>NW_023494784.1:22615984-22860984 GCF_904425465.1 Colossoma macropomum | reverse complement strand
TATTTATGTCCATGAAACAGTTTGTTGTAATGACTACTTTGCCAAAATATTTCTTGAAACTAATTTCTAAAGAATAGAAACCATACTGCAGAACCCTCCTTGTATAACAGGAAAGGCCTTTCTTCCCTTCAGTGTCCTTCGACGTAAACCAATCAACCATGGCCTTTCAACAGAAGGGATATACGTAAATATATATTACTATTATTATTTAGACGATCTATGAAGGTGAATTTAACTTATTTGAAATAAATCTTTAATTTGTACGAGAGAGAAATTTTTATTTTTTATGCTGTGAAAAGTAAAAAAAAAGTGCAGAAGTAAATATTTGATTTGATAAATATTTGGAGTAAATACTTGCTTTTTAGTGATTGTGGCTTAAAGAATCTGGTTCAAGTTTTTTGTGTGTGCGTGTATAGTTCCAATGGGTGCAGGTCCCCCACATTTGTGCCTTAATGTCCAGTGTCCCCTAGGGGACTGGAAAGGGACTGCCTCTACGTGTCAAAGCCCCTGTGTCACACAGGACTAACTTGTATAAGAAGTTTCCAGGCCAGTCTTTTAAGGATCCACAGTCAGACCACTTTTGTTGGTCTTTTTTTCTCACCATCAAACCTCAACCAGATAATCAAAGGCTGTAATATGCTGGTTACCTGGCCCAGGTTTGTTGTGAACTAGAACAATGATCTACATGAGCTGAGGATTCCTAAAGACTGAATCTATAAGTAGTACACACATAAACAAATGGTACTTCAAGTGCTCTTTAGTAAAGAAAATCATTCTATATAGAACCATGAACACTCAAAATCTCTTTTTGATTAAAGGGTTCTTTGCATCATCAAAGGGTTTGTCAGATTGAATGGATATGAATGAATTTGAATTCAGAACCATCAGCCAACTGTGTTTGCACACTGTGGAATTAGACCTCCGCATTTAACCCATCCGTGCAGTGAAACACCATGTGCTGTAGATGGTTCTATATAGAATATTTTTGAAAAGAGTTCTATATAGCACCAAAAAGGGATCTTTAAGTGTTCAAGGTTCTATATAGAACCATTTTCTTTACTAAAGAACCCTTAAAGAACCATAATTTTTAAGAGTGTAGTTCCCAGCCCCAGTACTGGTGACCCACTGTTCAGCTTAGCCATAGATCAGCTGTTTCTGGTTTTAACAGCTTGATTCAGCTTGTAGATGAAAGGGTGTGTTGGAGCAGGGACAGTTAAACTGTGGAGACCAGTGAAAATCCAGACTGGGATTGAAAACTGCTAACTAAATTTCTTCTTCTTAATTTGTATGACAAGTTCCTGTTCAGAGCATGCCATGTTCGTCCTAAAGGGGAATTTCAAAGGTTTTTCAAAAATTCCGCAGAATTCAGTTGTTGAGATGTAAACAGTCACGTAGAGTAGTTTGTTCTGTTTGTAGAGAAACGAACTGACTTTTTTTGATTTGATATTTTAACAGTGGTGCTGATAGGAACCAGAGATAGTGATGTCTACAACACAACCACCTGTGAACCTACACGTCCTCTGAGTTTTTATATGCATTGTTGATAATGGTTTCTTCGGAGACTACTTTGCTTTACAACACCCTGCATGAAGCTCTCTATGAATGGTTTTTATAATGTACTTTCAGAATCATTAAACACTTTAGACGTCTGGTTCCTATCACCACCACTTAAACATCTGGGACTTTTAAGTTCTCTAGGACGGCGCATTTCACATCAAACTACTCTGAATTATTTAATTACATCTTAATGATTTAATCATGCAGACATTTTGAAAAATCAGTGGAACTGTACTTCAGGCCAAACAGGTCAAACGATTACATGTGTCTGTCTGCTCCAAGAACTGGCTATGGAAATACATTGGTATTTTGTCTTAACTTTTCATTGTCCATTTCAAACAGTCCACTGGCATGTTGTCTGTCAAATACTCCTGTATCATTGCTATTTGATGTCTCCTTACTGTGTTCAGTGCTGTACAATAGCTGGCTCTGGGTGTGACCTGCCTTTAAATTTATTATATTAGGCTGGTTACGAGCAGGACACAATGCAAAAACCATAGAATTATGAATAGCTGATAAATGACTTTTACTACTTCACAGTGAAAAATTAATTAATCTACTGTTGTGTGTGAGCACTGAGTGACTGAAGTGAAGTGAGTAGCAGCACAATTTTGTGCCATTTTAGTTAGAATATCTTCAGAAATGTTCAGTCTGTTTGAATTCTGTGGTTTTTGACTTTCAGGTTTGTCAGTGTAACTGGCTGAGAAGGAGGCTGGGTAACTACTGTACATATTTCCCAAGTGCTCTCATCTCATTTGATTGTATATATCTTTTAGAAGGTTCCTAGAAATGTGAGTTGACCTTGCAAAATCATGCCATTATATGACCATTAACTGTATGCACATTTAGCTTGTCAAGCTGACAAAGACATTCTGTGCATATCACTTTCAATTACATATCATCTATGAGGGGATGAATTTGAACAGGGGAAATCTAGAAATGTGTCTGTTGAATAAATGTCAAGATATATGTTTACATGTTTTTAAAGATTCTGATTTTGAATTCAGACCAACACTCAGATCGTCAAATGAGCACCTGTATTGGTATACTCTGAGAATGGCTGTGTAATGTCTGATAATTTTGTTTCTGTTTTTGACATGAATTCTGCTATGAACAAACTGGACTAGAGGAGGCACGATATGAATTCCAACTGGCCAGCCCAGGTTAGAGTTCCTACTATTTTGTCCTCCATAATGCCTGAGTCATTATGCATCATTACTGAATTTGTATAAGTATAGAGGATGAGGATCTTCAGAAAGCTGATTATTTCTTTTTAAACTATCTGCCCTTTAGTCTTTTAAACCCCCTCCTCCCATAGTAAGATTCCCCCTGTCTAGTGCATCCCAGCCTTTCATGTGCCTTCATCAGTGCATCTGTTTCCAACTGACATTGATTTGAATGGAGAGTACAGAAATAAATCAGACTTGACATAATTCATGGTTTGCCGTTTTCAGTTTTCTGTCTGTTTCAACATGAATCATAGTTTGTTTTACTCATGGTCACAGACATTTCAGACACATTTTAGACTGGATACTGTAAATTCACATGTGCAACCAGATCTATGACTGCTTTATAACTTTTTTTTTTTTTCTTATACTGATGTGGTGACCGTGGTGGTCCCCCCCAATGTTGATTCGTCAGGCATCATGCGGTTCCATTGGCTGAAACACACACTTGGTTACCAACGTGTTTTGACAGTTGACTGTCACAAATGAAATGGATTGAAAACAGTAATATAGTTCATCCTTTTTGTTTACTGGACATCACAAAAATGAAGAACTATATTACTCCCTGTACTCACTGAAAATATTTTTGTCCATATAAAACTGCACGGCATCAGTATTGTTTTATGATGACGCCATTATACAAGATAAATATACAGGATTAACAAGATGAGCCTATGAAGACAAGCGCTCTAAGAGAATTAAGACTTTTCAATAGAATACCGTTAGACATTGTTAGCTACATATAAAGAAACTCCTGAGAGCTGAGAGGAACCTGAGAGCGCGCTGTGGAGCTGAGAGCAGAGATGATTTGCGCGCACGTACGAGTTTTGAAGGTGAAGATCACGAACAAACATCATGATCTTCTCTCAAACATTTTGGCACAAAATTAACTCCATACAGGTGGCACTAAGGTTACCACAACGTTCAGCACCCGCTGATGTTGAAGGCAAAGATTATAAGGTAAACCGGAGAATTGCCACTCAGAATGTGTTCCGGGTGTGTTAAACGCTAGGGGGCGCTCCCAAACGAGTCCAAAATGAATGGGTATGGAGCATTTGAGCAAAATCATGGTTTGTAAATGCTTAATCATTTTTATATGGAAGAATGTATTCATATCCTGAACAGCACAAAACATTTTAACATCGCTGTTATATTTTAGAGCACTTTTGAAAGTTACTTGTTTTTTTTTTTAATGATTTTTGTTGTCGAAGCCAAACAGTACACAACATCAAATGCATACAAACAATATACATGTAACAGTGAACACAGACGAGTAAATGTGCTAGGTGGATATACGTAACTACACAGAAATCCTGAAGTACACACATGCTTGAACAGTTTGTTTTAATAGCTTTTTGTTTTAAAGAAGGCTAGATTGATTCAGTATTATCTTCCATCTCCCTAGCAACAAAAATGGCCTTTTGCCTGAGAATTTACAACTAAGCCAAACTATAAAATTTATCGTGTATGTGTGTATTTAGTTCTGTAATTTACCAAAAGACCAAATAATACATGTATCCACAATAAACAATACTTCAACATTATGAACAATAAAGGCACTGAGGTTTTGCAAAATTGTTTTCACATACTGACAATGCCAAAATAAGTTAATGGCTGTCTTTAGTTGCTATAGAATGAACAGGTCGTTTCAATGTTATGTTTACATTTTATAAAGTAATTTTAGCTGGGTACATTTTATGTGTACGTTTATATGACACTGCTGTAATTTTATTACTAATTATGTATCTGTTTACAACTACAGTTACTTGATAATGGCGCCTCATGTATGTTCATGACGTCTGTGAGCACAAACGGCATCACTCAGCCAGTGAGCTGCTCTGCTTGCCAGCCAATCAACTCTCAGTAGCAGTAATGCCAGCCAATCAGCACTCAGTAGCAGTAACGCTAGGGTCCTACTGCCCAAAACCCGTTGAAAAAAAACTCTAAATACAGATACCTTTTCTTGGCTTTTTAGTGAAATACACTCTTCTACTTTCTAAAATTAAAAGAAGGTCCTGGATAAGTGGTTAGAATCTATTTTTACTTTTTGTTTTTAGCCGTTTAGCTCCATTCATCTCCATTGATTGAGGACTCAGAGAACTAGTAGAGAGGAGAATTACCACTCTGCAATGTCTTCCGGTTTTCTCAAACACTAGAGGGCGCTCCCGAGTGAGTCCAAAATGAATGGGTTGATATGGAGCATATGAGCGAAATCATAGTTTATAAATGCTTAAACATTTTTAATGTAAAAGAATGCGATCATTTCCTTAACACTGAAAATCATAAAACATTTTAACACTGCTGTTATATTTTTAAGAGCTTTTAAGCTCGAGTTATAGGAGTTTAAAACGGCGCCTCATGTATGTTCATGACGTCAGTGAGCGCGAACAGCCAATGAGCTACTCCGCTCGCCAATCAATCATCACGCTCTAGCAGTAATGCCCGCCTCCTGCTGCCCTAAACCCGTTTGCTGTAGAAAAAAGAACACATATAGGTGAGTTTTCTTTGTTTTTTTAGTGAAATACATCCTTCTACTTTCTAAAATTAAAGAAACGTTCTGGGAAAGTGATTAGACACTATTTTAACTTTTCGGTTTTAGCCGTAGAACGCCATTTACTCCCATTCATTAAGGACTCCCTCACGGGTGCCCTCTGTTGATTAGCAGTCCTGTTTTTGATATAACGGGGGGGGAATAGGAAGGGGCCAGGCTCCTCATAAACCGGCTCTGGTAATGTAGCCGCTCTGCTGAAGGATAACTTATGATTTAGAGCCATCTTGTGGTCACCGGTGGAAATCAAATTGGTCTGCTGTAAAAAACAGACCGTAACTCACCGTTCACAATATGAAATAAAAGGCAGCATCATTTTGCGCACTTGACTGAGACAACAGCGTCAGAGCCTTTATACACCAAGGGCGACCTGGTGAACTACGGAAACTCCCAGAATGCACTGCTCAGAAAACATGGCCGCTTTCATAGCAGTGGTGTAACGTTAGTTATGTCCCTTTGCTTACCCAGTTTAGTGGCCGGTGATTTTACTGTCGACACGTTCCTGTAAGTTAATTACACTCGGTCGAATGCAGATTGAACACAATGCCCAAATACTACGAAGAGAAGGAGGAGGACGGTCGCGCTTGTGCTGGAATCAAAGAAGATTTCAAAGCCTGTCTGCTGCAGCATGACTGCGTCGTGAAGGTAACTTTCTGAACCGATAGCGTTAGAGGTTAACTAACTGTTTTCCTACAGTTCAAACGAGCCACTGTCTTTTTTAACGTAACTATTATATATTTATTAATTTATGTAGTAATTTAGACTATTGACGATCGGGTCCCATGCCTCAAGTCATTGTAACTGTCATGTTAATGCTGTCTCTAGGTCGTACTGTAGCCCTAATGTGTTTCAGTAAAACAACAGTCTGTCACTCGGTGTCATTTCACACCGCTCCAGTTCTGAAGGCAAAAAGCATTTTCCCTGATTAATCTTCTCTTCTCTAATACACTGTTTATGAAGAGCTCGGTTAGTTAGTTGGTCCAGGTGTGTTAGAGCTAAGAAATCTAAGCAAATTATTGTAACTGTATATGTGCTGCCAAGAACTAACGACCTTTTATTTATGCCTTTTATGCTTGATTTTAGGAAGGCAAGAAGCCCAGCGAGTGTCTGAAGGAGGGTCACTGCAAACACTTGCAAGTTTCTTTCTTTGAATGCAAAAGATCAATGGTTAGTAGTCCAGTCTGAAAGTGTAGTGTTTTCAAGTCATCCATTTGCCGTGTTTACTTGCAGTATATATCGTGCCTTGTTGATTCAAGTAATGAAAGCAACATTATGGATATGTGTGGAAGTTCATGTTGTTGATCAATGTAAGTTGACTGTGCCTTTCTTTTTGTAGCTGGACACAAGATCTCGATTCAGAGGCAAAAAAGGCTACTAATTGGATCCTGTTATGTATAATTTTATTTGGTGCCAGAAGGAGCTGGAGATGGATTTGAACTATGAGGCTGTTCTCCTAAGTTGTAAATAACAAACTTGCTCAACATGCTTGTGTCATGGACTGCTAATATTTTTTATGCTTTTGCCAACATTAAATATGCTGTGGTAAATATGTACAGTGCTTTAACATGGACTATGGTAATGAGACACGAGTTACTGTGTTAAAATTTGAAATGGGCTATTTGTACTGTGAGGACATCAGAATGGGCTGTAATTATCACGGTTCAGACATTTACAGAGTTATTAAAAAGCGAGTCGTTAATAATACTACTAATACTACTCCTACCAATCATTAGTTTATAATAGTTGAGATGTGGTTGGAGAGCATGCAAGTAGTTTTCTGAATCATATCAGATTTGCTACTGATCGCACAGTAAAACCAATGTTTACTGGGCACAGAGGCCCGGCTGTTCTGCACACTCGCTGTTTTGTTTTGTGTTGTTACATAATTATTGTCTGAATCTGAATCAGCAGGGAAAACACAAAACTGTGCAGTACTGCTAGGCCTGCATGATGCAAGTTCTCCAGGAAAGTCTGCAGTAGACGCTTTCTAGCCCCAAAGTAGGAAGTAGCATTAATGTTTTGGCCAACCACAGCAGAAGAACAAGTTTTACCCAAGCCACCGAGTGCTGCAAACATGATCAGCAAATGTCATTCCCATTACTCATAAGCAGGCTTATATTTTTAGGTCATTTTCATGACATTTTAATTTGTGAAAATGTAATGCTTTTTAAAGCAAACACAACTTTTCAGCATAGCTTTATTTAAAGATGTGTTAATTAAAAAAGTGAGCAAAATAATTATGTTTAAAAAACAACCCCACTTGCAAGTTACAAAAGAGTACTTACTGAGTACTACAAAACTAACATTTTTCTTTTCTAAACATAGATTTGATTTGTTGAAGGGTTTCAGTCACATGGTCACACTACGTGGAATCTTGATCATCATAAAAAATTACTTTAAGGCATTCATCATTAGCTCCTTAAACCTTTCTAAGTCCACTTTCTTCAAGATGTAAGCTTTATGAGTTTTCGGGAGCATCTCCAGGTGATCTACAATCATCATTGCTCGGGAATGTACACCTGTGAGTTCCACAGTGACAGCCTTATGGTCACTCTCAATGATAAACTTGTCATCAATGGCAGCTGCCATGGCATAAGAATCACAGGAAATGAATCCCTGTCCTGCCACCAGTTCTTTTTCAACTCTCTCACTGTAGCACGAGTCAATGCTATGTTGGAAGATCCTCTTCATGAACCGAGCTTTATGTGTGTCTTGAGCTAGCCAGTAGTCACAGAACTCCTGTAAAGGGAGTGTAAAACGTGAATGTTCTTCGTCAATCAGAATCACTGCTCAACAGTTCTACAATATGAGATGAATCAGAGGTGCTCATTGATCTTGGAGGGTCCCAGCACTGCAAAGTGTGTTTTTCCTGCTTGCACAAGGCTGAACTCATTAACTCTTCTTGAGTTGAGTATGTTGGACAAGAGGAAAATGTAAAGTTGTGCAGCACTGTGCTCCTCCGAGACAGGATCTCTTTGTCTTGCAGTAAGCAGGAACGTGAGCATAGTGAAGTGTCGCAACCAAGTAATTCATATCGTTGAGGCATCTTTATGAAGTTAGCATCAACATTATGTTAATTTCTTCTGCTTATGCTCATAGTTTCATGGAGGTGTGTTAACTTTGCGAAAAACTTGACTGCAACATTTCATGTTCAAATTCCAAACAATTTCGGTGGAGCTCTGCTGGTCACACAAATACATGCATTTTATGATAAGAAAATGTGAACTTTACCCAGGTTAATTTGTTGTGACATGTGAACTCCCAACAGGCAATGTAAGTAGGGCACAGGTAGTCGTTCAGCACAATATATGCTGCTTCAGGGTCTGCTGCAAAGTTGAACTCTCCGCAAATGGTAGTGTTACCTCTAGCTAGAGACAGGTTTATACAGTCATTCATTGTGTTCAAAACTAAGCATCAGTCATAATTCTCAGTTTATACAGGCATTCTTTAGATTCAAAACCAAGTATTGGTCAAAGTCCTTAATAAAAAAAATACTGTAATCAAAAAAGGTTAATAAACGGCCAGAAATGACGAGACTCAAAAGAACAATTTGCACATAGCAGCTTTTAAATTATTAATCAAAGATGATGTAACAACAAAAGAACAGGCAGTGTACCCACAGTCTGTGTTGCCACCCATGATGTACAGGCCTTTGAGCTTCTGTGGTAAGGTAGGGTCCAATTTTACTGCCACTGCCAAGTTTGTAAGTGGAGCTGTAGCCACTAAAGACACCTGAAAGAACCAACAGCTTTCTTGAAACCCTCCATTTAATAGCTTTTCAAACAAACTTTTGAAACTACAGCTCACAAGGTAAAACCTAAGGCTTATAGAAACAAATAGAAAAAACACATAATAATTTTGTTCTGACCACAAAATGTACATAACCTCTCCAGGATGCTCATTGACAATGCGGATAATAGCTGACACTGCTCCCTCCTCTTGCACTAGTTCCAGGCCAGGAGCGTCAGGGTCTGGAGCATCACCAAGCCCATCCGCTCCATGAAATTGTCCAGCGTTCAGTACATTCCCCAGAAGTGGTTTTGATACCCCTTTGAATACAGGAATCTGGAGAATACATCAAAACATGCCACTGTCAGCAAGAGAACATGAATCAAACCAGATTTTTTTACTCAAAATCAAGTCTTGTGAGGCAATTAAAGGCTACCAGCCACTTGATCAGAATTACTATTATCAGATTTTTCTATTCTGCTAGGTCTCAGCACAGCATTCACTTAAAGTTTGAGACATCTTTCCCTCTGCCTTTCTCCATCTATTGTGAGCTGCTTTTTGATTTTTAAATGAAAAAAGTTTCATTTTTAGACTTAGACACACTAAACTTTCAGGAATGCATGCCTTAGTGTCAAAAGGAATTAATCTATCACTGTTTGTGTGTATAAATGTTGCATATTAACAGTGAATGTGTCTCAGTCTGCTAAAACCCACACTGCACATTATGCTGAAACGATTAAAACAAAACAGGGTTTGGCATCCTGAAATCAGATGCACCAGATGCCAGATTCACAAAAGTGTCATAAGAAAGAAAATCTTCTTAAGAAAAAGGTTGTTCACCTTCAAATACCTTCTTCAGAATTCTTCAGAACTTCTTAATTTCTTCTTTTTCTTAACTCTTTTTAATAATTAAGATTATCTTAAGAGAATATTTGAGACGTTGCATTAAAAAAAACACTCTTATGAACTTACTAGCGTTTGTCTTAAGAACCTTCACAAGTTTTTTCTTAAGAAAGCTTTCGTGAATCCAGCTCCAGGTGTCTTGGTATTTGGGTTGGACTTGACTGTCGAAGCTACTCAGTGGTTCTACTTTACTGCCATGGGCTCCAATGCACTACACATTTTTGTGTTTTCTAGTGCTCTTTTTTCAACTGCTGTGATTGAAAACAACTGCCGTACCTCCAGCCGGCCACAAACTTTCAGGACGCGCAAGACGTTTTTGCACACGTTTTCTACACACGTGTTGCCATGAACACAGGTGATACCGAGGATCTGGACGTCTGGCGCAGCCAAAGCCATCATAATGGCCTGTGCATCGTCTACTCCACAGTCCACATCAACCAGCAGTTTCTTCACCATGGTAGAGGTAGGTCCTGACCGGTGATGTGGAGACATGAACAGACATGCCAACAAGAATGAAAAAGGAAAAAGTCCTTTGTTTACAAAAAACCTATAGGACAGAAAGACTTCAGAGCACCAAGTGCTTAGATAAGTAAAAAATAAACAGCAGAAGAAAGAGAACAAAGCTCCATAACTGTTAGTGCCCTTGTTAGACGCCAATATGATTTTCTGCTTACCTTTGCTGAAGTATTGGTTTCTGCAAAAGCTGTTGAAACACTTGCGTTTCGCTCTCAGTGGCAGTGCAGGCTGCGAGCTACAGTCTAACGCTAACCTCGTGAGCTGTGCAGGCTTTTCGGTTTTCAGTGGGGAGGAGTCAGAGAGGACAAATGAAAATAACCGTTACTGTGCAAAGCGAACCTCAGCCGTGAGAAGGTTTAACTTGCAGCTATTTAGAAGTTGATTATTTGACCTTTGACCGATATACTTACACACCTACGAGAGAAATACAGAAAAAAACACACAGCTCCTGTATTTAAGTGTCTGTGTATGAAGAGTATAAGCGCTCGGTGTAGTGGATCTTCT
The DNA here is from genome assembly GCF_904425465.1 of Colossoma macropomum. Taxonomy (NCBI): domain Eukaryota; kingdom Metazoa; phylum Chordata; class Actinopteri; order Characiformes; family Serrasalmidae; genus Colossoma; species Colossoma macropomum. The sequence continues at coordinate 22,850,001 of NW_023494784.1, read as the reverse complement.
CGTGTTTACACGTGTCTCCCGCTGGCAGCGCCTCCAAAGCGCTTAACTTGACTGAACTGCAAACATGTCGCTTTAATAATCCCGCTATCCTCTATAAAATGTTCTGCGGTAAAATAAGATACCTTGATTTACTCGCTGTATGTCTAGTTTTCAGTAATGCGTACAGTATCCTTGACATCCTTCTGAACAGAAGAGCAGCGGCCATTGGCAACTCTCAGGCCTACAGCCTATCAGAGACGGGCAGATGACGTAACGACGGGCGGGCTTTTATTGCGCAATCACTACTACAGTTTAAGAAGAGCCGTATAAATTTATACATAAAATCTACCCAGCTAAAAATGACTTAATAAAACTCAAACATAATATTGAAACGGCTTGTTCATTCGGAACTAGAGACATTCACTTATTTCGGCATTGTTAGTATAAAAAATACAATTAAAAATGAAAATAATAATAATAATAAAATAAAAAGTTCCAATTATTTTTTTTCGTAAAACCTCAGTGTGTTTGTTGTTCATAATATTAATGAAAGGTATTGTTTATTGTGGAAACATGTATCATTTAGTCCTTGAGAAAATCACAGTTTTATTTACTTTCAGTTTTGTTTTCATGAGTGTACGTGGTCAGACAAAAGGCCAGTTTTTGTTGCCTGTGAAAAGGAGATGGAACATTATATTGTATTAATTACTTAAATAATTGTTTATTATATACATTTTATAACGTTTGTGTGGTTTTATCTACCTTATATATAATCTTTGATTGCACTCTTCAGAGGTTTTAGGGTTCATACAGACACAGACATGTACCCAGCAAACAGAGTTACGTTGTGACGACGTATTGTTTTGGCGCCCACAACGTTGTCACAACGTTCTAGAATCTTATAAGTCCCATATGGTGTGAATGGAACTCCATGGAATTTTGCTAAGTTGCCAACTGGTAGTCATAACCAGAGAACTCGTAGGAAACCAGCTCTGGTCACAACACTGTACAGCAACATTACGTAATAATGAGGTTTAACCATGTTGTTTGAACAACGTAAACAGCACCACCTTATAATATTGTTGTAGCAACGTTCTGACAATGCTGTGTGTTTGCTGGGTACTGACAAACTGCACTATTTTTCACATATTTGGCAACAAAAAGTCAGTCAATTTTTAAATAACTGCTACAGAAGCAACAAAAATGGCAGTGATGCTGGCGCTGGTGAAGATTTCACACATCCCTGCTGAAAAAAAACAAAAAACAAAAAACAAAAAACATAGAAACCATTAAGTGTTTCTGTTGGTTCCTAATGTTTTTTGGCTTTTTAATGGGCTGATATCGCAATGTAAAGGATCCTAATAGTTTACAAGTGACCAATGGCTGCTTGTAAGTGCATCTGATGGTTTCCTAATGGGATCTAAGGATGTTTAGGAAACTAGTGGTCTCTATTGAAACCCTTTAAGCCAGTTCCCATATACAGAGCAAACCATTAGATTTTAATCCTAATGGTTTCTGGTCCTCTTTTAGCAAGGATTTGTGGAATATACACCTCTTAAAGATATTCCTTCTCACCTTATTGATATCTACGAAGCCCGCTGGTAACATCCTGTATAAATTAAAAATATAATGCGTGGCCACGACTTAGTAAGGCATGGGAATGCGATTCTAACGCGTGGCCATGACTTAGCAAGGCATGATCTTGTTCCCATGCCTTGCTAAGTCGTGGCCTCAACCTAATTATCTCATTCCCACACCTTAGTAAGTCATGACCATGCATTATTTTAATTTATGTCACCTTATGTTATTTTATTGATGTCACCAGCAAGGCTCCGTAAATATGTGTGCAAAATGTGTTATTATAGTGCAAATTTAACAAAGCCTCGCAGACTCTCAGTATTTTTGTGAGGTGCCTGTCAGGGCATCGTTTAAACATCTTGGCACAAAGATGGTTCTTAAATGGTTGAACAAGCATCACACTGAACACTCTCTCTCTCTACCAGTTAAGATGCTTTCAGGAAATGGCCTGTTATTTTTGAAAGTCATGAACTTGAACTTGTCCCATGACAACGTGGGGTTAAGACTACAGAAAACTTTTGATTACAGAACATGCGCTAATGTACCTAAGAGTATGTGCTTCTAGCAAACTAACAGGTGAACATGGCACATAAAGCAGTGTTAGGATGTAAATAGGTCCAACCATATGTATGTAAATACATACATGTGTATATATATATGTATAAGGCTGATTTTTTTACTTAATGTGTTGAATTAATAAGTTATTAAATCTTGAGAAAGTATATATTTTGGAATAATAAGCCTTTATTTTGACTTTTTTTTGAGAAAATAAGTAATTATTTTGAGATTCAGATTCAAGCTTTCAACATAACTCACAACTGACATATTGCTGCCAGAAACAGACGGGACAGGGGCATCTGCAGTTTGCATAATCATTTATATTCATAAACCTTCACATTGTTGGCAGGAGCAAAGGTTTACAGATGTTCGTAAGCCATTTTAGTAGATTCTTTGGCATAAATGAAAAACATAAAGTATTGAAAATATTGAACATTGAGAATATTGAATTATTTAATATAAGTTATTTTTAATGTTTTAAATGACATGTTTGGATTTTAAGGGGTATTTTTTTGAAAACATAAAACTAAACATATCTTTTAAAGAGGTAAGAGTGACTAGAAGAGGCTCCAAAATCAAAATGAATCAGCAGTATCTGTATTTTGTCCTTTTTCTGTTAGTTTGTGCAGCATAAACAAAACACTCAGCAAAAAACGGTTTATCTCCTTTAATAGCTGATTGTTTGGATGAATTCTTTGCAGCTTTGCATTATGTACAGCCAAGCTCAGGGTTGTGCAGACAGATGACTGTTAAAATCATCATAAAGAGCAGTGGTCAAATTAGTTCAACATTACTACATTACATTTAAAACACATTGGTGACATAAGCATTAAATAAGAGCACAAACAAAATACAAAAATAAAAAATATGAAAAACAGTCACATTACGATGTCTTCACATATAGTGAAAAAACAAAACAGTAAAATAAAAAAAATGTTCTTTTTACTAAATAGTGCATCATTTAGTTGTTTGTCAGGATTTGCTGCACGCAGACAGGTGCAAGTCTACTTGTCCTTGTGTGTTACAGCTCTAAACGTGTATTTGATCTTGCCAAACAGCTTACTTAACACTCACACAGGAACTGGTTTAGTACAGGTGTGAGTGTGCTATTTAATTACTCATGTTGTCCAACTATAAAGGACTCAAGTGTGTAGAGCTTTTCATTTCTCATGGCATCTTAGGGTTCACACTGAAATGAAATACATAACAACAGAATAATGTAATGTATGGGTCAATAAATTATAACATCCAATCAGATGCCTAGTTTTTCACATTATAAGAGCAGTGGTCTCTGATATCATAATCCAACTCCAAAAAGATCTGCATAACACAATATACAAACATTAATTAAACAACCAGCAACTGAATAATGTCGTAATTCTCTGCATAACTCTGCTAAAAGTATGTTAACGTCTATTCACAACTCTTTTTTACTGTACAAACACTACCTGTGATTGGCAACAGCATGAGAAAGGCCTTTTCCCTAGAAATCTACAACCCGTACAATGCACATGACGTTGTAAGTGCTGTAATAGGCTAAAGGGCTCATTTAAAGTGTAATATGTAAACCCTCGTGATAAGGACGGACTTGATAAGATGTACTCTGCCACATCACTTACGGTAAGATAAATGATTTGGTGAAAATAAGTTTCTACTTGTTTACGTATAGGGGAGAGGGACAGAAGACAGCAGTTGACACTCTTAAGGCAGCTACAGTACAGTGTATTAATACATGATAAAGAACAATGCTCGTGTACATATTTGGTGTGTTTAGGAACTCAGTAGCTTTGCGGATAGTGCCTAACTGTCATAAATGTTCAAACTGATATTAATCTCATAACATGTAAACACATCCCTTAATTATTCAAGAACATGCATGAAACTGATAAAATCATAAGGGATGATAAAAAAAAAAGATATTGTTTTAGTGCTTATATGTTTTTCATTAAGCCTGTTGCAAAGGCAAAGTAGCTAAAGACGTTCTAATTAGGCATCTTAAAATTAAGTTCTATATTGACCAAACACACTGAAGGAAATGTGTCCTTTGCAATGAGGGATTTTAGGGAATTCCTTCACTTTTCAGCTTTGCACTGATGCTGAGTTCTGATGCTTGATAAAACATTTACAAGGATGCTTCTAGCCTTCAGTACAACCCAAAAAACCCACCCAAATACCTTTCTACTAGTCTCCCTCCTGATCACCTTTGCTCTAGTAACCACTGACCAATAATCAAAGGACGGCAGTGAGCAAAATATGGACATTACCCTTTGTCTGGCTACAGGAAGTGTTCACATGACTGCACTCACTGCAGATTTCCATTCAGATCAGTGGTGACAGAGTAAAGGGGATGGGCAAACAGCCTGGTGACAAGCAGGTGAGGTGGGTTAACAGATTAGTGTTCATATCAAGTCTCCACTTTTCCAAAAGTGCCCTCTGGTGGTCTGTACTGTTTGGGGAAGGCCTTCAATTGGAGAGAATTGAAGGCGTATTTTCTGCTGCCCACGTTCTTCATGGTGTTCTCTCTCCTGCAGCCCTCACTGTAGATGGAGATGGGTGAATGGGAATATTTAGAGAAGTGCAAAAACAATTGTTTGGCATAGTAGCTGTTTTTACAGTCGACATGGAATTCTTAACCTTTTTTGCCTGCTTAGTTCATGTCTCTGGTCATGTTAAGGAAGATTCATGATATGTCGTTTAAAAGACAAACTTCCATCAAAGTGTAATGACTTTTGCTTGCCTCTAAAACATCATATGGTTTTTGGCTACACCACTAAAGCTGCACAGACAGGAAAAAATATTATAAACCAATAATATAATATTATGTTTTACCTCCCATCACACCACCCCACCTATCATTTAGCAGAAACACTGAGCTAGCTCAGACACCCTCCCTGAAAATGGAAGGAACAGCCAATCAGAACAGAGCTCATGTGCATATATCAGTCTTAAAGACAAGGTAAAAAAACAGCCTGTATAATACTAAAGAGATGATGGAAAATGGTCATGTAAAAATTAATTATGACTTTTTTTTTTTTTACAAAACCCCATACAAATGTTATAAGTGAGCCCCAGGGGGAAAAATTACAATGCAAGAAAAAAGTAGGATATGAACCCTTTAAAGGACCAAAAAAGATAAATGAAACAATATAGCTTGACACAATGATTGCAATGATTCACTGATTAGATATATTTGGTTAGACACAATACGGTGGTGTTTATGGTGGGTTCAGTATGATGTAGCAAAATAAGGAGTGCATGAAAACTTGCCTTAGGTTTCAATTTAATACATGTCAAGCTCCAGTCCTAATGGGCCAAAACACTGCAGATTTCTGCACACTGCCTCATTAAACACACCTGATTCCGCTCATCAGCTAATTAGCAAGGCCTTCATGAACTGAATTCAGAGTGTTAGATGAGGGAAAACATTAATTTCTACAGCACGTTGGCCTGGAAGGTCCCCCGTTTGACATGCCTGATTTAAGAGAACATTTAATATTGTAAAAGTATGTTACTTGAGATTTCAGAAAGGCACAGTGAAGTTTCCTTGATCCATTCATACTGTTTTTAGCAGTATATTATTGCTGTTGGAACAAATCCTTGTGTTTCCAGAAAAGGAAAATTTAACCTTAAATGTAAGTTACTGTAAGTTAAAGACAAAAATGGAGATAGGAACATGTGCACAAAAACAAAGACCTGTGCTTTATAATGTGTTTTACAATGTGCTTTACAATGAAATCAATTGTGCTTAGAAGAAAATAAAAGAAAAAAGTAATGTCTTCTCAGTTCAGCCACAGACCTGAATTATTCACTATTAAACAGGCACTTTGAATTTAGAGCATCACTGAGGGATCCTGATCACTCATTTCTTTTCTCGTTTTCAGGCAGTGGCAGGGCAGCCTCACCTGCGCATGCAGTCCAGGGCCTGGGTGAAAACCTGAGGGGCCAAGCAGTGCTCCTGCTGCAGGATCATACACTGCTCCAGAGTGACAGACATGGCTGTGCGGTCCTTTGCACTTTTACAGCTGGTCACCCGCACACCATTCAGACGGCGACATACCTGGGAGAACAGCAGGTGAGCAGAAGGGGGAAAAGATATCTGTCAGAAGTGTGTATAAGATTATAAGCACTTTTACATGGTCAATTGACTTGTTAATAATTGAAGAAAGAGTGTTGGTTTAGTGAGTCTGTGAAGGACAGAGGGTTTAAGGTACAAACAGAAGGAAAACCAGACAGGTACAATGTGGACACTACACACTGAAATGAATCCAAATGAATGACACTCTCAAATGAATTCAGATCATAAGGACAAATAGTAAATGACTGTACCTCTGCTGCCTGCCACAGGATGTCCACATTCTTACTCTTTCTGGTGTTTATATTTTGACTGAGAAATTTCAGTAGCTCTGGTACACAGTTCTGACTGCGCGATCGAGGCAGACCTGGAGGAGGAAATAATGACTTACTGAAACATTAAACACTACAATAAAACATTAATCAACTGGGATAATTCAATAACCAATGATTTCTATGGTTGTAATCAGATAAAATTGTATACTTAAGAGCTTGTTTACTCACAGTCCTCCGGCAGCACTTCCTTGAACTGGTCATAGTAGGAGTTGAGTCGCGCCAGACTCTCCATATTGACTATATCCTGTAGTGATGTGTCACCAAACCTTTTGAATAATATAAAGTTCATCAATATTACTTTAATGTTTTTTATTCTTAGACTTAAAGGGCAATTTCACTGATTCTTCTAAATTTATGAATAATTAAATGCTTAAGAAAAACTAGAGTGGTTTGGTGTGAAATTCTCAGTTCTAGAGAAACTCACTCAATCAGAATTGCTGACAGTGGTGGTGATAGGAACCAGGCATTTGAAGAGTTTAATGCTGCCAAAAGCTCCCTCAAACAAAGTTATTAAACGAGATGGTTATAAATATGCTGTCTGATGTCTGAGACATTGTTAATGCTAGTTTTGAGATAAAATTTTGGCCTAGAACATATTAGTTCCTCCCCTTCACGGCTATTTTACAATTATCAACATTACATATAAAAACTCCAAAGACACATGTATGTTCACCTTGTGGTTTTGCATGATAAATAAATTAACTGTATTTATGTTGTAGACATTGCGACCCCTGGTTCCTGTCACCTCCACTGTAAAGAAAGTTGGGTTGGTATATTTCTCTACAATGAACCATTTCACATCAAACCACTCTGAATGACTTTGTTTACGTCCCCGTGATTGAGCTATGCAGAAATTTTGAAAAATCAGTGGAACTCCCCTTTAAGCTAATCAAATGTTTCCCAACACGAATAAATAAGATATTATACAGCAAATTTGTTCTGCCTACTTCTCTGCAAGTGTCTGCTGTTCATTGATTCCAATGTTGAACAGCACTGGCTGAACACGCAGTAGCATCCCGTTTTGGATCTCCCGTGGCAACACATCAAACATGTTCCCAGGCAGTGGGACACGCACATTAAACCCATCTCTGTTTCCTGTGATAACAGGCAGCATGTCGGGCCCAAAGCTAGAGGTTGCTTGGGTGACCTTAAAGGTGACGTTCCGAAGGTCCATGATGCCAACGCACATGTCCTCCAGCATGGCCAGCTCCTCCCCTTTAACACAACAACAGAGCTTTGAGTTCCATCATAGAAAACAATAATAATGATAATATAAACTGCACTTAATACTTGTCCTCAAAGTCTACACTCAACAGTTCTCTGTTACACTTAAAACCATGTTACAGTGTTTAGAAATTGTAAAAACTTGACCGTAACATTAACTAAACAACAGTTTAAAAGAACAGAACACATCCTTTAGGTTTTACACACTGGCGTTTCTTTGTTGTTGCACTCACGATTCCAACCCCTCTTGTTTGTTCTTAAAACACGTTTTAAAAGTGTTAGGAAAAGTGTTTGAAACCTTAATGTTTGGATTTATGGTGTGCTTTTGTTTTGATTTAACAGGATCATGCCATGATAGAATTGTTGTTGTTTACACCATAAATTCTCTGTACTTCAATGTAATTTTGACTATTTAAATATTTTCTAAGCCACTCTGGATAAGAGCGTCCACTAAATAAATAAAGGTACATTCTTAACACAATACAAATAAACATGAACATCAAATGCATACAAACACCAACGCTTACCATAAGTGCTAAGCAGACCCTCAAACTGGACCAGTAAGCCGATAGTGTGAAGCTGTCTGAGGAAGCCTTCCTCACACAGACAGTTCCTCAGCTTTGTTACAAACCCACAGATCACAGCCGTCAGCTGAAGAGAGAGACGCATTCACCACAGATATGGATTATTATTACATAATGGATACATTCAATGACCCATCATTTAAAGTATTAATGAGGAATATGTACACAGACCTCAAAGAATTATTAATGATGGCTATTAATTCAAAAAGATTTCTTCAGTTTGATACTGAACTGAGAAAATAACACACTGAATTGAATGCATACATCATTTCCATTAGATAAAATGTTACATCAGCTCAAGACTCACATTTTGCTTACTTTTGGCAAAAACTGTGTTGATGTAATATTTTAATAATGTGGAAATGATTCAAGTTTAAATTCAATGCATTTCTAATACAGAATGCCAAAAATGATGCTGTTTGTGTTTGTATCCACATTTTTTGAGTGTGAAGCTGTAACTCCTGAGCAGTGCACTTCAGTAGTGGAGTAGACTACTGTTATTCTGTTTGTGTTCTATTGTTATTCTGTTACTCTGTTATTTGTGTTATGACAAATACTGGGACCCTGAGGCCAAACCTTAATGATTTCTGTTTTTGTGGATGTACAAACAATGATTCATGATTTTAATTATCAAAAATAAACCTGAATTGGTTTAAAATTGATTTTAACATTTTCCAATTTAAGTGACCAAAATCTCATTATTCTCATCTTAATTTTTTTTCTTTTCATGATCTGTATACTGTTGTCAGTAGTGTTGTAGAACGTCAAGACTGTAAGTTAACAGTCTTGGTGGTGTGTTAGTGTGTGTTACGCTGGTCTGAGTGGATCAGACACAGAATAGTCCACCAACCAAAAATATCCAGCCAACAGCGTCCTGTGGGCACGTCCTGTGACCACTGATGAAGGACTAGAGAATGGCCAACACAAATTGTGCAGCAGCAAATGAGTTATCGTCTCTGAGTTTACATCTACGAGGTGGACTGACAAGGTAGGAGTGTCTAGTAGTGTGTACAGTGAGTGGACACAGTGTTTAAAAACTCCAGCTGCACTGCTGTGTCTGATCCACTCGTACCAGCACAACACACGCTAACACACCACCACCACGTCAGTGTTACTGCAGTGCTGAGAATGATCCACCACCCAAATAGTACCTGCTCTGTGAGGGTCCATGGGGGTCCTGACCACTGAAGAACAGGGTAAAAGGGGGCTAACAAAGTATGCAGAGAAACAGACGGACTACAGTCTGTAATTGTAGAACTACAAAGAACCCCTATATAGCAAGTGGAGCTGATAAAATGGACAATTACCATAGAAACAAGGAGGTGGTCCTAATGTTATGCCTGATTGGTATATGTTTTCATTTAATAATAAAAATGGATTTTATTGATTGGTTTATACTTTAGGCGGTGATTCTGAATAAGTCTCAGGGAAGAAGGGGCAGAGAATAATCTCACCATTATTTGCTTCCATAAGTTACAACGCAAAGTTAAACTAAAACTAATAATTAAAGCATATATAATTATACTTTAATAGAATATAGAATTTACAAAATAATCCACCAAATATTAATTTGCAATTTTATCTCATTACCGTAGCACAGTGATGGCGAATGAGGTTTATATTTTACTTGTACCGCATAACATTTTGTTGTTTTGATTCACTTCGGTAGATTTTATAAAGAACAGATTAAGAGATAAAGAGATTCAGCAGTTAAAAGTAATACAAACTCATTTTTTTCTAGTTGAAAAAAGCAAAAATATTATACATATGGTAATGAGTTCTTCATGTTTTAATGTAGAATTACAGTTTATTTGCTGAATTTAACATCTTGGGAAAAAAAAAAATTGGCCAGTGCAAAAGTTATGGCACATTTATATATATTTTATATATATGTTTTTCCAATATGTTAAACTCAGCAAATAAACACAAATTGTTCACTAAAATTTGCTGAGAGTGACAATTATTTTTCTTCTCTATATATGATATGTTAACTTATTTTCCCTTAGAACAAAATTAATCAGGGTGTTCAAACTCTTGCATGTGAGTACACTGCAATCATGAGAATTGGGGACAAATTGCCAAAAAACTTTGAAATAGAAAAATAAATATTTAAACATGTGTTCCTGAACCATATAGAGATCCCATTCATCGACTAAATTATATGAACACTGATTAATGCTCAAATGTGTACGGACATGGTTTGAGATGGTTTTGTGAGAATGACTCATTTTGTTTAGTCATGATGTGTGAAGGTTCTCACTGTTTGACAGAAGACCACGTCCCTGCGGTACTGTAGCGTCAGACTCATGCCAATAGTGGGAGCGCAGTCCTGCATCAGCACAAACACCATAGACTTCTTCGCCTTGTCACTCATCATGGCCACACACTCATTCAGTGTAGTCAAGAGCGGATACAGAGCATCACTCCATTCACCTGCAGCATCACACAGGTAACACACTTGACTCACTGCACAGATCCAGTACAATTAAACCAAACTAAACTGTTCTATTTTAAACTTGCACAAGTAAAACCCGCAGAATCAGGCTTACCTGGAGAACTGCCCTCAACACCAGGGCTTCCATCTGTAGAGGAATGCAATAGGTAGTTTGTATTAGAAAAGCTTTGGGGACTGCAGAATAACTTTCTGGATGTTAGATGTGATGTGTATTATACTAAGCATAGCGGTAAAATGTAGGACATGAGAATAAATTCAGCAGCATTTATAATCCACGTAAAACAGGAAATTATATGGTCTTGCATAGAGTTGAAAAGGGATGTAAAACTGAAAGCACTAGACAAAGCAGTGCTGGAAGTTTCAGAACAAAAACATTATAAAAATAGTGTCTGGACGTACAGGAGGATCTGTAAGAAGAGGGTGCACATGCAGAGGTCAGAGAGAGGGATGATGGTAATGATGAAGGGGACTCAGGGTGAGGATGTGATGAATAAAGGGAGGTGGAAAGGGAGGATGAAGCGGACTTGTAGTCGGGGTTGATCCAGAACGCGTCACCCTGGCTACCTCTCTTGCTGGTGTTGGGCTGCTGGTCAGAGAGGAAGACGTCCTCACTGCTGTCGCTCTGCAGCCTCTCCCTCGTTAGCAGCCTGTCCACACAGCGGATCACACATTCCAGACTCTTATCCACATTTAACCACACCTTCTCCTGCAGCAGAGGGGGGAGAAAGGGGACCAGAACATAGAGACGATAGTCTGAGTAAAAGATTCTCCTGTATATGTGTAAACATGGGTGAACAGTATCAAGCACACTTGACAAACACTCATATTTTATATTTTACCCTCAAGTCCACTTAACATGTTTGTTTTAGTTTTATATATGAAAAACAGTTCCAGCGCTGCACGATATGGACATAAAATGTGATGTTTGATAAGTTGTAAGATATCACAATGATGATATGAGAAATTTTGGTGCTGGATGTGTAAGGTAATTTGGTCTGTCATCGCAGGCCTTAATGATAGCATTTATCATGAAAACACATATTGCATTAATGATAAAAATTGTTGTAATGCATTTTTACATAAACATTATCCAACCTCTCTTTATGTCTTAGAATTAAACAGACTGGTCTTGTTACTATGTCTTTAAGCCTGATATATGGAAATGTATTGGCCTGTTATGATGGCTGCCTGGTTCAAAAAGCAGGTCAGGCTGCAATGTACTGAACAACCTAAATCATCAGGGACAGGGAAAATTAACTTCAGCCCCTTTTTTTGTATGTCTAGATCCTTTGGAAAGCTACGCAATGATACATTTGCTTCTTGGAAGCCAGGAACACGTCATGATTTTAACTCTGCGAGAAACACTCCTTGGTTTTGACATCAGAACTAGGGACATGAGAATTATGGGATACCGATATCCAATATTTTTCATGTCCATATATGCAGATGCAGATCCATGAACATTTATAAAATGTAGAAACTGAGACTAGATTAAACCTGGATTAGCACTACGGAGAAATGTCAGGTTTATTTCTATAGGGTTACAAATGCGGTTAAAGGAATAAAATGCAGGCATATTAGCCCAGTGTCACCTAAACGTTCTGCTCTTATGGAGTATGGAAGATACATCATCAAATATCGTTTTTGACATATTGGTGAAATGTAAACATCTGGTTCTGATATCATCAGGCATCCCTAAGCACAACCATGATAAATTTAATACGCATTGTTTTTGCAGCTTAGTCTGCATAAACAGACTGTATGAACTAGGGGTGAACTGAACACTTTGAAGCTTGGTCAATGTTTACATACTACATCAAACTTTATTTTAAAAAGCAAAGAAAATATACAGTGGTGTGAAAAAGTGTTTGCCCCCTTCCTGATTTCTTATTCTTTTGCATGTTTGTCACACTTAAATGTTTCAGATCACCAAACAAATTTAAATATTAGACAAAGATAACACAAGTAAACACAAAATGCAGTTTATAAATGAAGATCTTTATTATTAAGGGAAAAAGAAATCCAAACCAATCCATTTTGTGTGTACTTGTGTTATCTTTGTCTAATATTTAAATTTGTTTGGTGATCTGAAACATTTACGTGTGACAAACATGCAAAAGAATAAGAAATCAGGAAGGGGCAAACACTTTTTCACACAACTGTAGTTTCAGTCAGCACTTTGTGCTAGTTTAGGGTGCTTACCCACTCTTCTTCATGCCAGTCCACATTCATGGAGGTTCTGTTCCCTTTTCCACTCCACTTGGCCTGTGGAGAGCCCTGGTCATTTCGGAGGACCACGCGTTCAGTGTCTGGCGCAGAGGGAGAGGCTTTAGAGGCAATGAACTCTGGCCGTGCTGCACTCAGGGCCTGGATAGCTGAGGCCAGCAATTTATTGTCACATACAGTCACCAGCTGCCTTGTCTGAGAAGAAAACAGGAAAGCAATGTATATAATGAAGAAGAGCAATATAAAAAGGGCTATTGTGTTGAAAGATGTTGCATACTTAAAGTGTTTGTAATATGTTTGGAGTATGAAGTGGCTGCTTCAGGATGTGAAACCAATAAGAAAATGCATGATCCAGAACACTTGTTTATAGCACAAAGAGAGCATAGAGCAAAGAGAAACAAAACAATCATAGTTGTCTGAGCCGTGGATAAGAGGGTTCAAGAGGAAGCAAGAAACTAAAAAAGGCAGAACGAAATGACGCCAGAGAACAAGACAGAGACTGACCAGGGTAATAAACTATGTAGCACCAAGTTTCATGAAGGACAGCAAACTGTCTGACCTTGTCTGTGAGGATGGCAAGGGTTCTCTCCAGTGCATTAGCTGACCGCTCTTTAGCAGCACGGGATAAGCGCTCGGTGTAGTAGCTGACCTGAGTCTTCAGTGTGTTAATGTGGGAGATGATCTCTTTCGCTCGTACCACATCCTGAGGCTGGTACACCATTGATTGTGGACGTGACTCTCCAGCACTGAGAGGAGAGAGAGAGGTGAGAGAGGTATAGGTGGATTAGTCCATAAAAGCTTGAACAGTCGCTCTCGATTTTTCATCTCTCTGCTGTCTTTTCCCATCTAGATGGTAATGATCAAAGTGTACATGTGAAACATTCACTCAGTGAAACATGAACACAGGTATGTACAAATACACTGTACACAAGTGAGTGCTGTACACAGGGGCGTTCTACAGCGGTCAAAAAGACATTCCCTGAACACACATAAGTCTGAACTAAGTGATTTATGAGCATGAAATTAAAGTGGCAAAACACCGGCCAAAGATAAAACAAGATGGAGCACCAGCACTGATGAGAATGAACATTTGAAAATCTGCATCCCCATAACTCACCCTTCATCCTCAAATGCACTGATTAGAAAGCAAGCATAAAAAAGCAAATGATTACTACTGCAAATATATTAGTTAGAAAAATGAAAGGCAGTACATTCCCAAATGTTAGAGAAAGAAGCAGCAAAATGAAGCAAATATTTCCAGAGAAAGCAATAATGACCCTCAACCATCCAGAACATCACTTAGCCAAACCTACACAAGCTCTGTAATCACATTCCACTGGCCAGCTGGTATGCAGCAATCCTAATATGACTGAAAGTTCTATGTCTAGCTTTCCCAACAGAGATTAAATCTAGCCTCTAGATTACTCTCTCTACTGTAAATTACCTTTACTATAAGATTAGACGTATTCTGTTTTTTCCTTGTAATGGTAGCTAAACCGAAGCAGGAAGAACACTGAAGTTAGGCTTTTAGCTTACTGTTTCTTGGTCTCGTCAAACTTCTGAATTAGTTTCCTCAAGCCACTGCCTTTAAAACCTTGATGGTGTGCTGCAGGGGCTCCAATAGTGACCACATCATAGGTTCGGTCTGCAGGGAAATATACTGCTTCAACCCAAGCTTCATGCAAACAGGAACTGAAGACATAGTTGCAGGAGATACTATACTGCCTTGCATCCACTGGCTAGACATCAACTCAAGCAAAGAATAGTTAGTGTTTTTGAGCATTTATATTTGTCATTAAAGCTTGACAACACAGTAAATATAGATATTGCTTGGTTAACAACAAGATTAGGGACAACAAATAAAGGCGCTGCATTGATTGTCAAAGTATATCAAGCTAATATTTAATGAAAGTTATGCTGTCAAAAATACAGTATCACCATTTTCAAGAGAAATAAACATGTGACTCATCACCTTAATTAAAACATTTACAGACTTTTTAGCAGCATCAAGGAAAACATGATAATAACTATCATGTAGGTTTCAGACTGGACTGCTTCTGAAGTCCAGCCTGCTATGTTTTGGCATAGCTGAACATAATCAGAAAAGATCCAGCGTATCTTACCATATCCTGACTCGCCCTGTACTCTTATTCTCTGAAGGTGGAGGTTGGTGGGCACAAACTCTAACTTTCTTTCTGCTTTCAAAGTACTGGATTTGAACGAGGGACCTGATAAGAGAAGAACAAGTGACAGGTAAGAGAATCTGTTTTAAAGGCATGTAATATTATAACTTGCGAATAGGTACTATTTATTGGCCTATGATTTTATCTAAACTGATTATTATAATCACAAGCTAGGCAACCATGTTACCGAGTAATCACTAGGTTCCCAACCCCAGTTCTGGATTAAGCCTGCCATGCATGTTTTAATGTTTTTTCCTGCTTTAACACACACCCAATTCAACTTATGAAATACTTATTAACCCTATCTTTCCTGATGTCTTGTCAGAGTTACATTCAGGGCCTTTAGCTTTGCTCCTTTAATTCATTAAAACTTGACACCAGAATAGTTGGGGCATGTGGATGTCCATGTTGGGCATAGTAAAATGTGTCTCATAGAATTGAACCTTTCTGTGTGCTTCTGCGTTTTCTATCACTAAATAAAAGAAGCACCACAATGCTGTCTTTTTTAGTGATTGTTCAATGTGCAACACTATTGTTATCTGATTTATATTATTGTTCCATTTTGTTCTTATTATTTTTCTGCTCAATTTTTGTCTCCTCACTCATCTCACAGTTTTCAAGATACTGACACACTATGTGCCCAAAGGTATCCAGACCCCGCTTCTTATTAGTGAATTCAGCTACTTTAAGATGCACCCATTGCTGACACAGGCAATCAATTGCACACAAACAGCTTGTATTACCTCCACAAAGAAGCACTGCTAATAGAAAGAGCTGCTCTGGAACAGCCACGCATGAGTCTAGGGTCACCATGCCCAGAGTCATCTAGAGGGGTATAAAGCTCTCCAGCATTGGGCTGCTCTCTGGAGTGATGTAGCACCATCAAATACCATAGGTATGAGCTGGAGTGGGGTTTGTGATCCGGCATCTAGTGTAAAGCTTTTCCAGAAGACTAGAGGCTGTTACTACGGCCAAAAGGTGGACAAACTCCCTATTAACACTCCTGATTTTGAAAGGAATGTTGAGCAGTTGTCTACAAACTTTTGTATATATAGTGTATGCAGGGCAGGGATATTTCAGGACCAAGACTAGAAACTACTGAGTTATTGTATCATAGTGAAGTACTGTATGACAGATATGTGTGGGTGTAGTGATGCAATTGTAACTACTATGCACTACTGTAAGCCAGTGTTGTTACATTTCCTGTTACATATTAGACATCTAGGTCTATAAGGAGATAACAGTCCCTTCTTACCCTTGTACTCATGAAGGTCACTAAGTGTTTCTTGGTAGGTGAGAATGATGGTCTGGTACTGAGTGATGATCTGCCTCCTCAGATTCTCCCAGCATGGAGACAACTCCCCCAGTTCCTCCAGCTCACATACCCTTACACACACAAGTGATTACACAGACATGCAAGGATGAAGAATTCCTCATTCCCTCAAACACTGAATCAAATGTTTGAACACATGCACCAACACACTTTCACACATTATACCTGGCAGCGTCCTCCTCCAGGAGCAGTTTTACAAACTGTCTGGGTATGTGGAGAGACAGCACGCTTTCCGCCATCTGCTCCAGCACACGAAGGTGGTTACCGTCAGTGGTGGGTAAACGGTACATACGTGATATTGTTCCTCCAAATACTGCAGAAACGCAATAACAAATCAATGTACTTTATTTGTTTTTTTTCAACAGGTACAGTGTGTACTCATCAATAGCACTTGGTCATGATGCAAATGTGCCACGTTGGCCAAATGGGTAATTTTCATCTCCTGCCCCTGAGCAGGTTGGTGTTAAAAAATATAAAAAAATAAAACTAAGAAAATCCATCAAACAGGTCAATTTGTGTATCAGTTAACAAGTTGTCAAATCATAGGTGAGTAAATTCATCCATATAATTTTTATTACTTCAATTAAAGGCATTATTGTTGTTTCATTCTTCAAGTGAACAAACATGAATGCACTAAACTCAATTATCTTTGATCATTTCATACCTAGTAAAGGTTACTTTCCTGGAGGAACATCAGTGGACAATTTTACATTAATATAACATATTCCTGCTCTTGTGTCTTAAGGAATGCAGTGATAGTTTTGACACACAGTTGAAATTGTAGGGAATTTGGAAGATGTATGACTCATATAGCCTCAACCACCCTGCTACACATCATTAAGTTATAAATGAGGGAGCATGTGGATAATGAGCTCTTTTTACCAATTAAAGGACTAAAAATAAACATATGCTCCCAGGCACATCTGCTTCAGTTTCAAAAGTGAAAGGTTTTTGAGACAGCGGAAAATGATACACTATTAACTCATACAGCCCAAAAAACAGACATCAGACATAATTATTCAGACACTAACCAGCCTTTAAGAGTGTATCTTTGCACAGAGAAGCAGATTTTGCTCTTATCCCCATGGATTCCGTCAGGCTCTCATCAACAGGTAACACCATCTGTGACACACAGAATACACAATGTATATGGGGACACAATGTAATGCATAGATCACGAGTAAAGACTGCACATCATTCATTTCAAAGTCTGTATCTTTACCAGAATAAATGTGATTGAAATAAAGACTGTAGACCACTGTTTACAGCAGATCTTACTCAATTGTCCAGTTTAAATGCACAGAAACATTACTACATTATACACTCTACTCACTCTGCCATTAACTGTGTCTGTACGAGTCAGTGGAGCCCTCTGGTCTTTCTTTTCCTCCATCTGCCAGGCAATAATGGTGATGTTGCCCACCCTCTCATTCTCTGCTGATCTGAGCCATTGAACAAATAACAATTCTAACCAACTACATTTCTCAGACTCTTACAGTGAATTGTGAGTTTGTGGGTTGGTTTAATCAGAGCTGGGTTAATTAGGTCTTCAGAGTGTATGTGATCTATGTAAAGATGTGTGTGTCTCGTACAGAGTTCACCTACCGTAGTGTAAGATGAAGCCTATGATATTTGTCCTGTAGGAGTTCTTTGACTGTGAACATGGCAGAGCCCAGCAGATACATCTGTTTAAAACATTGAGACAAGACACAAACACTTGACTCCATGCTGCAAAATGTAGTAGATCGAAGTGGATAAAGTGCAAAAAAGTTAATCATCTCGTTGTTAAAGTTAATGTAAAGTTTAGTATAAATGATGATTTGGATGTAAAATCAGAGGTCTCTCACCGTTCCCTGCGAACGATCTTTGACATCATAGGCAGAGAGTTTGACTTGAGTCTGCTGGGTAATCAGGGAGTCTTGGAAGAAAGCGATGCTACTGAGGAATATTGGGTTACTTGTACCCTTAAAAGAGAAACAAAAACCCTTAAAAATACACAAATCATAAACAAAATGCACACAGTCTATATTACAGCTTATTTGGGGTATTTTAACCTTAATCTTTAGAAGTCTTTTTTTTTCTTGTAATTTTGCCACACTGAAAAAAATGGAAAAAAATTGTAACTGTAGGCTCGAGTCTCATGCAGCTCCATTTTAGCCCCCCCCCTCACCTCTATGATCTCAGTCTGAGCATGCTTCGTCCAGAAAGCTTGAGGAGGGGTGGTGCAGCTCACTGCTACAAAGCTACTGGGCTTTCGCTCCAATGCTGGAGTCACTAACTCACTGCATGCTGAGAGAAAAAAACGAAAAGAAAAAGTCAGTGGACAGAAACAATGGGTTGTAAAAGAAAATAAAAAAGTGCAGGCAGAAAGACTGGCAATATTCAGCATGATCTTATATACACATATCTGCATACGTGTGTGTGTGTGTGTGTGTGTGTGAGTGTGTGTGTGTATATATATATATATATATATATATTGCCATAATTCCTTCAAATATAATCAAACACACTTGACAACTTAATTAATTAATTAGGAGGAGACCAAAATTAAACTTTTTGGCCACAGCCCAGCCATTATTAATTAATTCCTCATGTTGGAAATATATTTTGGATGAGCAGATGAGACCAATTATCTGACTCAGAATAGCTGCATCATCTAGCCTGAATAAAAAAGTCTAGTTTAGCCAGAGAGTGTGCTCAGGAGAGTGCAATAAGACATTTATAAGCCAGCTGTCATACTTTCTATATTAGACAACAGTAAACATCTTGACAACACAAGATAAGGGCTGAATACCAGACTCTGACATAGACCAGTACCTAAACAAGAGTGGAGATGTTACAATGCCCAATAAAATGTATTAAATTTTTTAGTCCATATGCTTACTGATAGAATACCTTCAAAGTTTTAAATGTTTAGAGAACCATGAGTCATTGTGTGAATTTACAGCCATAAATTGAGTTGGTACTGTTTAAGGACATGCACAATTCAGTTCAGACTGCAGCGGTTTAAATTTTCAGACCAAATAGTGAGGTCAATTTTCTGTCTGCTACTCACCCAAACTGAACTCCAGCACAGGCTCGTCAGGATCCTGGCTGTTTCCTGAATACCATCACAACACAAGTGAGATATTCTGTATGCTTAATCTTAGTAGGCTAACATAATAACTCTTATCAGTCACACTTATGATCTCAAATAATAAAATGCTGCCATTCATTAAACATATTGACTAGATTTAAGAAAATTGTATTTTTCTCGATACCACATTTATGTTTTAATGGAAAAGAAGATATATTTTATTATGATATAAATCTGGCTGTAATTATTTATTAATTTATTTAAAAAAATACATTTGAGTAATATGGTAAAATAAAGGAAATAACTCTTGATGTCTAAGGGTTACTATATGTCCTGCATCTTAAACAGATTTCTTAACATCCCAAGACTCATGCATTGTTGAGTCATGAAATACATAATTAATTTCTTTCAAAAAATAATTTGCTTAAATCTTAAATCAACAGTAATAAAATCATTCAAACCTATACAGCCATCTCTTACCTGCCAGTGTGAGGCCCATCATTTCAGAGGACAGGTCGAATGTGTTGGCGCGGTACACAGACCAGGGCCGGTGGCGAGGGCTGCGCTCTCTCCCTGCCATCTTGGCTCCAATTACACTAAAGACCTCTGGGAATCAGAAGAGCAGGGCTGCAGAGCAGTGGCCAAAAACCCTCACACCTCTGTACCTTCAACAAAATCCTCCACAATCCTCCAAAATCCAGGCCTGCCTTACTCCATAAACTGGCCTCTTAATGGGAAAACTGGAGAGAGAAGGAAATAACAACAAATATGAAGCTCTCGACGTGTCAAAAATCGCCAAGATCAGCTGTGAGGCAAACTGTGCACAAAAGCCTCAGGATCTGCTTTAATGTGAGACAGCAGAAGATTTTATGCTGGTAAACATGCTCGTACATTATTCATCTGAGTTCAAAGGAAGCCATTTAAAATTAAAACCGGATGCAACAGAAACAAGGGCTTGAGAAAACGAGGGGAGGCCTAGAAAACTTTTTTCCTGTTTGTATGACTGGATTATTCATGACCATGAGGAAGCATTTTGCCAATAACAAGATTTGGTAAACTCCTTTAAGAATTAAGCAAAGAAAGATTCTATTAACAGATTCTATTTTTCAGTGATGGAGCTTGAAACTTTTATTCTTTACTCAGCATTAATTTCAGTTACTTGGGGGAAATCTCTTCTAAACCACTAACAACACTGAGGCATCGCTTGAGAGTAAAACCTTGACAGTGGCATAGACTGGCAACACTTTCTCAGAACACTGCTTGAGGTCTAAGTCATCATACTAGGATCACAGGCTGTCAGGATGCAGGGTCTGAAGGACCACCCTTTTCTTTCTCATCATAAAGGACAGCACACTGTGATGAAACTGGGTCATGTTGTATGATTCTGCTCTTCAGACCTTCCAGAAATTATCGATTAAAGCTTATCCACTCAGTGCCATGAAGGCACACAGACAATGACAGAACTTACTAGTGGCATAACAGTCTTCTGTTTGCTTTTCTCATTGATGGTGGCTTCACACATCATGCTGTTTATGACATCTTGGAGAAATAAAAGTAGAGGTAAAGCATAAGAGTGCTTACTTTTCTCATCATTTTCAGAGAGAAGTGTGTTATAAAAGTCCTCACTAGGTATTGCCATTAAGAATATGAATAAAAATGAGATGTTTTTATGGTATTGACAGAATTGCTTTGAAAAATTCTGTCTTTCAATACCAAATTTCAATACCCAAGTAAACAATCTTAGTGAGTCAATAAGCATACATGTTCCAAAATCTAGAATAGTGATTGGCTGTCTAGATTACAAGCATACATATGCATACAGGAATACACTGCATTCACATGCCTCTTGCATTTTAACATTGATTTCTTTTTTTAAATAAGGTATTAAAAAAAAGTCCAGGTATTGGTATCAGTATAAAATATATTGAATAATATCCAGCCCCAATTACCATAAAACACATTCAGATATCCAAAGCTGTGAAAAAAGAACATTTATGAACCCAAAACTAAACCAACCCTGCCGAAAAATAAACAGCCTATTTATAACATTCAGCGTCAGAACAGCATCGTCAGATCTTCTGAAATAGCACAAAGGAAAAACAAACTAAAAAATCATGCCAGTAGGCACATATCTGAATGCTGATATCTAAAATTGGAGGGATTCGAGCTTGGCGGATGGCAAATGTGTATAGCAGCAGGTAGTGGGCTGTGAATGAGTACTGGGTGGTTTGGCTGGCTCCGCTGCAACCTACAGCATACAGTCACCCAACAACCCACCAGCCATCCATCTGCCTGTACTGTGCTGCAGCCTAACTTCTAGCCATCTCAAAGAGAGTGTGCATTGGAAGGATGCATATTTGTACCTTTTTAATAATTAAACTTTTAAGTAGAAATATAAAAGCCAAGTCAATACATGCTGTAAGGAGTCAATGCAATTTAAAAATAACTGTAATGGAATACAGTGCGATTATGTTAATAAGCATTGCAGTTTGTTTAATACAGACACTGATCATGACTGTGTTAATAGCCAAGCTCACAGAGACAAAAGATAACTAAAACTACAGATAAAAGCCAGTAATGGAAAGTAGCTACTTCTATCCATGACCAAAACAACTGCAGCTGAAAGAAAGAACATCTTTAATAAGGCCACAGGTGCTAAAACTTCAGCATAATGCACACTGCTTATCCTTCAGTCTTCATAGTGGCTCTTTACAGCTTTTCCACTTGGGCTTTTCATTCAGGCTGCAGCATCTGTCTTTTAATCTCTTAAAAGCAAAGGACACTCATGTTAAAGGAGTAGGTTACAGAGTATGCTACCATCAGAACAAAAATAAGTCTGAAGTAGATTAAATATGGAATGATGTTAATTTGTTCAAAATGGGATACTCTGTGTGTAACCTGCAGTGCTCTTTCATAAAGAGTGACTCACTCTTATGAGTCAGAGTCTGTGCCTTTATCAGCCTCCACACAGCACATGAGCTGCTGATGGTTTAGCACACATCACTCCAGAGACAGCATACACATTTAAGGAGAGATTCACCTTTTCACTCTGAAAAGAAATAAATACATTACTGTCTACAAGTCTAAGTCACTTGTGAAAAGGATATTTAAAAAGCCATTCATGTGGGCAGAAAGTCTTTTTGCTGAGAAATACACTAACATTAGAATGACAACAAATAACATTAATACAAAAAATAGTCCATGTATATCAATGTTTTTGTTTAACTTTTTCCAATGAATGGTTCTTTTGTAAATGAGATGTGTAACTGTGTTGAACTTGTTAAAGAATGCTTAAATTGGTAAAGAAGATTTACATTTTGTGAAGGCTCTTCAAGTTCTCCAAAAGGTTCTTTACACTCAGCAAAATTTTTTTCACAATTTTCTCCCAACTTGGTCATGTCCAATTCTACCAACTAGGTAGGTCTTCTCCAGTCACATGATACCACCAGCGCTACTAGGGTGAAGGCTAGCACATGCTTCCTCTGAGTCATTTGAAGCCAGCCACCACATCTTTTCGAACTGCTGCTAATGCAACTTCATCAGGTGAACATGCTCAGAGGAGAGCGCGAAGTGCCAATTCTGTTGTGTAAGCTAATAGACACCTGTGCTAGCTAGCATTGTGCTGAGAGGGAGGGCCGTCTTACCCACTCAGAGAGAGCGAGGCCAAATGTGTTCCCTTGGACTCCTGGTCATGATTAGCTACAGCATCACTGGGGATCAAAACTGCAATCTAATGATAGGGCCAACACTTAGATGGCTATGCCAGTTGGGGGCACTCTGCAGTCTTTTACTCAAACATGACTCTTTGGTGTCCCAAATGTAGTTCATCTATAACATAACATTGCTCAAAGAACCCTTTGTGGCACCTTTTTAAATGTACAATTTGTTTTTACAGGCATGAACACATTTATTGTCCAGATGAATGTTTTTAAACAATTTGCTTGGGTGCCTAAATCTTTCACATAGAAGGATACCAAGTGCCACAACATTTATAAATCAGTTTGATGCAAAAATAAGGAGTGGATGAAAGATTGTTTTATCTTAAGTTAATCTTTCTGTTTTTAGAAACATATAATATTTAATAATAATGCACTAGCCACAAGCTAATATACATTTATAAGGAGTGTCCTTTACCTCCCTGCTCTCGAGTTTGAGGTAAAGAGGAAGTAATATTTTCAGAGGAGAGAGGTTCTGCCCTTACTGTGGGCTAGCTTGTTTTTTTTTGTTTTTTTTACACTGCATGCAGTATAATCAGTATGAAAATATTTACTCCTACACAGTTTTTGGACCTTACTGTCATCCAACCTAAGTGAATGGAGTCATGTAGCAGACAGATTATTCCTCCAGAGCTTTGCAGAGGCTGGATAAAGGCATTGTATGATGACCTCTATCTTCAACACCCTGCCTTATCAGCTTTCACTCCGTACTGCAGTCTGAATGTCCTCATCACAGACAATATAACAACTCTCTCTTTCTCTTCAGTCTCTTCTGTCATTCTTATAAAGCAGTAAAAGGAATCTTTTATTAGCACAAACACTCATGAATGCTGTCTCTCTCTCTGTCTGGTCAGACTGAGTATGAGCTATGTGATTAGGTGATTGATGTACAATGCAAATGTGGAACTGCTAGTTTAGTACCAGACTGTCTCTAACATTATGAGCTCTTTTGCAGCTATGACGCAGAATGTAAACAAACCATGACAGCCTTGAATGCGTCTTTCTCCCTCTTCTGTTCCCGCTCGCTCTCCTCTCACGATGGCTAATCCTCTCTCACTCTCTCTCCTTCATGGCGCAGCCCTGTTTCAAGCTCTTCAATCTGTTCATCAAATGACCCCCTCTTGCCTAACTCCTGTCATCAAACATGGCTTACAACAGCGCTCAGAACCATCCATCCATTCATTCATTATTCAGTTCCTTCACATAGGCAGAATTCAGCTTAAGGTATAAAAAGACTACGGACGCACAGATATTTGGAATTGTGGGCCAATGCCGATATGCAATATTTTTCATGTATGAATCTGATGATGCTGAAACTGATGCCGACACATATTGATAAAATGTATAAATTATGACTACATCTACTTGGATTAGCATTCTTCCTGCCCCTAACACACCTACTGAATGTGGCAACTGGCTGCCGAGTTGAATCATGAACTTGGCAATTGGCTGCTGAGTGTATGAGTAGGACAACCACCAAATTGTGCAGAACTCCTCTAGGACTGGAGTTCACCACCCCTGGTTTAGACTGATATGACTGTTAGCTGTCAACTGTGAATTGTAAAATATGATCACAATTTTTTAACTGATAGAAACAGCAGAAACACATAGTCTTAAATAATATCAATATTGTAGCACTGGGGGCATCGCAACCCAGAAATTTTGTCTTCATAGAAAATATTTTCTGTTGTTATAACAAAAATATGTGTAACCAGAAAAGACATTAGATAGTAGATATTTTCACCAATATCATTAAAACTGTGTCCATATCGGCTAATATTATGGCCAAGTGATATATCGGTCAAGTTCTAATTTTTTGGATATTTTACCATCATTATTTCCTGATAAACGTCACATGTGATGCCTACCATTTTCAAGTAACAGTGATAGTGAAAGGCCTAAACAGTGAGCTGGTCACTACACATATTCCTGAAATCAAAGTAAAGACAAACAGGCTCTTACATTTTAGATGAAGTGAAACTTTACTTTCACTCACCATCGTCTGACACAAGAAGAGCATCTTAAAATCAAACACTCCTGTGACATTAAG
This sequence comes from Colossoma macropomum, assembly GCF_904425465.1. Lineage (NCBI taxonomy): Eukaryota > Metazoa > Chordata > Actinopteri > Characiformes > Serrasalmidae > Colossoma > Colossoma macropomum. The sequence continues at coordinate 22,824,632 of NW_023494784.1, read as the reverse complement.
AAATCACACACACTCTTTTTTGTCTTGTCTGTGTTATTCCGCAGATCTTATGTGCGTCATTAACATCCATAGAGTCAGTGCATTCATGTATAAAGGCACTTCTGCATGAATGGCTATTCATGTTCTCTTAACTACAGTGCAGTATAAACACGGCCACTTGAAGGAAATACCATATACCATGTCAACATCTCAGTATGTCACAACATGAAGCCTGTAGTATATTTGAGAATACATATTAATGAAATAAAAACAATGATTATGGCACGCTAATATGCATGTGTCACAAACCAAGAAATCGCCTGTAGCACTAATCCCTGTTTTTTGGCTGGATTCATATCAAAATATAACTAGAAGAGCTATGTCCATAAAAAGCAGCCAACTACATTTAGTGATGACTCTTTATGTGTAAGAACAGGATTCTCCATGCTTTCCTTTCATCTTCATTTCTCTATTATTTTGTACAGCATGAATGAATGTCTGCCTTCATGAGAACCTTCTTTAGTGCTCTTAGCAAACAGAAGTGTGTACATTTTCAACCAACATTCGTTAAGTAAAAAAAAGAGAGTGGGCAGAAATGGGCACTTTAACATCAGAAATTACAGGGCTGCGGCCAGTAAGGGTATCTGTTGTTCATGCATGATTTAGCAGTGTTTGTGAGGTATACAGGCTGCAAAAAGCTTTACAGGAGAAGAAAAGCCTGGTTACTGCCCTTTAGTTCCCATGACCACTGAAATCCTCTGGGAATGTACTGTACAATGATTAGATCACAACAGTAATTTGGCTATGAATTGGTGGTCTGCTGTTACAAGTCCATAATACATGATCACTACTGTCTGCGGGAGATCTGCACGCTTGAGAGGCCTAGTGTTGTGATTATATTGCTACATACAATCGTATGCAAAAGTTTGAACATCCCTAGTCAAATTATGTTTTTGTTGATGTTCTAATGTGGTATTTTTCTGAAGTTTAATATACTGAAAAAAAAATGTACAACATAAATGTGCCATAACTTTTGCACGTCACATTTTATTACTTATTTTTTCCCCCCATATATTAAAATAACCAGTAATGCACAAGCATGTCTCTGTAGAGAATGTGTTAACTTATTCTCATTTAGAAAATCAACAAAACATGTAATTTGACCAGAAATGCCTTTGTATTAGATTGTATTGTAATTGCAACATTCATTGTACCATATTGAAAATGCATTGAGGAAGCAATAAAGTGATGTGGTTAAAGACTGGCCTGCATTATTTTGACCAAAACAATGTACTTTTGTTGGATTACACAAACACTTAGATTACATGAATACTTTGACTCACAGGTCATATGTAACTGTAATGGGTCTGGGTGCTCACAGCATACAATAAAAAACACTGTGATTACAGCCTGCAATATCAGTAATGAAGATAATATTCTTTATTATTATACCAATTTTTATATTATATAGCAAAATCTCAGACTGCAAAGGCCAGTAATACAATACTAATGTTTAGCAAACTATATATTTGCAGAGTGGTCCACTTTCTAAAAGGTCTTTGGGGTTTTTGGGTGAGTTATCAGTGGAAGGGAACAGCCTGGCTGTCTTGCAGCTGTGGCTGTAAGGGATGAAGTGGACTCCCTGTAGGTGCACAGCAGGCCTGACAGATCCAGCAAAACAGGATCCCTCCCCACTCTAAAACCCTCCTCGGAACTGGCTGCACTGCGGCGCTATCTCAGAGCTATCTCAGTCTTTTGCTTATTGAGCCGTTTTTTTCTCCTCTCTTTCAATCTCCTTGAATGTTTGCCTCAGTCAACTCTCATACCTTAGAGCCTCAATAACACTCACTAACTGTCACTCTCACTTTCAAGACATATGGTCTCTAGACAGTTGTCTGAAGTTGGCAGGGTTTCTACTACACTACTGGGATCAAAACCTAAAGCCTTTACATTAAATATTACAGACACACTCTGATTCAAACCTATAAAATCTCTAGAAGATGTTGCTGTGGGGATACAAGAAGGTGACCGAATGCAAATTTTACCTTAAATGGTTAAACCAAATCATGTACATTTGTCCTTTTTCCATGTTTTTCTCAATCACACTGGATTTTCTTGGTTTTATATATGAATACATTCATTTGAATACAGAAGCATTTATTTTTCTGGCCCCACAAGGAGAGGTCAGAGTGCATGGTCAGCTAAATCTTCTTGTGGCTATAATGGCAGTAGGTTTAGACTCATTCATTTCTGCCACTAGCATTGGGTATTGACCTAGAACTCTATGTGCTTGCGTTCCTGTTTTACTGGAGCTGGAAAGTCTGAATCATTGCACTTTCAGCTCTTTACAAAGGATTCTGTGAGCAGTATAATGAATTGGTGTTGAACTCTCATACTTTAGATCTTAAGCTGACCATCACTTAGCATCATCTACAAACCCATTTTCAAAAAATGTGGGACACTGTGCAAAATAAAATAAACAAAAACAGAATGCAGTCATGTTCAAATCATTTAAATTCTGTATTTAATTGAATATAGTATAAAAACAACATATCAAATGTTGAAACTGAAAAACTTTCTTGTTTTTTAAAAAAGATGTGCCTATTTTGTATTTGATGCCAGCAACATGTTTCAAAAAAGTTGGGACAGGGGCAACAAAAGTTGTGTAATGCTAAAAAACACCTGGTGGAATATCTCACAACTAATTATGTCAATTGGCAACAGGTCAGTAACATGATTGAGTGTAAAAAGAACATTCCAGAGAGGCTGAGTCTTCCAGAAGTAATGGTGAGGAGGGGTTCACCACTCTGTGACAGACTGCGCAGGCAAACGTTTCTCAAAATAACGTTTCTCAATGTAAAATAGCAAAGAAGTTGGGGATTTTATCATCTACAGTACATAATGTCATTAAAAGTTTTAGAGAATCCAGAGAAATCTCTGTGCACAAGGGACAAGGCTGAAAACCAATATTAACTGGCCATGATCTTCAGGCCCTCAGGTGACACTGCATTAAAAAAAGACATGATTCTGTAGTAGAAATCACTGCATGGACTCAGGAACACTTCCAAAAACCACTGTCTGTGAAAACAGTTTGATGATATACATGATATATGGCATCAAATTCAAAATTTCTCAGTTTATACATTTGATATGCTGTCTTTGTACTATTTTCAATAAACATATGGTTTAAATTTAAATATGCACATCATTGCATCCCAACTTTTTTGGAAACAGTGTTGTACAAGGGATGTAACGATACGCATACTGTCAGGTTCAACAGGATTTTCGATTGTGAGGTCAAGATTCAATTTCTGATAATAGAATAACCCTCAAAGATAAAACTTATTAAATTTATATGTCCAGTTTTTGTTAGTGAGGGTGCCCATATAACATATGTGGTTTATAATATATGACATATAACATGTAACCTAGTGGTTTCCACAAAAGATGGCAAATGGGAGACCCTCAAAAGACAGGTCTGTATCAATGATAGGTTTTTGATACTTTGATTTATTTACGATTTTGGATGTATTTAAACTGTTACACCCTCAACATCTACTCATATGGCGTGCACATGTCCACATTTATCTTAAAGTCTAACTTGCAAAGGCTGACTACAAAAAAAAAAACAAAAAACATCACTGCTTGCTTTTGAAATGTTTACAGTGAATGAGCCATTCTTACCAGTCAATATCTCTAAACATAACACAGTAGGCCTCTAAAACCTAGAGAGGGAGAACACTGGAACAGACCAGTAGCAACACTGACAACGAGTGGACACAGTTCCACACATAAAAAAACAGAAGGAAACAATGAAGAAGAAGAAACGCTCAAACAGTGAGGCGCTTGTCTTTACAAAAACAGCGGTACTTTCCTACTGAGTGTGTCAGCCGCTTATAATGGACCTGCCTCAGTCATGATGATGTCAGTCTGAGGATGCACTACAGCAATTTCCTCTCAGACCAAATGAGCAGTTTTCCTTCGAAAACTGGCAGAAAAGGAGGCCTTGTCCGTTTGAGTCAAAACTCAGCCTGTCTGCAGCAAACCGAATCCAAAGCAACTAACGTTGTGTGAAACAGGAAATTCATGAGATTTACAGCTCATAACCAACACGGCGCTGCACAGCCTACCAGCGATTAACACGTTCAGCAAATTTAGACCCCAGTGAACTACGACAACATCTCGATTTCATGTATTCTCTTGCAGAAAGACAGTCCGTTAAATCAATCGGTGGAGCGCTGTTGTCCAGTCATGTGCTGCTCTACCGCTATAAAGAGCTCTTCCGTTCTGCTCCTGTAACACCACTCACAGCAACACAAGCCCTTTGAGAAGCGATCCCATTTAAAATCGCCCAGCCTTTCCTACACCACCCTAACAGATACGATTCGCTTGTTTATTGCTTTTCACTCGCGCGATCATTCACTCTATCCCATCCAGCCGCGATGCACACGAAAGCTGTTCAGCTCTGATGATGAGGCAGAGGAGACTTACGCTTCAGTCACAGACTCGGTCCATTTTCACAACGTCTGTGGACCCTTTTCTGCTGTTTTTAATGCCTTTAATCTGCAGCTCTTACACTCGCTCTGTAATGTATAGACCTCCAGACTCGCCCTGTTACTCCGTCACTCAGCTCGATGACGTCAGACTTGGTTCCGCCTCCGCCAGTCGCGGTTTCGCCCTGTTACACTGACTGTGTGTGCCCGAACTGGTCCACCTCAAAACGCTGTGACCGCTGTCATACACACTACACACTACTGCATTAAAAGGGAGTAGCAACGGCTTCTGCTGTTCTTTTTTGGAACATTGCTGTGAGGATTTGATTGCATTCAGCCACAAGGGCATTAGTGAGGTCAGGTACTGATACTGGATAACAAACTCCACTCCAGCTCATCCCAAAGTTATTGGAAGGAGCTCCTTCACTCCAGAGAACACAGTTTCACTGTTCCACAGCCCGAAGCTGGGGGAGGGGCTTATAGCCCTCTAGCGAGGCCCGAGACTTTAGATTAATCCAGATTATGTCATAATACGCTTTTCTGCATGTTTCAATACAGAGCATGGTTAGTGCTGTTTAATTAGCTTCAATGCAGCACATGTGAAATGTTAAATAAAACTGTACTGTACTCATTGCTTTTTTTGTAATTTGGCACTACTGGTGCACTATAGAGGTTCCAACATGTCAAACCTCAACAATATTTTACACTTCTACTTTGACTGTGTTATGTAGGACAGTGTGGAATAAATGGTTCAGCTACAGGGGTCGGTTTGTTGTGCACTGCTCTATTCTGCACCACACTGGCACTGACTGTATGGAAACAGAGGAGAGGCGCAGGCACACTGCCGGCTAGTGGTCAGCACCTAAGACTGCAAACACATTGTTTACAAAAGTAGCCTGTGGCAAGTGCGTTGCATGGGTTCATTCATTTAACCCACACTAAATGAAACTGAATGATACGATGCCCAATGATAAACAGGGCATGGACATTAAAACATGTCTACTGCACTCTGAGTCTACGGTGGTTACTCTACACCTCTGCTGTACTGTACTGTGCTGTCACTCTTTATTTGCTAAAAATCTCAGATCATGACTTTCAATATCACATAGCTTATTGCAGTATTGCTAAACTGCTTGAGGAGGTCATCAGAACTGGCTAGTAGCCCAACAAATGTTTAGTGCTTTACAGACTGGTGATAAAGTTTAGCAGCAATAGTAGAAACTGTTTTTCTTCTGCTATTACTATTATTCGGTACTAGTGATATATAAAAAAAGTATTTTTCAAGGATAATAGGCTTGTACTTACACTCAAGTGAAGAAAAGAATGGACATTTTTCTCAGTTTCATTTTAGTCCTTCACATTTACCTCCTAATTCCTATTTCAGTCTGTTCTGTTGGTGACCAGCACCTGGACTGCTGTGCTGCACGTCGCTCACTTACCAAAAATAGAAGAATAGTATCTTAGAAACTTCAGTTTCATTTGATGATATTTGCTGGATGTATGAAGGTCCACTGTAGTTCTCTATTACAGTGGCCCTCAGTCCTGGTTTTAAAGCCCCCCTGCTGTGCACATTTTTATGTTTTCCCTGCTCCTATGCACGTGATGGTTGTATTAGAGCACAGATAACACCAAAGTGTAGGACATGGGGCTTCCAGGACCAAGGCTCAGAATCACTAGAACTCAGTACTTGAGGAAGTGCTTTGACTGGGTACTTCACCTGCTACTCCAGCTGAAGTTGCTTTTCTGGTACATTACACTTCATTTGACTGAGTAACGAGAACATTTACCTGAAAGTGGTCTCACATTGTAAAATAAAATGAGTTGCCTTTACTTTAAAAAAAAAAAAATCATACAAACTTAATGCTCTTTTTTTAAGTTACTTAACAGGCTCAGGCTTAAATAACTTTATATGTGAGTTATAGTTGCTTTCTAATTTTCAGTGATCCACACTTCTGCAGCAAGTAAGGTTAACTCCAACTGCCCATTCATTTCAAACGGTGACCATTTAGCTGCTAGTGCTCTACTTTTTCAAGTTCTGCTTATTCTTGAATTGATTAGGTGAACTTGAATCAAGTATTCTTCTTGGCTAATGTTTTTATTAAATTAAAACAAGAAGTAAAACACCTCCATTACAGTAAACTGAGTGTCCCATTCAAGACAAGACTATTACGACCCATTTCTGAGGACTTTATATGTGTCTGCCCTTTTGATTATCTTTACAGCTCCAGAATGAACTGGTACACCTGACCACAAAACACCATCATGGTGAGGATAACAAAAATAACAATTTTCTCATTTAACATGAAGGTATGCTATGACAAAAAATAATATTTTACAAAGAGAATTATATTTATAAATTAGGAAAATAAAAGTTACTTAACACAAACCAGCAAAGCTGCCAAGAATGCTGGGAAGCTTTTTGGGCGAAGACTCTTCAGTCTGTAGGACTTTATCAGATCTTTAACTTGATTTACATGAGTAACTAAGGATTATACAAGAAATAGGAATTGTTACTAGATTTGTATTAGTAATTTTAACAAATAAGTAAACTAAATAAAAAAATATTAGATTTTACAATGCAGTGTCCTCAACCTTGGAGGTTGGAGATGTTGTAGATGAAGTTTGGTGGTGCTCACTTGATGAACAGTACAGAGCGATCCTGCTGTCCTTCAGGTGCGATCAGGAGGCCACGCCCTCTAGAGCCTCTCAGAGTGAAGTGAAGTGCAGGTGAATGCAGACAGCGAAGGGAACCGAGGAGGGAGCAACAAAAGAGCCTTGTACAGCATGCTAATACACTGAAGGACTAATTCTGGACAATCATGGGCTAATAATGGACTGTAAATGTGATGGGATTCATTTTTTATATTAAATTGTTTGTTGTATGATTTTTTCTTGTATCATCTGTTGTACTGCTCACAGTGATTGGCTGTGATTGGAAAACAGCAAATTTCTTCTAAGATTCTTCACAAGGGCTTACACCGTGGATGAGAAGATGGGCTTTTTGTCTTACACCAGGCCAGTTTTTGCCGTTTGCATATCTTGTGCAGTGCTGGCACTGCTCGTTTTTGGAACTAACACAGAGGTTTCACCAAAACCAGCAACTACTAAGGCTCCATCTAAACCTACAGCACATGGGCCAGTAAATACTGTTCCTCAGGTGTTTCCTGAGCCAGAGAAGACCTACCTCCCCCTGTTCACCATTAATTACCCTCGTGTTCAGATTCCTTTTGAGATTACATTATGGGTGTTGCTGGCTTCGTTTGCGAAAATAGGTAAGCAAACACAGCCTAAAGTTGATAAGCAGTTTCTATCACAAGTTCCCTGTGAACTTTCTTGTATTCTCCATTACTTTTTGCCTCATACATATTGCTCATGGAAACTGGCTATTTTAAAGTGTAATGAATATGTTGAGCAGATTATTTGACTTGTCTTATTATTATTCCAATAAATACAGCAACCTTTGAAACTTTATTTGGTATGCAGGTACATTCAAACCCTACAGGTATGACCTTTTCTTTAACCTCTACAAACAGGTTTTCATGTGTACCATAAGATCACAGTTTGGGTTCCAGAGACCTGCTTGCTGATCGCTATTGGCCTTATTGTGGGAGCCATTATGTACTCTGTGCATGAACAGCCTCCAGCAGTCCTCACCTCCAGCATCTTCTTCCTCTACATGCTGCCTCCCATTGTCCTGGACTCGGCCTACTTCATGCCCACTCAGGCCTTCTTTGAGAACATGGGCACGGTGCTGTGGTTTTCCATTGTAGGCACATTATGGAACTCCATCGGTGTTGGAATCTCCCTTTATGGTGTGTGTCAGATCCAGGCCCTTGGTGTTCAGGACATCAACCTGCAGGAGAACCTGCTCTTTGCCTCCATCATCTCAGCTGTGGATCCAGTGGCAGTGCTCACTGTGTTTGAGGATGTGAACATCCATGAGCAGCTTTACATTGTGGTTTTTGGCGAATCCCTATTTAATGATGCTGTCACTGTGGTGAGTGTATTTGCACAGCTAGATTTTCAAGCTCATATATGGTAATGGTGACACCTTGTTTTGCATCAAAGGACCATCTAACTCATTATAGGATAATCAAGTTGGCCTTGTTTAGCTTTGTCTGATATCTAGGTCTGCTTTCTACACTGAACTGATGACTTGTATTTCTTTGTGAGCCATGAAAGTGTCTATAAACTCTTAAACATAAAGGTTCCAGAGAAGGTTCTTTGGAGCAATGCCATAGAAAAACCATTTTTGGCTCTCCTTCCAGTAGATGGTGTTTTAAAGAACCATTTTAAAATCAAGATATGTGAGTGTGAAGAACTATTTTAAAAGTTAAAGAATTACCAAATAATGTGAAATTTCTATATATGTACTGCCCAAAGTGAGAAAGCTTGCTTTGCCCCTCAGTGAGAGAACAAACATATTTTTATATTATATAGCTTGTTAAATTGCTGTTTTACTTGTGAATTTGTAATCATTAAGTTTTAGTAACAAAATATAGTGCAATTTTATAAAATATCAATTTAAAAACTAGGTTTGAGACCTGCATACCTTCTTAATTTGTATAATATTTTGTGTTTTTGGCTCTTGACCACAGGTATTACACTTTTGCCTCTCCAAGACAGAACAGATTGGGCACCCCTATTCTATATAATTACAGGCTTTTCCTTTACATACAAGCAGAGAACCATGTAGGAACCTTTATTTTTAAGAGTGCAATCAGTCATACCTGCTACTGCAGCTTCAGGGAATTGGAGTCAAAGGCTCTTAACTCAGTATAGTTTATTTAGCATTTATGATGAGATTCTACTGCGGTTTTATACAGTATTTTAAATCCATTCCCATCCTTCTCTGTGTATAAATATCTTTAAACTTTATTGGTATTGTTATTCATTTTTTATAACACCTTATTGGTATTTCTGTTCATTTGTTATGAGACTGTGTTGCCCATTGGAGTATTTGACTTTTGAAAATGTAAATAATAGCTATTGAGAACTATTGTCTGTGCAACGGACCTTTCAGTCTATGCAGCGGTTATTTGAATCAGAAGTTATGCGATATGCTGAAATGCTTCACCTGGGTTAATCTCTCTATCAGCTTAACCTTTCTACCATGCTATAGCAAACAAAACAAAGATAAACAGACACAGATGGATGTCATACAATTCCACTCCATCTTTCAAAATCTGGAAGTAAAAAGTGTATGAACAGTGTTTGTTCTAAAGCTTTTAGCAATCTTTTGAGAGCAGTACCGCACCTGCCTTTGTTAGCAAGTCCTTTGTTTTACACACAGTTACTGACAACAAGGGCAAACATTTGACCATGTAAGAGCAGGCGTGGTTGCCACCTGGAAACTTGGAGTTTCTGTGGCACAATGACCAGGAAAGGAGTAGAACTTTCTTCAGTCAGGCCAGGAAGATGCCTCCAGATTCAAAATTACAAACCCTAGAACTATTTCATAAGCTTATAGCACAATATATAACTATTTTTTAAGCAATTTGTTAAAAAGATGTTTAACATTGGTAGAACAGAATGTAAATTTGCCTATACCTGTCCTCATAATCAGACCCATGAGGAAGTAGCTGTAGTTTTCTTAGCAAAACCTCATGTAGAGTTAAGGGATTGCTTGTTTAGCACATCACTTGAATGTTAGCATTTACATCTTCCTATGTGAAGATTTACATCTTCTATCTTTTTTGTTGTTTTTCCACATTGTTGCTGTGTTGCTAGTATGTGATATTGTCTCTCAGTATATGAAATACTGACTCATGTTTGAGATGCCCCCTTTTTTCAGGTGCTGTATAATCTGTTCAACCACGTGGCGGAGTTGCCAGTGGTGGACGCTACAGACGTGCTGCTGGGTGTGGTGCGTTTTTTTCTGGTGGGCCTAGGTGGAATGGTCTTTGGTTTCGTGTTTGGCTTTGTGGCAGCTTTCACCACACGCTTCACGAAGAAGGTGAGAGAGATTGAGCCCCTCTTCATCTTCATGTATAGCTACCTGGCCTATCTGCTGGCTGAGCTTATCTCCATCTCCAGCATCATGGCGTGAGTGAAGTAATGCAACACACACTCACCCACATATGCACATACACAAATTCTTGGACATCACCCAAGAATTACCCAAGACATCACCCTCAATTTATTTGATTTTCAGTGAAACAGTGCATTTAGTATATATGTATTATTATATATATTATGTATAACTAAATATATATATATTTAGTTATACATTGTTCAGGAGATATTTCTGAGGAGATTAGATATAAAATAATTAACATGCTTAAGGAAGGAAAGTAAAAGGAACACAGTTGAAAAAACTTGAGTTTCAAAAACGAAAGTTAAAAAAATTATGAAAAAGCAATAAAGAAATTGGGCCTAACAACTGTGCAAAACCTGGTAGACAACCAAAACTGCACAGTACTTAAAGCTTTCAAGTTTGAGATATGTAAAAAAATCAAGCTCCACTCTTGCTTAAGATCTAAAAAAAAATGTGTTTCTGTCCATCCTTCCACTGTGAGAAGACAACGCAACGCTATGAGTCTGAAAGGATGTGTAGCTGTCAGAAAAATGTACAGTGCAGGTAGATTTTTCATTCATCAAGGTACAAACAATTTGAATGTACCCTCAAAGGTACAATGATGGTTTTAAGGTCCAACTGTATACCTTAAAGAAGTTTTTCTCTGGGAAAAGGTACATATTTGTACCTTCTCAAGGAAAGACAGGCTGCATTGGGTCAACGCAACCTAAAAAATATACAATGTCAATGGAATTTTGTATAATTACGTTCCCTAACTAAAGGTACTAAAGACAATTCCTTGAGGGTATCACCCCAGTGACAGTTTGGAAACTGCACTCTCAGGAAAAAGGTATGAAACTGTGACTGGGGCAGTACCCCTCTTGTCACTGGGGTGGTACCCTCAAAGGTACATCTCAGTACCTTTAGTAGGGTAACATAATAGTACCATAATCCATTGAAATTATATTTTCTAAGTTGTATTGACTCCACACACCCCGTCTCGTCTCCATGACTCCACACACCCCATCTCGTTTCCAGACTTTTTATTTTACTGTTCTGTTTTAAAACATTAGCTAATGAAAAAGTACAAATATGTACTTTTCCACTGGGAAATACTTATTTATGGTACACAGTTCGACCTTAAAACCACTGTTGTACCTTTGAGCGTACATTCATATTGTTTGTACCTTGATGAACAAAAATATACCTGCAGAGTACCTTTGTTTCTAACAGTCAGGGCATCTGAGATGTTGAGGAAGGTGTAATGGATTGATGATATATATTTGTAAGTGTTATTACTGTGAGGAGTAGAAAATGCAACCACCTTCTAAGAATGAAATTTGGAGGTGTGGAAAAATATCCCAAAAAAATGAAAGCGAGTCTCCTGAAAAAATTGAAGCTGTAATAAACACAGTGGGTGAACACTCTAAATATTCAAAATTTTGATATTATAGCTGTTGAGACTTATGTGTTATTTTCTGTTATATATATTTTTCTGCTTTTTTCTTGATGCTAAAAAATGGATAATGTGTACTTAATGGTTGTTTTGACTGGAAATAAATGAATGGTGATCTCTTGCTTTTGTAAGGTACTAAAGTTGCTAACATACCCCAAAAAGTTTTTACACTGACCACAGTATATACAGACAGCACACTGCATCATCTGTATGTCCCTGATGGTTTCATTATAATATCATCAGCATTGTGACCTGTGCCTTGACCATGAAGTACTATGTGGAAGAGAATGTGTCCCAGCGCTCGTGCACCACTATTCGTCATGTCATCAAAATGCTTGGCACAGTGTCAGAGACACTCATCTTCTTCTTCCTGGGTGTTGTTACCATAACAACTGATCATGAGTGGAACTGGGGTTACATCCTCTTCACTCTGCTGTTCGCCCAAATCTGGAGAGGCCTGGGTAAGGGGGTTAAACTTGTGTTTATATGTGAGAGTATTCATCATGCAGAGTGAGACTTTGCAGCTGTTTCTGTTAAAGTGTAATATAGCAGGGATGTGGAATGATTCATTCCAAGCACAAAAATAAGTAAAGATCAATTTTAAGATCAGTCAAGATTTCAAGACTAATCACATCCAGTGCATTGCAGTGTCATCTTTAAAAGCATTGAAGATCATCTTAACTATCGTTCAGAGCATTCAAACTGATGCTTTATCAGTTTGTTCAATGATGCAATGAATGTCAGTCCTCATTAATCTGTCCTCATTTATTGTCTTTCAGGCATCGTGGTTCTAACACAGATCATTAACCCTTTCCGCACCATTCCATTTAACTTTAAAGACCAGTTTGGTCTTGCCTATGGTGGCCTTAGAGGGGCGATAACGTTTGCCCTAGTCTACACTCTTCCAGACACTATTGTTCAAAAAAAACTTTTTGTCACAGCCACGATTGTCATCATCATCTTCACAGTCTTCATCCAGGTAATCAGATAATTAGGCTATTAAAGAATTTATCCAAGATTTCACAAGAGTTCACAGTAATCAAAGTAAGTGTAGGCTATGCAATTACAAGTTTTTTTATGCCAGGAAACTGAATCATTTTCCTGACAAAGATTGAGTATAATCAGATATTAAGATGATTGAAAGTTTGCTTTAGTTAAAGAGTAAGCAAGCTTAAAAATGAATTCTAATTTTCAAAGTTTCTGCATAATTCAATCATTAAAATGTGTTATGACAGGAAATTGTTAATTGCAGTGTAACTTGCCAACCTTACAGTGATGGTAATAGGAACCAGAGGGCATGATGTCTGCAGTGCAAATATAGCCATTTTATTTACTATCCAAGACAATCAGTGAACTCAATCAGTGAGTTTTTCGATGAAATGCTGATAAATGATAAAATTGTGATAAATCAGAAAATCTAAGCTTTCTTTCGGTCCTGTTTTGCCTCATGACACATCCTTCATGGACCTTTCTGCCATTAATGAATTACAAAATATCTTTTAGGCTAATATCTTATCTTAAAACTACCATAAAACAACATCTCAGGTATAAATATGTTTGTTACCATTTTCATGTAATAACTTTCTGTGAGGTGGCTTTTAGTGGCATTAAATTCTTTGATTTCTCCAGAATGGTACATTCACATTGACTTTGTTTACATCCTAACAATTACATTATTCAAAACATATTGCAAATTGGTGGAACCCTTTAACCTTCTACATGATTATCCTTTTTTATTTGTAGGGTGTCAGTATAAGGCCAATTATTGAACTGATGAATGTACGTAAGACCAACCGGAATCTTGGCACCATCAATGTTGAGATCCACTCAAGGGTAGGTAATCAGTGTTGGACATCCTGGTCTATATTATTAAAGCATTCCTGACATAAATGATGTCTGACAATCAAGCTTGATGTTGATGAGTAGAGACAATTTGACATTAAACGTTCATTACTCTGCTCTAAGAAACAAACTTTCACTAGTCATGATCAAGTTGCCTTTCTGCTGGCTTTCAGTTGATGGAACATATCATTGCGGGGGTAGAGGATCTGTGTGGACAGTGGAGCCACCATTCCTTGAAAGATAAGTAAGTATTGGGTCTGTGATCACAAGATGGGTTTGCACTAGAAATAAACATGATAATCTTGTAATATTTCTGTTTAATAAAATTAATAATTTTAATAATGTTATGTATTATTTAACTCTCAGTAATTTCTATCAAGTGATATATATGAAGGCAGGCTGTAAGACTGACTGTATCAGGTCCTTCGTGCTACTCAGTGGTTTTAATTTCATTCAGTACAGTTGATTAAGCACAGGTTTGCATTTTATGTAACATCTTTAACTTTTTCTGTCATTCCCTCTTTCTGATGCATAGACTAGATAAAATGGTTCGTTCCACTTGCCAGCTGCTCCAGACCACATCAAGTACAACGTCTGCAAATGTTATGTCTGTGTCAATGGTTCTCTACATAGAAAAAGAATTGAACCAGCTGACCTGCTTCAAGACCCTTGATCTGGTTCAAGTGTTGTCTGTTATTCAATAGATCGTTTTTAGTAGGCAACTTGATCAAAGCCTTTTTTCCCCAATTTATATACAAATGCTATGTTCTTAAAACACAACCTCCAAGCTATTAACTGCTGTTCAGAGTTTTTGCATAATAATTAGCATGATTCCTAACAACTATAATGTCTGGTTGTCCATATGTCATCTAGGTTTATGAGGTTTAATAACCGTTACATCCGTAAGATTTTGATCCGTGATGACCGCCCTGAGTCAAGCATTGTTGCGCTGTATAAGAAGCTGGAGCTTCAGAATGCCATGGAGGTTTTGGACACAATTTCTGGTGACATTAGCGCAGCACCTTCACTCATCTCACTGCAGTATGTCTTCTCTTACTACTTCTTCATTTTATGTACTGTGCATAGTGTTAAATCATTTTAACATGTGGTAAAGGCAAAGCTCATATCTGTTTTGTTCTCTGCTTTTGTTGTTTTAGTGAGGAGAAGACTTCGTATAAGAGTTCTTCTAAACCTAAGAAAACATTTTTGGCATCTGATCTGACAGCCATGCATGAAATCCTGTCAAAGAACATGTACAAGATCAGAGAGCGGGTGAGTTTCTCAATTGTATCAATGTGAAAGATTAGCTTTAACTGCTGTTCATTTAGTTACAGTCTAATACAGAGCCCAACACAATGCTGAGTAAGACCGACATGTGTCTCATAAAGATTGTCGCCTGTCCACATAACTGTATTTACTTGGATTTTTGCACTCTTAGGAAAGTGTGTAACTGTGTCTTTAAAATGAAGTTCATACTTTGTAAGTAAGTGACAATCCTTACTTTAAACATTGTCTTATTATGCGTTCTATATTATACTAATGAATTTTAGGCTCTAATGTAATACAACACGCATTCAATTATTCCTTTAGCAGATATGCGTTCTGTTAGGATAATTAGTCGATATAATTGCTTCGACAGTGAATATATAACAACTTCATAATAATAATGTTATTTATGAAATAACACAAATGTGAGTGAAATCCTAATAAACAGATTGATCACAAATGCCAAAGGAATATTTTGCCCCTGTTTAAGTTTGAAGTGTAAAGTGAATTTTGTGTTCTTGTGATGTTATCCTTTATTCTCTCAGACGGTGTCCTACACCAATAAGCATGCCCTGCCCAACGATAGCAGAGCCAGAGAGATCCTGGTCAGGCGGCACACCAGCATCCGACGCAGCCTCAGAGCTAGAAGCTTCCAAGGCTCAGTATGAAACATTATTCTTAGTGCATCATGGAATTCCACTGTACTTTTCCATATGTTAGATCAAATTCCATTTTTCATTTTGCACTCCCAGGAAGCGATCAGATCCCAGAAGTACTTTTCTCTGCCTCTGGGTCAGAGTCTGGACTACAGGTCTGCTACAGAGAGATTCCGTCACAATGGTGAGAACAATGTGCAGTGTAGTTCGTCCTATTTGAGTAAAATACTCAAGCACACACCATGATTTGCTCTTCCTTGATGTATGATCCACTCAATTCAGTTATGTAATTACACCATATCCATTGTTAAACAGCTTCATTTGTAGAATAGAGTTCACAAGTAGCTTATTAGCAACCTAATCAATATCATGGACATAATTGCCATGACTGCCTTTGTCATATCCTGTAAAGACCAGTGCTTCGCAAACTTGGCCCCAGAAGCCCTGGCCTTGGAAGCCCTGGCCTGAATATTTTTGGGTTCTTCCTACTCTATCACATCACATCCAAGTAATTAGCTATTTAGCAAGCTCTTTATGAGCTAAAAGTGAATGTGTCAGAGCAAGAAAACACTAAAATATGCAGGGTGCAGTACGCAAAGACCAGGATTGAGAAACACTGACTTAGATGCTGTATTTTTCAGGCGATGGTGACACTGCCTTCGAACTCATTTCCCGGTCAGCCAGGCCCAGGTCTAAACAGCCTCGGCTCGCCTCATCCAGGGCAATGAGGCTGGACCCTCTCAGAGAGATGCACTCTGTGGCAAGTGTGGAGGATGAAGTGAGGGAAGAGCAGAGGGGACATGGGCCATCCCACCTGAGCTCCAGTTCCACTGACTCCAGACCGCGAGCTCCACATCAGCGCTACGGATCATCAGGCAAGCCCAGCATTGCAGACAGTGATGCGGAGGCTGAAGAACAGCAGCCCGAATGTCCTCCACCAGCATGGACTCCAGAGCCCCCTGACCGGGGCAGTGGTGGTCCACAGAATCCTCTGCTACAAAGAGCTCAGTGGAAGCCACAGGACCAGTAAGGCAGACAGAGCTGTAAGTGACATAGGAATTCAACCAGGCTGTTGTGGTTGGTATGTTGTTACTCTGACAAAAAAAGAGGTCCACATTGGGCTTTTTGGATTTATAGAAACATTTTACGCATGTTTGTTTTTTGATGTATATAAAATAATCAGTTTATAATACTTAATTTTTTTCTACCACTCACTGATGAAATCATTAGAAATCGTAAATCATTGGTATTGGAAATCCTGAAAAAATGACCTATATGTAGTTGTGATAAACAGGTCTGGAAAACAACTAAGTTAACAGTTAAAATTAATCGTTGATTTGCTGTATTTTTTACATATCATATAAGAAAATCTCAATGTTTTCTATTTTCAATTCTCTGCATGAACTGAGGAATGACCTGATAAATCTATATTAAAAAACAAACAAATGAAAACAAAGTTTCCTTCAGGTTATGATTTTATTTTTTTCCATGTCTTTTTAGAGGTGCATGATCTTAAAATTACATTCATGGATCATCAGAACATTCCTAAATTTTAGGGTGGAAAATGTTCATTTCATTCAACATACAACAATAAAAAGTAATCTAAAAAAAGTAGTCTAATAAAGAATGCAATAAATATTGTAACATCTCAATTAAACAAACTTGAGAAGATGAGTTTATGCTGCTGCTCCCAATTAAACAAAATGGAAAAGCTAATGAAAACAGCTCTTAACCACAGAATGTCTGTCTATTATGAGCTGTAAGGCCATATGTATCTTAGCAGTACAACTGTATTGTAGTGCAATTGGCATTAAAAATTAAAAAAAGAGGAAATATCTATTAAGTGCAATAAGGATGAAGTGTTTTTGTACCATTAATGCCTCACTGAGGTTAAAAAAACAAACAGTCCAGAAAGTAATGTTTCCCTGTAATGCATAGATCTCTAAGGACCATGTAAATCTGACTCCAGTGGCTGATAATTGATTGGCGATATGGAAAGGATTGAGATTCTCACCTGCTTAATATCCACTTTCTACTGTAAGTCATACATTGTGCCAGTCATTGAAAATGCATGCCTTGGTATTCAGGCATGCTGTTTAAACCTTCAGCCTGTGGTCTTCTGTGTCTGTCTCTGGGTTTTCACTTAGTGTGGCAGGTCCTCTTGAGGCTGAAGGGACAGGTGGCTGCCCTGCTGGTGACTCTGCTGACAATGTCTTACAATGCTGAAACTCACTGCTGTGAGTACTCTAAGACCAAATCAGCTGACTTCTGGCAGATCAGTGATAAACCACAGTCATAGCTTTAGCTTCCACCTTAATTTCTGACAGAGAAAAGTCACTGCCAACTCCAGCAGATGGCACCACAATGCTCATTTTTTCCTGTGTGACCATTGGGTTGTCACTATTAGTGGTTATTGTCCTTTACTTTGGCTTTACTATCCCACTTTGGAGTCCTGATAAGCAATAAGCCCACAGCTATCAGGGCCAGAACCACTCCCAGACTGGGTGGCCCACAGGGACTGAACTCTTGGGCTAGACCAGACAGAAGGGGAGCCAGAACGCGTCCCACTGCTGTAACCGACTGCCCCGCCCCTATCAAGGTCCCGCTGGCTTGTGCACCACCTCGCTGCAGCTCCAGGTCAGTGATACAGGTGCGGCCAATAGTAGTGGAGATGGCAAAGAAGGTGGAGGTAAGCAGCACTTGCCACACATTAGGCGCAGTGGTGTACAGGAAGATCAGAGAGCATGTGAGCATGGTTGAGTGCAGTAGGAGAGCTGACATGTTGTTGCTGTAGAGATGAGTGACAGGTCCTACCAGGCAGCCAGCAAGGGCACCCAGCATGCTGCTGTAGCTTATCAAGTAGCCAGTCACTTTGGGCTTGAGATCAAAGCGCTCCTCCATAGCCAGGGAGAAGTTACTGTAGTAAAGCATTATAGCTACAGCCATTAACAGACGCACAAGGAACACGTCCCACATGTCTGAGGAGGCCAACATGCGGATCCGCACCAACATTGATGTCAGCTGCCGCCAGGCAGGCTGGAGAAGATTCGTATCCCTCCAGCCCCAGCAGGAAGCTCCAGCAGAACCACAGGCTGTGGTGGAAGAAGAGTCATGGTGGTTCCTAACAGGACAGTTCTTTAGCTTGTCATAAGATTTGCTTCTGTTACTATTACTATTAGTATCTATACGGTGGTTTAGAGTCTCACTCCATGGCAACATCCAGACCAGACCTGAGGAAGATTACAAAATGGGCTGAGTTCATCTATAGAATAGATTACTGTCTAGCCATTCCAGTCAGTTTGAGTTTAAACATATGTGAATACATAATAGCTTGAAGGGGCAAAATGATTTGATTTAGTAGAACTTAGTCTATACTTAGCCTAGACAGATGGCTCATTTTTGCTCTCTGCTCTCTATAGGCCAGAATACACTGACGGGACAAACATGAGCAAACACAAACACATTCTAATGTTTGCATTTGTCCTGAGAATGTTCAGAAAAAGAACTCACAAGTAAAATGAACTAGAGTGAATGGGGAAAAAACATTTTAGACTCTTACAACAGTCAAACAAGGGTATGGCACATTCCTATGGCACATGAGTGTGTGTTTGTTCATGCTTGTTCCTGTTTGTTCTCTTTTACCTGCATTAAGAAGGAAGATGGCTGCACAGACAAATGAAGATAAGTAGAATCCTCCTTCATGTTCAGTGAGGTAGCCTCCTACCACTGGGCCCAGAATGAAACCCACACTAGAAGCTGCATTAAAGTGACCCATCACCAGGGGGCGCTCTGTCTCTGACACAAGATCTGATAGGAGAGCTCGACAGATGGACAGAGAATGTTTAAATAGCCCTGTGGAAAGGCAGAGAACCATTACTGTTAATAACACAAACTAAACATCTTACAAGTGAGCCTGCATGATCATCAATCAATTATTCCAAAGCTTAGTTCCTAGAATAAGTGCTGCTGGTGCCTCCATACCAGCTCTCATTAGCGTGAGATATGGCATATGCGCACACACACACACACACACTACACTCACTCTATACACACTTGTTTATCAAATGTATGTTAAAAATAAAAGAATTATGTCTTATCGCAGACATATCATTGATTTACATAACATAACACTCCATAACTTACCCACTGGTATTCGGGCCAGCACAAACAGGGCAATACTAGTGGACAGCCCCAAAAGGCCATATCCAAAGGCACTGAGCAGAAGGCATGTCAGCAAGGAATAGCGCCTCCCCACTACATCACTCCAGCTGCCCTGCCAAACAAAGTTTGTGGGGACAAAGAGAAATCAGTATACATTGCTGTGCAAAAGTCAGAGACCCCCTTTTTTTTATTCACTTTCCAGTCAAAACAGTGATTAAGTATTAAGTTTTTTATTTTTAGCATCAGGGAAAAAAGCAGGAAACATACATTTGACAGAAATATAAACAAAAGCCTCAACAACTAAATATAATATCAAAATTCTGTGTGTTCACCTGTATCTTTCCAGCTACTCTTCAGCTTTTCAAATCAATCTGCAGGAATATTTTTCACAACTTCAAAGTTCAATCTTAGAAGTTGGTTGCATTTTTTGCGTCTTGTGATCCAAGTAATCCCAAACACATTCAGAGATTCTGAGGTCTGGGCTCTGGGGTGGTCTGTCCATTGTTCTAAGAACACCACCAGCTTCTTAGTTTGATTTGCAAACTTTCTACTTTTTTGTCTGCAGTAATGGCATCTTAACAGCTTCACATCCTTTCTGACTCAGTGTTGAGTTGTCTTCTCACAGTGGAAGGATGGACAGGAACACCTGTGGATTTTTTCAGATACGAAGCAAGTGTGGAGCTTGATTTTCTCCTCTCTTTCAAAAATGAAAATCATTAAGTACTGTTTCTCTGGTGGTGACAGTTTTGGTGTCTACCAGGTCTCGCATAGCTGTTAGGAGTAATATTTTAATTTTTTGAACTCCAGTTTTGGAAACTGCTGTTTTTTTTCCCCCACTTATTTTCCCTCGACTTTCCACTTCCTTATGAAACTGGACTATCTTTTATGTAATCTCCTCAGCAATATATCCTGAAAAAATACTAACTTATACTTAATGGCTGTTTCACTATAAATTAATCAATAAAGGGTGGTCTCTGACTTTGGCACAGTAATATATGAGACATTACAAGAACACTTATCACAAAAAGCTTTGTTTAAAAATTGTCTCTTAGTCAGAGATCTTGTTTTCACATAGGGTTACAGGATGTATGAGGAAACAAAGGCTCTGTGTTAGTAAAAGTATGCCGTACAGGAAGTGGTACATTTAATTAAAACTGCATACTGGAAGATAATGCATGTTTATAATTTTGTGAAGGAGGTGATTTGACTGCTTACATTGGTCTTACACAGGGAACTGGTGCAGGTAGAAGTTTGAGTTAAAAGCTTTATCTCTGTATGCATCTACAGGATTCAACTCCACAACTTAGTTCCTAGGATAAGTGCCACAGGCACCTCTGTATCTACTCTCAGTAGCGTGAGATATGACACATGCACACACACATTTACACACTACACTAGACACAATTACAAAACATGCTGACATAATGCAATAAAAGCTCAATTGAATTTTCTATGTTCTGCCTGTCGGCTTCAGGCGCATCACAGAGCCTTGGCTGTTTCTCTCCTCCGTGTCTATGCTTAGCATCCAAGTGAAAACAAACCCTTCCTTCACTTCTTAATTTGCCTCATGACCCTGCAGATTTAAACCAATTTAAAGTAGGGAGGAGGCTTCCGAGGACTGGTGAACTGATCTGCTCAGATGATGCATACGTGTCTTACAGTAGAGTTTCTAGTTTATAAGCAAAATCTCCGGTTTGAGGCACCATGTAAAGTCATCAAAAACATGAAATTATTCCCTGCACACAGACAGCTTAAAGAGCACTTGTAATGCGTGTATAGCACAACTTTTACATTTTTTCTGTATAGTTATGTTTTTGTTATAGTTATAAAATGGCCGTTTCTGGGGAGCAAAATGTCAGAAGGAAATACTAAATTACTCACAACTATAGTGCTGGAGAACAGCTGCAAAACCCCATAAGTGGAACCTGCGATATGAAAATAAGAGAGTTACAGTTAAGCCTCCAACCTCTGCTTTGTCTCTGGGTTGCTTTTCAGGAGATTCACAGTCTAGTGGTGATTTTTGAGGAATCTCTATTGTAATGATGATGTGAGACTGGCTGTGCTTTAAACACCAAGACAGATGTAGTCCTTAATGCCTATTTTAAGAAATATTTCAGAAAAAAATCAGATATTTCTGGTAAAAACGAGGCATTTACACTTACAATGTTTTCCACACATTGACTATGCTTGGGCAGCCCCAACCCAAGAAATTATAGTGATGGCAGCCCAAAAATGACTTTTCCTATAATAACAATATCCAGTCTCCATTTCCATTACTTTGCATGTTGCAGTGTTAAAACTGCATTGAAGATTAACAACCTCTACCAAACCCCATGATGTTTCCCCTAGGTTTTATTCAGACCTATGGGAAATGCTGACCACATTTACTACTGCCTAACAAGCAAAGAGATTAGAAAGTGTATTCACATTTCCAAAAGTGCGCATTATATATATATATATATATATATATATATATATATATATATATAACTATACATCATATATATATATATATATAACTATACATCATATATATATATATATAACTATACATCATATATATATATATATATAACTATACATCATATATATATAATGATGTATAGTCCTGAAGACATGAGTATTAAAATATAATAGAAGTAATTTAGAAATGGGACATGAGAGAGAATCTCAATCTACAAAGCAGCAAAACTCTGCCCTGTGAACATGCTTAGATCTTAAGGACAGTTATACTTGCCAAATGCACATTCATAAGTGATATGCATTTTGGGTTACAAACAGATAATTTTAGTTTAGTTCAGATTCCCCGATTATTTGCCATGATTTCTATCTTTTTCCTAAGAGGAACATTCATATCCTCATCCTACAGTCATCAAATTAAATGACTACTAGCTCAGTGTTAATTTGTTTTACCCAACTACAGAGCATCTGAGTAATGTGGCCAAATTCTTAGAAACTGACCATACAGCAAGGAATCACAGATTGAATTATGGATTTTGCATGAAATCCTCCTTTGAAGTAACTGCAGGATGGCCTGACCAAAGAAATTGAGACCTTGTGATCACAATCAATGTCAACCTTTCGAAAGAAGTAGAAATGTTTCTTCAGCTGGTGATCTCAAGTGTATATGACAAAAGAACCAGCCTTTTGAAATAGGGTGTATCCAATGTACAAGATTCACAAATACCCCAACATTAAAACATGACTGAGATTTCTCTTAGATGAATGCCACGAGTAATGCATAAAAAAACAACAATAAACAAAAATGCAAAAACTGTTCAGCAGGACACGTTACTCAGTGGACATAGCACGTCACTTTATAAAGTTGTTTCCTTAAAGGCTCCCAAAAGAGCATGCCTTATCAACAGTGTGATCACTGTCTGTGGACTCACTCAATGTTATATCTAGGCTCTTTTGAGGCCTATGAAATATTTTAGTGTGATCAATCAGTTTTTCAAATGAAATATTAACTAAATACAATAATGTAAGCATCTATATGTACATTTACATTTTAGTTATTGTAGGTACTGAAAATATTTGCGAAAGTAGTTAAGTGAAAAAAAGAAAAATGAGAGAAATATTAACTTTTCAGCATTTAAAATGCTAATTCTTCAGCTTTTACAGAAGACTTATTTGCCAGTGCTTTGGTTAAAAGATTATAAATGAACAAATCATAGCATAGCATCACATGTAATTCTTCATGGGTTAAGATGGTCTCCAAGCTATAACTTTTAACCACCAGTTTTTTGAGTTCTAACAAACCAAATTCACCTCACAAATGAGTTTGGTAATTAGGTGTGTGACAGAGAAAAAGTCTATCCTGCACATAGCTATGGGTACCCATGATTAGGGCTATGTTCATTGATATGGCAATATATCATGGATGATCTTGTGGTGATGTGTACTGATGCAGTAAAGGCTGTATTGATATTCATAAGTCTATTTTCATGCACAAGTGAAACCTTTACTTGGGTGCATACTGCTGTTCCTCTGAAGTGGAACAGAAACAATCCCTAGGAGTGCCACATTTTAAAAATACTGATCAGTGTCCTGACTTCAGTACTGATGATATTCACAATATGCCTAGAAAAGCACACTGTGATGTAATTTACCACAATATGCTAAAATATCATCATATTGCCCGCCCCTACTTGAACTGCATTTAAGTCTTATTGCATGTAACATCAAGTGGCAGAATTGCACCCTAATGGCTTTAATTAATTGTCTACATTCTATTTATATATAATTTTACATGTTAATTGTGTGTAGTTATTTATGTTAAGCATGTTGTTTTCATGTAGTTGAACATAAGATGACAGAGTCTCACCCACTATCCCAGCAACTGTAGGGCTGGCTCCTAAAGCCTTCACGTGATGACTCAGCAGAGGGATGATCATACTGACCCCAAACAGGTCCTGTGCAAAACCAAACACATTGCAGAATCAGTGCAGTGACACAGGCAGATTTTTTTTTTTTATCTTATTTAAGCACTAAACATCTACACAAATAGTATAAACAGCACTGGATCCTGAATACAGTGAATACAGTCAGTCAAAATCTTCATCCCAATATACCACTGACACATACTAACATTCATCTGCAGGTCTATTATGCACTTTTTAATCTTAAGACTTCTTCACTAACTACTAAAAAGAATTCAGTGACTACTATTTAACTTAAGTAACATAGTTACTTAGTAAGAGTGTGGAATGGAGGTGACCTTATATGAGCCCTTGCAGTTTGACTATTAAGTTAATTACAGGTTAAGTAAATTACAGAGTGACATTAAAGGAGGTTACAATTAAAATGTATGAGTTGACATGCAAGCCCAGAGCCTGTTTAGCCACATTTTTTTAAGAACTTAGCCAGCATTAAGCCAGCCAAGAACATGATTGGAGTCACACCATACTTCTACCAGTGTCACAGCACTCTATTAAACTAAGTGTAATTCGGGGGAAAGCACTCCTGCTGTAGACTGGGAAGAACACTGTGTGAATGGACGTGTGGGTGTGTTTGTGTGGGGGGAAGAGACACCAGGCGTAGTTTTATTCCAGTTTGATCAAATGAAGATATGATTCATCAAGGGGAAAAACTACATTTTAAATAAAATACATTAAAAAGTCAGGCAATACAAAAGTAGAAGGCTGGTTTTGGCTTTGGACTATCATGACATTAGGACAGTTCATGAACAGCTCGACTGTGAGAGGTCATGTGAAAGCTTGTGAGAGAAAAATGCTAGTGACAATGAAGAGCTCTTCCCGCTGAAGTCTCCTCCTGAACGGGATAAGACAACTAGCACAACAACAACCAGTTTACGACTCTTTACATGTTAGGACAGAAGATATAGCTATAGGTTTCATAGCTACAATATAACACTGACAGCAGCCGAAGAAGTGTAAAGGGGGAATGCTTTGAATCTTCAACGTCGTTCAGTCTTATCCAAAGTTACAGAAGAAAGAGTGGCTGACAGACGCGCCAGCAACGTCTTCAGAGGAAAAAGAAGCTACTCACCATAAACCCAACTACGTATATACATCTTATAATCCTGGTGGGTCTCCTTGATTTCTGATAAATGCTACATGCTGAGTTGTTCATTTTCCCTCACTGCACAGCGCGACCTACGCGGAAGCGTCACCGGACTGCTCTCATTTACCAAACACTCCCAGCGTCACCGCCGGGCCTGGACCATGTCTCAGAGAACAGGGGGGAGACCAGCGCGTTTGAAAGCGGCAGCCCTCCACGGTATTACACTAGTGTCCTCTTAAAGCGCGTTTATGTTCCCGAATACATACATAAAGTATTTATGAGAAAATGTAGATCAATTATTGTTGTGTCTCACCAGTCACTCAGCAGACATTAATAACGTGCCGCGTCCCCTAATGGTACAGTCCGAAACCTGCGTCATGCTATGACTTTAGACGCGCTACATTTAAAGCCCTTTATTTTTATTTAACTGGATTGTGCTGTAAGATTTGAGAAATAGTGACCCTTTATTTGATCTTCTTTAACTCCCAAAACACAGCATGTTCAAAAAAATCTACTTATTCATAGGTAAATGCAATTAATGGCTTTGAGTAAGTAATGATGGCTATGGATAAGTGTCAGCCGTTTAAAGAAGACCTTTATTATAGTTTATCCAGACAATCAGACAATAATCAGACTTAGCTATACTTATTGGTCACGTCTCACAATTTTAAGCACGTAACTAATAGTAGGTCATACCTTTGATAAACATTTGGTGTTTACTGTACATCTGGAAGTGTCATGTAAGTATTGTTTATTTAAAAATTTGCCAATTAGACAGTAGACAGTCCCTCTGATGCAATCTTTTTACTCTGGCTCAGTATTTTTAAGTAGCTTGAGTAACTTTCTAGATAGACAGATAGAAAGATAGACAGACATGCACATTCAGTGGAGTGTGAGATGTGAGACATTGTGGATTTTGTGAAAAACATTAACATGCCAACATTTGGTACTTCTGATAAAAAAAAAATATATGGTAAAGTGGTATTTGTATTTAGACATTCTGTGCTGTTGTTTGTTCTGAGAAGCTGTGGATAATGTAGCACGCTTAGAGGAGGCATTGTGAAGCCTGATGTCAGCCTGCAGAAATGATACCCAGTATCTCCTCATAGAGCACCCTGGTGGATTGAACCGTTGAGTGGATGGACAAAATTGATTGTGTTCTCTAATTCTGCTACTACCCTGTTTTCTGTCACTGCTTCCAGTGAGTTTTCAGTCCTGTGATAGCACTGGCTTTCTGATCCGTTTATTGAGGTACTTGGCGTCCCTTGCCATGGGTTGGCGCTGCTCCCTCAGCAAACCACCACATAGAAAAGAAAACTGGCCACAATAACTCCAGTAGCCTGCTGCACACACTGAAAGACATGAGCCACTGTAGAATGAAAAGCCTGCTTTGGCCTTTCCTTTCCAGAGTGTCTGTGTTATCAGTCCAGTCCAGTCCATCTTCCAGGTGGACCCACAGGACTGAACCATACTCACATCCTGTCCCTTGATGCTAAGTGGATTTACAGGCCTCCTAAAACACCAGAAATCCACAACCAGATCCAAGGTTAACTCCACTGCTGGCCTAATGTACTCTGACTCATTTCCCCATTACATGAGTTGTCACAGAACTTGTGCAGGTAGCACAAGCTGGTGCTGTACTGGAAGTCTGATGTAAAGAGGGTGAAAAGGATGGGAGACTGCACCCTTCCCTGATGTAGGGTGACCAGACATCCCCAGTCCCCCCCCTGGTTTTAGTGGCCTTTCCCTGGCTGGAGCTGTCCCCAGATATGGCCCCATTTTCAGCGGTGAATTTAAAACACACCAGAAAGACCTGGCAGCCAAGCTGACAGGTAGACATCTCACATTGTGCTTGTTTTGGCCAACAGAGGGGGCTAGCTGCTGCTATCTACTAACCACTTCTGCCAATTGCTCACTTAGTTTTAGACTGCTGAGCATACTGCTGCATAAAACTCGACCAGAAGCTAGGAAGTGTCAAGTGAGTCCACATCACCACAAACGTCTTTTCAAGACACAAGGTGACCCAGGGATTAAAAGCAGGGCTGGGGTTACGGGACTTGAATCGTACAACCAGGTGGTACGTAGGCTCTCTCATTTGTATAGGCTTACAATCTACTTGAATGTCGGCTACCATGCGGTCTACAAATAGTGCAACCTTTGTTTAAGCTGCATCACTTTTTCAGCCATCCATATATGACATATGCCATATGTTGAGAGCAGCCGTCTCTGTCTCTTCAGAACTGCAGCCAGCCCAGGGGTGTGTTTAGGGTCTGGCTATAGGGCTATAGCTGTGGGTCTTTTTTTTTCATAGTTTACCATACCTTCACTCACCATGGTAGGCTACTATATGATTTTCTGGCACAGTTTACGAAGTTACTTTGTTAGTACCCAGTTTTACCCACTTGTACCCAGTCAGCCTTTACCATAGTTTATTACTGTACAACAGTTACCATGTTCAAATTGCATGAAACAGGAACTGCCCCAGCTTTTTTATTGCATAGATAAAAATATTGGATATTTTAATGATTAATTGACTGCAGAACTGGACATGTCCCCCGTTTCATTTCAGAAATCTGGTCACCTTACCCTGAGGTGTTACTGCTGTCTCCACCAGTGCTGGAACCTCAGAAACTGTTGCCTCCTCTTTTCACCTTCGTTTGGATGGGTGGCAAACAGGGCTTGTTAACTGTGTCTTTCACATGGGTAAATCAGGTTTTTCATTCTCTAAATCTCACATCTCTATTTAAATCTAAACCCTAGATTAAGAATATAGGGATTTACATGAATACACTGAACCCCAGAACTACCACAATTAGTGCCTTCCTTCCTAAATACTCTAGACAATTAAGAGCAGTCATATCAGAGTCATATCAAGAAAATAGAATAAAATAAACGTAGAATAGGAATGAAAAATAATAACAATAAAATGAATAAAATAAGATTTTAAATAAAACAAGAACCTAACAGACTGCTAAATAAAAAGTTTTTAGCTGCTCTTTAAAGCTGGTTACAGATGATGCCTGTTGAATGTTAATTGGTACAGAGTTCCAGATTTTTGATGCATAAAAACAACACTACTTCACCAGTCATTTTGTGCTTCATCCTGGAAACATAAAAAAGCAGCACTTGGTGATCTTAAAGCACATTTTGGAACATGTTCTATCAGGCATTCAGAGATATATGTAGGTCCTAATCTATTAAGATTTCTAAAGCAGTAAAAGAATTTTAAAATCAATTTTAAATGAAATAGGCAACCAGTGTAATGAAGCTAAAACAGTTGTTATACTGTATGTTCCTTCTTTGTTGTATGAATTAGTACTTTAGCTGCAGAGTTCTGGACAAGTAGTCTGCCAGTTATAGTTTTAGGTAACCCAGTAAATAACACATTACAGTGGTCTAGTTGCAAAAAAAAGAAAAACAAAGCATGGGTCAGCTTTACATCATCTTGCAGTTTGAGAAAAGGTCTAATTTGTGTTACATTTCTTAAATGTAAAAAAAAACTGTTTTTGTAACATTATGTATGTGACATTTAAAAGTAAAGGTTGAGTTTAAATTTTGCCAAGATTTCTAATTTCATCATTTGACTATGGAGCCAAAAAAACAAACAAAAACAAATATGATTTATATATATTTTTATATATAATTTATAAATATAATTTATTCAGTTAATGATACTGGACAAACAAGTTGTTAGTTTATTTAAATCAATCATATCATTTGGCTCTACAGAAATATATAATTGTTTATCACCAGCATAGCTGTGATAACTGACTTCATGCTTTTTAATAATGTGACCTAATGGAAGCATGTATAAAGAAAAAAGAAGTGGTCCTAATACAGAACCATGTGCAATACCACAGGGTGTGTCATATTCATTGGAGCGATGCTCAGCTAGACTAATAATGAACTTCATACTTTAAGGTGTTTATGATACCAGTTTAAGATCTAGTCCAAGTTCCAGAAAGGCCTACCCATTTTTCGAGGTGGTTCATAAGAATATCATGGTTCACTGTCAGACGCTGCACTTAAATTTGAAAGTACAAGGACAGAAACCTTATCTTCTGGAATTTTTCAAAAATATAATTTTTAATTAGAAACTCATTTATTTGTGCAAATAGTACTTTTCTAGTATTTTGCTTAAAAGTAATAAGTTTGAAATTGGTCTAAATTTACTTACAACTGATGAATCTGGATTGTGTTTCTTTTGTAGAGGCCTGACCACAGCAACCCTGAGAGCATATGGAAAAAAGTTTAATTGTAGTGGTGTGTTTTTCCCTCATGTTTTGGCCAAGTTTTGACATTTATGGCTCAAATTTAAGGTCTAGCTCTAATAGCCACAGTTTGCCACTCTCTTGTTCTTTATACACTGGGTATATGTATGGACATGGAGGAGTAGTTAAGTAGCGCGCTACTTTTTGCAGTTAACTACAATTTTTTTGTAGCTAATAGCTGTAGCCGCTTCAGTTTTACGAAATGTAGCTAATAGCTGTAGCGTCTACAAATTTTGTGTAGCTACAGCGATAATTTTCGCTACAATTTCGCTACAAAAGTCAGGCAATCCGCACAAAATCTGAACCACAGAACGCGGTCGTTAACTGGGCTGGTGGCGACTGTGCAATCCAGACTGAGCCGCGGACAGTTCGAAAAATAACATAAATATACAGGCTAAAAATATAACAAACAAACGCAGACTTACTTTGCTCTGCTTTAACCTCTGGCTCAGCTATAGCCGCTTTTCTCGCATCTCAGGAAACTTCCCCGCGATTTTTTTGTAAAATGTCTCTCAATGTTCGACTTTTTACGAGGCTGAAGTCGCTTCTCATTCTCCTGCTTCTCGTTCGAATTGCACCGTTCCACCTTAAATGGTGCCTGAAGCGCCAGATTGTACAGCTGCGCCAATTAAGGTGGAATGGGAGAATTCGAACGAGAAGCAGGTGAATGAGAAGCGACTTCAGTTTCGCGAGCTGTTGTAGATTAAACGTATGAGGAACCAGCTGAGTGATTATAAATACAAATAAGTCCATTAATCTCCAGATGATTCTCTCTGCCGTTTCGTTGTCTGCATTGCTGTGCGTCAGTCTGCAGCGTTGAAGGTTGTGCGTTAACTCCAGTGTTTAAGGCCATTTATTGTGAAATCTGTGTTAGAACTGTTATAACTATACACAGTAAAGGAGGATTATGTTATTTTACCTAATAATCTAGTTCTGCTGTGGAGCTGCAACAGCTCTGCAGCAGTGGAGAGAATATTCAGGCCTGATTCTCACCCCAAACAGAGCCAGGGTCACTGATGAGAATTTTGAGGCTAAAGTGTTACTTAAATTTTACAAAGGACTCTGAATGTCATGTCTGTATATATCTTGTTGAAATGTTTAAATTGCAGCATTTACTTGCACAAAGTTGTTTGGTTTGTATGGTTGTTTTTGTTAATTTTTGTTAGGAAAAACCTGGAATGATTGACTTTGCCTTTAGTCTTAATTTTTGTTGGATATCATGCCTTTGGTTGTGTGTTACACTTTTTGGTGATCTTTGGTGATTGTATGTTTCTTTCTGGCACATTATTAAATGCAGTGTCTTGTTCACACTGTCAGTTGGGCTTGTTTGGTGTGTCAAGTGGAGATTCACAAACATTCTGACAATTACGCTTTGAAAGTAGCTAAAAAGTTGTGCACTACTTTTCAAAAAGTAGCTAAAAAGTAGCCACTACCTAAATTGTAGCTAGCTACAAATTTTGGGAAAGTAGCTACAAAGTAACTAACTACAATTTTTTCAGTAGCTATCCCAACCCTGTGTATGAATGACTACAGAGGAGTGTGAAGTAGGTTTTATGGCATTTATTGGTGAACTTGACTATGAACATCACACATTGTACTGTAGCTATTGGAAGTCACCATAAACACCATAGAGGTTAACATCCAGTTGTTAAACAGCATGCAAAGATTACTGGTCTACCTACAAGATTGCATTCGGTGACTATATACCTGAAGCTCACAGCAGAGGAAGTATAGGAAACTATAGGAAAATGTATATGATGACAGTCAACCACTTCTACTGCTGTGATCTTCACTCACAGCACAGTGCTAATTGATAGCTGGTTTCTCTGCTCTCTGCTAAATGTCCCACTCAGCAGATAATGGGCTTTTATTTTAAATTCCTTTTACATCTTTTGAAACCAGACATATATGTTGATCAATTCAGCATTTGGGTTATTGGGTTGGCTTTTGAGTTATTAGTCAGTAGAAAAATAAAAAATAAAATAAAATTAGTCAGATAATAATTGTGAATCCAAAATGATGGAATGTAAGGACATATCTAATTTTCGTAACCTCCTGCTCGGTTCTACCCAGTTCTCAGTGGGCGGCTAGGTTAGAGACGATGTTAGGAATGCCATCTCTGTTGTCTTTATTTTCCTCCCATTGCCAACTATCTAGTCCTAAGGGGTGGCCTTCAGCTGGCAGGAGATATTTTGGTCTATACCAGCACCCCGCCCCCAATACTTTTCCCATTCCCAGGCCACACCTCTAAGAGAGCCAGCAGGCACCTTCAATCAGCAGTCCAAAATAGCAAAAGGGGATGGCTCTGCACCAGAGTGTGCTTTT
This sequence comes from Colossoma macropomum, assembly GCF_904425465.1. NCBI lineage: Eukaryota > Metazoa > Chordata > Actinopteri > Characiformes > Serrasalmidae > Colossoma > Colossoma macropomum. Next base: position 22,792,641 of record NW_023494784.1, on the reverse strand, counting down.
GAAGCCCTTTCCCCTCTCCTACACCCAGCCCAGTTTTATTCTGACACCAGCACTGTGGGAAAGGGACAGGGCTTCAGGACACAGATCCATAAACACAAGTGGAGAAGACTGTAAGGACATCAGCACAGCGTGATAGCGGAAGAACCTTGACACTCAACCATTCCTATAAAAACAAGCCAAGGACTTTAGTTTACATATTCGGAGTATTGACATCTTTTCATTGACTTGTTTATAACACAGGAGAAAAAGAGTGGGATTCCAGCCATGAAGTTGAGTGTGGCATTGTTTTTCGCTGGGCTTTTTGGCGCCTTGGCAGCTGTCTTCATCCTCTTGTCCTTTGGTACAGATTACTGGCTTTTGGCTTCAGAGACTTGCAAAACGGAGTCTGATTTTTCAGTTCCTATAGAGGTGGGTGTGGGCACTGTTTCAATCAATGTTTATTATAAAGAGCACCAGACAAAGAAATTAGATTAATCAAATGGAACAGGGTTAAGTCTGAGATATTTGAATATCACAGTGGCATGAAAGACAACTGTCAGTTAGTCACATTCTGGTAAATTATAATAGAATTCTACTCGTCACACAGTCTCTGTGGGTACTATAAGACGAATCTAAAATCTAAGAATGTCCAAACGGACACTTTTTTTCTAAATGCAGCCTGGGGTCCAGGATTGCGTAAATGTAGGTTTGGGTTTGGATCAGGTCGTGATTGAGACCTTGTGTATCAGACGTCACTATTTACAGTCTCAGTGAAGCCCAGAGGGTAGAATATCACATGCTGGAGCATGATACCACACTTAATAGTGAGCAATGAAACTGGAATCTTACTGCAATGTCTGCACTATCATGCCAAATCTATTTGTAGCAGTCACACACATTGCAGTAGTTTCCAAGGGGCTAACATTTGCCTCTGTAAATGCACTAGCGGAAATGACTTCAACCTATACCACTTCTACTGGAATTGAGAAAGAGAAGGCCTTTTATTTGTTTCTACCCTGTTAAATTGGAATAGAATTGTTCACACATTAATGCTAGCAATGTGATCAATAAAATGAATAGTGTAAATTTGGGAGATATGCTGATCTCAATTGAATAGGTCTCTAATACTGGTAATACATGGCTTTTGATTATGAATGTATGGATATTTCTTTATGAGAAAATGTTTTAACTTTTGTTTTTAATGCCCTCATGATTTTGGGAAATCTAGGTATATGGTAGCATTAACATTAGCCTTGCAGCTGTTCGTCCTCATTTAGGATTTTTAGAGTCCATCTTTAAAATTTTGGTGTTATTGTGAAATGCATAATAATATTCTGCTGTGGAATTGATCTATAAGTATTCCAAAATGCCACAGTATCTGTGCTTGCCCATTACAGCTATAGCTTTTTCTTCTGCAAACACACACACACACACACACACACACACACACACACACACACACGCACACATATATAACACACCCAATAAGAGGCTCCATATCCACCCATAGCCCAAATGCCCTTTGCACTCTGACCCCTGTGCTCTTCCACAGAGAGGTGATTTTGTGGTGAACGATGCTGCAGATGCTGGAAACACTTCCATGTTTTACCATGAGGGCTTTTTCTGGCGCTGCTCTTTTGAAGGCAGAGTGGAAGAGGACAGCATGTTGAAGTTCTGGTTTAGTAAGGAAAACCGTCCTAGTTTGAGTGGAGTAGTATTTAAACACATATTTAAACGGATGTACTTTTATACTAGACTTTTGTAAGTCTGCAGAAATCCATAGGAAACAGAGAGTGAACAGTACTGAGTATTTGTAAAGCCTCTTTAACTTGACAAAAAGTTTGAGAAGTTCATAAAACAGGTCAGATAATGGGCATATCATGAGACAGTGTGGAGTAGTCCCATACAAAAAGAAAAACAATTATATAGTAAATATTTATAAATATATTCTCTTAATATTTTGAAATATACTGAAAGCATGTAGCAATTCCATTTCATAAGAAGCAGGGATGAATAGTATGTATCTGCAAGCTAACCTGTGATGGTTCTGTCTATTTAGACCACTGGTGCAAATTTGGGGGGTTCAGAGGGGACATGTCCCCTCCACTTTTCGAAATTAGGCGAGAATTTTTGGGTGTCACTGAAGGGTAGAGTTGTGAAAGAGCTGTCCAGTATTAATTATAAAAAAATTAAAGCCAGAATGATCTAACTAAAGCTAAAGTAGATTGTCATTTTGTTTAGTTATAGGCTGTAATGACAAAAAGAAAGAAACACTAATCTGCTCTGGAATAGTTTTCAACACATCTTTACTGTACTAAGATTATTTGTAGACTTACGTCATTAAAGTTATTAATAGTCCTTCTTTTTTCTTTTTAATTATCACCATATTTATTATAACTGGGTTATTCTACAAAAAATATTTATGACAACATGCAGATCAGGCTAAGACTAGTGACGCAATGGAAAGAAAAAAATGACATTGTAAAAGGCAACAAAATTGAATCACTATACTGAATATGTAATATGTTATTATTTATGTCGACAAGATTGGTTTTGTGTTTTTATATGGACATATAAAGCATGAAATATCAATATAATAAGTGTAATTGAAGGTTTTTGTTCCAAAGCACATTATAGAAGACTTTGTGATACACATTGTTTGGAGTGGGCTTTACATATACAAGATATAGCCTTACAGCCTATATAATACACTACGGTTAATAACATAAAATACTACACAGGTTTACCTTTAAATTTGCAATAAAACAGCCTGTAAATTATTACATTACAGTACAGTGATAATCTGAACTAATATTATCTGTTCTTGTCCTCACAGCAAATCAGCCACACTCCAAAGTCTGCATCCATGCCTACCTGTTCCCCTTCCCACTATCTGAACAGACCCACAATGCAACTACCTATGATTCTGCTATCAGTAAGAAACTTTTTTGCACTGACTTGCCTGCTTTATAATCTGTCAACCTGATTGTACTGTCTTCATATAAGAATCCTTCATTTGTATGCTTGTCATTTGATGCTTCACAAGTACAATAAGTGCTTACAAGTGAATCAGTCATAGCTCCATTACTTTGCTCAAATAATAAATGGTTGGTTATGTTGTTAGTCTACAGAGGCTTCTGGAGTGTCTTCGTGTTACTGGGCGTGACTGCAGTCATACTGGGTGGCTTTATCATTATTTGTGCTGCTCCATTTGCCAGTTACTGCCTCTACAAGGCGGGTGGTGGACTTTTCCTCATATCTGGTGAGTTAAAGCACTTCAGCTTTACCTTTTGTTTATATCCTTCTGTTTCAGAGTTATTTTTAACACGCCTTCACGACTTAGTAGTAAGTAGCACAAATAAGGATTACACAAATGGCCGCTTGCAGGACAAGAGGAGGGGACAATGAAGAATAGATGTCTTCAATAGGAACGTACTTGCTTACAGATAGGGTAATTTCAGTGAGCTAATTAACAATGCCAAGCAAACCTAACTAAACTTTTTGAATCATTGCTTTGTCTTGGGTTAAGCTTCAACTTTAGAACCATGGTACATTGTTCTTCTTTTTTGGTGTTGCTAGCTTTGTAGCATGCAAGCTAGCAGAGTAATTTTGCAAATATGTGTAAACATTTTGATTTGTTTTCCGCATATAGCACAGCTGAATGTGGCAAAATATTGTTGCATGTAAGCACATGAGCAGTTATTGTGAGTGAATTTTATGTGTTTTGGTCATCTACCAAGCTGGTTTGTCCTTCTGCAGTTTTTTCCTGCTCCAGTGTTTGAACTATGCTTAGCAGACGGCTCAGTTGTGGTATATATTTTTTGTAGCATATCCTTATTCACAGGAGTGAAATTAAACATTTGGCCCACCTGCAAGTTTGCCATGCTTATCCAAAATGGTAGTACTGGCGCCACTACTGATTGAAGTATTGTGTCACAGTGTTTTGTTACTCTGGCTTCTAAACAGCTTTGTCTTGGCATTTGGAAATTGGACCACATTGCAATGATTTCTGTGCAAGATTTGCTGTTGAAGTCTACATTTCTGTTGACTCGATCCGATCCCTCGCTCCATTTAACAAACTTCATTCGAGCTAATGCCATAATGGAGTGGCCTATAAGATGGCATCGAAGATTCTCCTGTGGAGAAATGGTGAGACAAAGTAAACAAGGCATATTTAAATAGTATTGAAATGGAGGAAATGTGCATGCAAAGAGAAAGCTCCCCAGTGAGCAAAAAAACATTTAAAGAAAATCTTTATTATGTCATACATGGCCATCTGAATGACATCTGAAGATGGTGCAGAATTAATTTTAAAGATGTTTTTTTGGACATCCTCTCAATGTCAACTTTTAGACATTGAAATCAAGTTATTGCGATACAATCATTCATGTATTCAGTAAATATTTTCTTAATTATATTCAGAGGTTATAGTTATATTGAGAGGTTATCTGTAAATGGTAGTTTACTTAAAGGCATATGCTGAATGAAGTAGACAACATTCTAAATCTTTTACAAACAAATCATTTTCTTTAAAACAGTTTCAATTTATTTTTGAGACTACCTTCCTCTAATATTTCTCCATTTCTTTCATCAGTTTCTTTCCTTCTACCACCCCTTTTTTTCATTCTTCTCATTCTCTCACTCTCCCTTTAGGTTTCTTCCTCCTTGCTGCCACTGTGATGTTTGTGATCTGGGTGGAGGTGATGGATGTGGTGGGTTCGTATGTGATTTACCAAAAGGCTCATCTTTGTTCAGGCTTTCAGCTAAATATCATCTATGGCCTCTCATTCATGTTCGCCCCTGTGGGCGTGTTCTTCTGCCTGCTGTCCGGTCTGCTCTTCCTCCTGATTGGTCGGTCGGTGCAGATGCATTACCGCTAAAAACATAATGACACAGAGACAGGCCAGATAAAGGATATGGCTTTATGTCCATGGTTATGACTTTATGACAATGAGAATGTGCTGTTAAGCTGAAAGGAAAGACCTAGACTGGGTTGCACCGGTTTTGCATAAGTTTATACTTAGTCTGAGCGTAAAGTCTTTAATAAGTCCTTAATTAACACTAGTTCATTTCAACCTATCCTTTTACTAAATTTGGTTGCACCACAAATCCTTACGTTGTGCATTACCTAGTAACAACTAACTAATGCGTATGCTGCTTTAACATGACGATAACACATTCAGAACCAACAAGTAAACCTACTGCCATGGAAACGTGACGGCAGCACACTTTTTCCATGGAAAAAAATCCAGCATAGAAGGGAACCATGTGTACAAGTTAAACTGAATAAAACAAATTACCTACTTAACAAATTATCAAATTATCTTATCTAGTGTCCTGTCTAGTTTGTGTGGTGTAACTACTTTTGATTCATTAACACATAAGCCTTTACTTATGTTAAAACTAGCCTACGTTTGAACTTGCACGTAGCTGGTGCAACCAGCCATTGATCTTATTTTTTAGTAAAGGGCTGATGGGATGCTTTTATTATATTTAGTGAGGGTGAGGGATAAAGGGATGGAAAGATGAAGGGAAATATATTAAAGTATTTGTGAGGAAAACAGGCAAGAGTTGTTTGTGCAACCACTCAAGTGGCTCAGGCCTGACTGTGAGCTGAGTACTGTTATATTATTAAATTGTGAGACAGAGTGGCTGAATGAAGAACGATTTGGGATCACTGTGTGTGTGTGTGGGTGTGTGTGTGTGTGTGTGTGTGTGTGTGTGTGTGTGTGTGTGTGTGCGTGTGTGCCCTTACATATATGTTTGACTTCGTGTAATATGTTTGTTATCTTTCTTCTATCAGTGTGACTCATTATAAGGTCTATATTAAAAAACAAGCAATTTGTGTATTCATGTACATTTATTAGTATGAGCAATGCCTGGCTAATCTTGATGAGCGATTTTTGTTTTAGAAAAAAAATGTTTTTGGTTCAATGTGAGTCATTTATTGTTGTGCATGTACCTCTTCACAAAATGTTATTTTTATACCAGCTTTGAATGGTTATGATACTTATTATATGACATATATGTCACACAACATAACATAATACATTTACATGTTCTTAGTTTTCCTATATGCTGCAAGTTCTCATGAATGACTAGAGCCTTTTTAGCACATGCTTACAATTAGTTTCTGCTTTGTAAATATTATTTAATCTTGCTTTAAAAAGTGATGTTTAAATTTTAATTAATAAACTCTGAAATAAAAAATTCTGCTTCTGAAACTTTCATGTAACACGCTTCAGGGTCCGCTTTCCGAGAACACTCTGAGCAAAGTATTTAAAGACAAGGTTCAAAAATAATCAAGTACTGAGTAACTTACTACTGAGTAAATCTTACTACATCCAACGTCTATGAGGATAGGGAATGAAGTTTGTTAGATTCCATTGTTCTCTTTTTGATTTACTCTTTCTGTCTAAAACAAAATGAAAGGTATCAGAGCAACAAAAGACCAAGCAGACCAATTGCAATGCAGTCACCAACATAACATAAAGTAATTTAACTGAAAAAGGAATCAGTAAATAAATATTAATGACTAAAATGTAACTGAATAAAAAGTACTTTACTTTCCTTACAAATATACTTGAGTGGAACAAAAATTATTCTGAACTGAAAATACTCAGGAAAGTACAAATCCATCAAAATTTTACTCAAGAACATGTAACTAAGTGAATGTGACTGGTTACTACCCACCTCTGTCCTCAATGTACATTTCCTTCTCTTTTTCCTGTAGACTCTTTTCTGGTACATACACCCTTATCAGAGGTAGAAGGACCCTATTCATATTTTTGCTCGAGTTAAACTACAAAAGTATTTTCTATTAAATGTACATAAACATAAAAAGTAAAAAGTATTGTGATGCAATACAATACAACATTTCTCCTCTTGTGTTATTAGTTTAAGAAATGGGTAATATTTCACCCCTTTCAAGCTCCTGGGATATGTCAGGTATCTGACTTAAATGTATCCAGCTCACCGTTATAGGACTTTCTTTAATTCTGAAAGTTTGTCAGAGTTGCCTGGGCCTAGTCACACTTGCTCAGCTGCACTTGGGCATTTGGTATTTTGGTGAGAAATTTAGTGAAAGATACACTATGATTGGTTTGATTTATTTCTGAAAGTGCATCATATTCTTTCATATATTATGGAATTATATTCTTTCATATATTACAGAAAGATATTTTACTGAGAAATGTATATAAATGGAGTGAAAGTAAAAGTTTAAAAAAATTGAAATACTTTATAAAAGTACAGATGTTAAGTATAGATTGACTTAACAAGCTTGATATTGTGACGATAGAAGAACCTATTTGGTGCTATATAGAACCCTTTTCAGAAAAGACACTGCAAAGACCCATCTACAGCACAATCTCCATCAATCTGAAGAACAATTTCATGATGCAAAGAACACTTTAATCATGCAAAGGGTTCCTTGAGTGATTAGGGTTCCATACAGAACCATTTTTCTTTTTACTAAAGAACCCCTGAAGGACCATCTTTTTTAAGAGTGTACTTTGTTACAGTCCACTACTGCCAAAAATGTTTAAAGAACGATATTCTGTTCCCCCAAGTCACAGAGACAAACCTTTTAACTGCATTCAAATGAGTTTTCATTGTCCTGTATAACCACTGCCTTTACCAAAGAACCTTAGAAGGATCCCTTTTAAGGGTGTCTGATACTGTTTTAGCAGTCTGTGTTTGGGATTCTTTCACACCCAAAAGGGTTTTGTATAGTAAGCAAAAAGGCTCTATGACCTGCAATAATATATAATAACAGCTGACATTAAATAACTGTTTTCTGAGCTGCAAAGAACTATTTAAGCATTCAAAGGGTTCTTCCAGTTGATGTGGTTCTGGATATAACCACTGCCTTTACCAAACAACCCTTGAGGAACTCTTTCTGAAGTGTGTCTGCAGTAATAATTTCAGGTCCTCATGTGCAGAAGCGAGGGGACAGGAGGTCGCTCTATTTGAGGACAGTGTTCACACAGGGCTTATGTGAATTTAGATCTGCTGTCAGAGATACATTGTCAGGAGACGAGACACTGGCAGGTGATTCCATTTAATACATGCAGCTATGGGAAATATGACTCAACCACATGGCAGGTGACAGCTGTTCTGTGTGTACGTGTGCAAAAGTACATGTGTTAATATGTGTGTGAGTGTGTGAGCTTTCAGCATTGATAGTGCAGACATCTGAAAAAGAAACAAGGAAAAAAATAAAGCTCAAAGTGTGTCAGTAAATATGTTTGATATGTTTATTTGTAAACACTGCCTCCAGATCCAAATGATTGAGTTCATATTGAGATTCTTGTCTTTAGTTCAGTCTTAGATAAACATGAAAGTAATTGTATTGGCAAATCTGAGCACAGTGTGTGCTACTAAACTCAGTGTGTCTACTAAAACTCAAGAGGAGACACACGCAAGATTACTGAGGTCTTTTGCTCATGAAAGATTTCTGATCTGAGCAGCAGGAGATTTAAACTGAAGTCTCATCTGCTCTTCCATCTGATCTCATTGTTGTCTAGAAGACGCTACAAAAATATTCAGATCTCTGTATCGTGTGACATTTTAGCCCACTTTGGTCACTGTGTAATGCTGGTCAGTGTGCTATTTAAAGTTCTGGAGAAAAGCATATTACACATAACACACTGAGAGCCAAACAGCGAGAGCTCTAAGCAGAACCTACTGACTTCTGACCTCTATCTTCTGTGTAAACACAAATGCAAGTCACTACACAGTTAGTGTTTCTGAGCTGCAGTGACCCACAGCAGCTGTATTACTCCAAGCCTGGCTATCACAGCCACCAGAGGTCAGTGTTGCATCACATAACAATGAGCTTTTCGCAGGGCCATATGTTAGTATTAAAGGCCCAAATGTCCACTTATAACATTTGTGTTGTTTTATGCACCAAAACAGTCATAATTGATTCTGTACAGCAAATGTTTATTTTAAAAAGGTGAAGAAAACATGTTTTTCCATGATGTGGGCCCTTTATGTAACTCTATGATGGAGTTTCAGGACATGCCCAGAATTGTCAAATATGTATTTTTTTTTGTTTATTTCTCACTAAGATACATAAACAAGAACTTCTGGATCCTGTCTGGAGGCAGGATGTGTGTGTTTGTTTATGTATATGTATTTGAGGCCCTCAATGTTCTGTTTTATTTTCTGCACATTGTGACACTATACCTACAGCGCATTCGCCAAAATGCAAAGCAATGCAGCCTAAATCAGGTGCCTCTTGTATCTTTCTTGCATTTTTCTATTCTTCTCATCATAAGCTTTGAATGTGGTCAGTGCAAAGCTATTCTCGCTCTGTGGAAAACTATGAAATAAGAACGATGAGATGGATGCTATAATATGTACTATACGTGGAAGTGCAATGCTGATCAAAGCCCTGTACACGCGATCCGGAGGTGTGAATTAGCTTTCAGTCTATGTGGAACAACACAATCATTCTCTGCAGATGGCTTATGGACGGCTTATCAAAAGTTGTGGAAGGTAATCTAAGTAGTGCCACCCATACATGGATTACTTTTCTTACATCACTGCTTACAGGTATCTGTCGGAATCTGTGGATGGAAATGCTGTCCTGGAAGGAACTGCACATTAATTGATTGCTGAGAGAAAAAAAAAATGCTGAACATGTGCCAGGATTTGTGAATGTGTGTGAATGTGTGTGTCTGTGTGTGTGTGTGTCTAAGGACAGAAAATTGAATTAAACATATAGAAGTCAATGAGAGAGAGAGAACAGAAAAAGGGAGACAGGGAGTGAATAAGATAGAGGAAGAGAAAGAAAATGAAAGAGAGGCGCTAAGAATAAACCTTAAGTAAGTGAATGGGGGGGGAAGAAAGCAAAAGAAAGAGACAGAAAGGAAGAAAGAAAAAGGAATGATAGGAAAAGAAAGAAAGAGAAAAACGAGAAAAAATGAGAGAGAATGAGTGAGAAAGAAAGTATGTGAAAGACAGAAAGATAGAGAGGAAAAAGAGGGGTGAAAAAAAAAATGAGAGAGAAAGAGCGGTGTATGTGTGCGTGTGTGTGAGAGAGAGAGAGAAAGAGAGAAAGAGAGAGAAAGAGAGAAAGAGAGAGAGAGAGAGATTCTGGTGTCTTTCGCCTGCCGTTGAGTGAACGGTACTGTTCGGTATATATATATGTGTGTGTGAGAGAGAGAGAGAGAGAGAGAGAGAGAGAGAGAGAGAGAGAGAGAGATATTCTGGTGTCTTTCTCCTGCTGTTGAGTGAATGGTACTGTTCTGTATGTGTGTGCTGTTGCAGGTGCTGGTCTTGGTGAAAATGTCATTACTTCCTGAGTCCCAGGTGATTGTTGCGCAGTTCCACACGATTAAGCGAGATAATTGTGTGTTGATAGCAGGAGTGTTCACAGGGCCTGGTGGAATACATTTCTTCCATGGCAAGCTTCCCATAGACGCCATGAGAGCAGAGCTGGAGGGCTAAAGGCTCAGATTAAGGTGGTGGCAGAGCTAAAGGCTAAAGACTCTGATTAGACTAGAGGTGGAGCTCAGACAGCATGACCTGCCTGTTTAGTGTAAAACAACTCAGAGTCTCAACATAATCCCAGCACACTCCAGCTGCAATGCAACACTGCAAATCTGAGTTATTTTGGACGCTATAATAAACATTACACATATGTGAGTACTCACTAAGACACTTCACACTGTCACTGACATGTCAATCCTTCTAAAATTTTTTTACTCTTTTTTCTTTCTTTTCTTTTTTTGAAACTTCATGCTGCATCAATAGACCAACAGAAACAACCCAAAATTACCTTAAATAAAATATCACTACTTTAATATAGATTCAAGTTAAAATCCACAAATTAGTGAAGCCATCCCATAAAGAGATCATAACCCAAAACAAATGTAAAAGTAATGGTCAGACCAACAATGAGAACACACAGAAAATCAACTTACCATTTTGGAGATACAAGTTACAAAGACAACAATTTGTAACATAAATAGAACTGATTCTGAAAACAATACAGAAAGATAATGAAAAATACATCAAACTGGGGATAACACAGTCACTGCATCTGAAAAACTGTCAAAAAGCGAAGAAAAGTGACAGCAAACACTAGAGGGTGCCACTTCACCAGAGGAACTAAATAACCATTTGTTTTGTAGTAGTTCAAGTCTATTTAACCAAATTGCAAATGACATAAAGTTAAATTGTGAAAATTCTGAATTTAATATAATAGTGGTTCACTGAATGATTTTGTTAGAAGTAACTCTGTTGAAATGAAACATCATTCAAATACCTGCTTGACTTTTTCTGTAGTGAAACAGAATGTCAAAACACTGTAGCATCAAGACTGTATTTGTTTTTTGACTTATAGTTATGTATACAACCTAAATGCAAGCTAATTTAAGGTGAGTTTAAGGTGAAACTGTGAAAGAATGTAAATTTTAAAATATTGTAGGCGTGGAACAAAATATAAGTTAATGTACTTGGTTTTAGACTACTGTTGTGAAATATGGAATGAAATAGCTCATTCAAAATGTACTGGAATAAAAGTTTTTGCAACTCTGTTTCCAAAAAAGTTGGGACACTGTGCAAAATGTAAATAAAAACAAAATGTAATAATGTGCAAATTATTTAAACATTATGTTTAATTGAAAACAGTTCAAACACAATATATCAAATGTTGAAACTGAGAAATTTTATTGTTTTTTGAAAAATATATACAAATTTTGAATTTGATGCCAGCAACACATTTCAAAAAATTTAGGACAGTGGGAAATAAAATCTGTGAAAGCCTGCACAGACAAATAGTGCAACAATTCAAGAATGACATTTCTCAACATAAAATAGCAAAAAAACGTTTGCTTTTCATCATCTACGGTACATAATATTATTAAAAGATTCAGAGAATCTGGAGGACTCTCTGTATGCAAGGGACAAGGCCAAAAAAACAATTTTGGCTGGCAATGCATTAAAAACAGACATGATTCTGCAGTGAAAGTCACTGCATTGGCCCAGAAACACTTCTGAAAACCATAGTCTGTGAAGTTTGTAGTTGCAGCTGCAAATGCAAGTTAAAACTCCATGCAAAGAACAAGCAATATATAAACAGGATCCAGAAAGATGGACTGAGGCGAAGTGGTAAATTGTCCTGTGGTCTGACCAATCAAACTTTGAAATTCTTTTTGGAAATCATGGATGCCGTATCTTAGGAGATACACACAGTTCAAAAGTCAGCATCTGTGATGTTATAGGGGTGCATTCATGCACATGGCAAGGGTGACTTATATATCTGTGAAGGCACTATTAATGCTGAATGATATATACAGGTTTTGGAGCAACATATGCTGCCATCCAGATGAAGGCCTTGTTTATTTCAGCAAGACAATGTCAAACCACATTTTGCACGGATTTGCACCAGCATGGCTTCTAGTAAAACAGTGCAGGTGCTAAACTCATTGTCACCCATTGGAAACACATGGTGCATTATGAAAGGAAAAATACCACAAAGGAGACCCTGAACTCTTGAGCAGCTAAAATCCTATCCTTCAAAACTACAGCAATTGGTCTCCTCAGTTCCCAAACACTTACAGAGTGTTGTCAAAAGAAGAGGTGATGAAACACAGTGGTAAACATGCCACCGTCCCAACTTTTTTGAAACATGTTGCTGGCATCAAATTCAAAATGAGCATATATTTATCATAAAACAATAAAACTTCTGAGTTTTATATTACATTTGATATGCTGTCTTTGTACTACTTTCAATTAAATATATGATTTAAATGATTTGCACATCCTTACATTCTGTTTTATTTTGTAAAAGCTTTTCAAAAGCTTTTCAAAATGAGTTATTAGTGTAATCAGTTATGTCACTGTTCAGAATTTGTAAACAGAAGTTTTAATTATTTTTTTCTAAGTAAAAGGCCTTACAGCAATAAATATATCAGTAACAAATGTTAATGGGTAGAACAAAATAAAATAAAACACAACACTCAAAAAAAAAAAAGCAGTACCGCACTGAACAGAAGGAAATTATACAGAATTCCCATGTTTGTACTGAAGTCAAATTAAATATAGGTTAATTCATCAATCAATCAATCAATCGATCAAGGTTTATTTAAATAGGGCATTTTATGGGCATTCTCACAAATCAGCTTTCTAGAAAATCTGGGTCCAAGCTCCAAATAAGCAAGCCAAGGGTAACATTAACAAGGAAAAACTCCCAAACAGCAAGAGGAAGAAACCTTGAGAGGGCCCAAGACCCAAAAGGGGAACGCATCATCCTCTGGTCAACACTGGATGGCAAAACAATAACACAACAAGAGCAATATGAGCAAAGATTAAGATTTTACAAAAAATTAAGCAATACTGAATATAAAAAAAAGAAAAGAAACCAGCCTGTCCTTGGACAGAAGTCTGTGCCTGTGATACCCAATGGTCTATATCTTTACATGTTTTAGACCACTAGAGAATATTACCTTTATAATTTTCAGATCAGGTTTCATGATTACTAAGCTAAGGGCAGCCTATTGACTGTATTATGTGCCTTTTACTTAGACTAGTATATCGCTGCTGTTGGAACAAAACCTTGTATCTCAAAAATGGTAACTTTACAGAAGAAGGAAAAAAGCATACATTACTTTTAATGTAAGTCAATGGAACCAGACTTTTTTCTAAGTAATGTTGGGTTGTTTCTTTTGGTAAATTCATCGTGAAATTTTCACACAGTGTGAAGAGGCATAGGCATTTTCAAATTACGTCAAAACCTGAAAAACGACAGACGTGGAGATGCGAAGTTTTGTTCCAACAGCGGCGATATCTTACATCCGTAAGGAGTCATGTATGAAGACACTGGGCAGGAGTATGGTGTCCATCTTTGAGATCAGGTCATTGTGTGAATGGCGGTAAAGGGAACGATTCTTCATAACTTTTCTAAGTAGGCTAATAGGCTACTTCAGGCTGAGTAGGCCTACAGCCAAAAATGCTACTGCCAGCAGAGAAGTCTGAGAAAACAGAAAAACTTAGTTCTTCTTCTCTCCACGTTCCTAAGGCCTTATTTATATAAAAAACGTACTTGTAATCCCTTTTGACGTTTGATTTAGATTTTGTTAGGCTTGCCCCTTGGAAAGTTGCTAGTATTTGAATTGCATGAACAAAAAGTGGCAAGTCTTATTAAAGACTGGGTTTTGTTTAGAAATGGTTTAACATAATTTCAGAAACGGCTCTGAAATAATGAATAAACAATGGGTTATGTAAATAGGCGCATTAATGCAGGGCACGAGCGTATAATTAAGCCTCATAATTCCAGATGAAGTGAGCTGGTGGAGGTGTGCTCATGGAGAACAAACAGTAGGCCCAAACCTGCAAGCTCTCTCAACCAGTGCCATTGGATTTAATGCTTACAACCACGAGAAAGTGTAATGTGGCTCAGTGCACCTTAGGATTTTGAGATTGAAGCAAAAATAAGCAGCACTTTAATGTGATTCAAAGAGAGGAAAAAAGAGAAAGGGTGATGTGGTTATGGGGTGCTCTGACTCTTCAAACACATGATGGCACCTCATTATTGAACCATTTTTATTTAATCACCAGCCATGGTTTAATAAGATTACAGGGTCTTTTCATATTTTGTTAATGTGCCTGTACGCTGCAATTAGAGAGGGATCTCCTTGTGGTGAAGTGATGGCCTACTCCTGCTATTTGATTCAGCATTAAGAATGTAGGCAATGTCTCATCATATAAGCCAGTTTCAGCTGTCCGTGTCATCCCATCTGTTCAGTGGCACACAAAGGGTTATTGTGGACTGTTGCTCTGCTGTGCCAGGCTTTTGATTTTAATTGCGGTGGCACTCATCTACTCCTCTTCACTCAAAGGCTCAAATGCCCCGTTTGAAATCTAGCGTGTGAGACGCTGATTTTTTTTCTCCCACTCCTCCTCTCTCCCCCTCCTTCTCCCCTCCACTTAACGCTTGTGATACATTAAAAGGTGTAATCCGACTGAAATGGAAATTGCTCTTCTTGAAAACAAATGATGAGAGGAAGATGGCAGGGCCAGCGTCGTGCTCCATCAGAGAGCCTACGAGGCGGGCCTCCCTCTTTCACTCACAGATTGTGCTGGGCTTGTTATAGTGGTTAATGGCGGAGCTGCCAGGCAGGTTGATTACAAGGTTACCGTAAACAGTCCTTTTCAGCTGCGCCAAGTGAAATTACAGGTTGTGTTTGTACTGTATGTGTGAGGCTAGTTTGTCCCTTTGGCCATGATCTGTAGTGTCAGGTGCTTAGTGCTGGGGCAGTGGCCTGAGCCTTGATTGCTCCCAATCATACCGACACAAACACAAAACACAGGTGAATTTCTCATTTTTCTGTGACATCATGCTTGTGAACAAGAATGCTGGCCATGTCTGAGTGGAACAAACCCAGTGAAACAGTCTACAGTTTCTCATCGTGCTCAGGGCTGCTCACCCACAGTTGGCCAGTTGTCTGATGCAGTTTGCTTGTTTGTTGATTATTTATTTATTTTTGTTTATAATTCCTTAAGTCAACCAATTAAACCAAGTAAATCCCACTCACCTTTGTTACTTCTGCTATGTCCATCAAACTTTTAGTAGTACAAGAGAAAGCGTACAGAGGAGTATATTTAAACCATTTTAAAATGAATAAATAAATTGTGAGTGTTCACTGAAATTATATGTTTTAGAACTTACAAAATATGAATGTATTTTTGTTTAAAACAAATAAGGATTCTAGAAACATGTTGTTGTGGTAGGTTTCTATGTCTAATGAGAAGGTTTGAGCTAAGAATGCCTCTTCAGATGAGCTAAAGCTAATGCAAGAGACAGTCCGAGCAATATTAGATGCTGAGGAGGACTCGTCGTCTTATACACAAAATCTTCTAATGAAACAATAGAAAATGATGACATGTATACAAATATATTAATATTTATCTTTGCACAATATGTTTTTAATTGTACATTCATAAAATGGATAGTTCTGGTCTGAAAATTTGATTGCCTTAGTGAACCAAATTATTTATCTATTATTATTTATTATTGGTTAACCATTATTTATTTAGTGTATATATATATATATATATATATATATATATATATATATATATATATATATATATATGTATATATATATATATATAAACACTAAATAAATACACACACACACACATATATATATATATGTGTGTGTGTGTGTGTGTGTGTGTAGCTTTCAATAGGACAAAACTGACCCACAGCAGAGAACGGTTGGTCATTCAAGGAAATGAAATCTTTTATTTTTCAGTTTTACTTTGCACTTTGGCACTGTCAGTTTTTTCTTTTTTTCAAAAATTGAGGTTACAGATGGCATTGTTGTGCTTGCAGGGACTTTTTGCAGCCCATTTTTAATCACTGTTTCTCATTTTTAGCCTATTTATTCTTTTGTTTTTTTTTCAACTACAATATTCAGCCGTTTTTCTCTTTTAGCAGAAAACTGAATCGCCACTTTTTATTTTTGCCTGAAATGTTTCGGTGGCTGAAATTTTGGTGCATCCCTATTATTTATCAAAAGATTTCATATAAAAATCTGTATGAGCAAGTACAGTAACACAGATCATTTTTAGCTTACTCAGCAGTAATCTGCCTGTCAGTGGTTGAGCTGTGAGTAAGGTGTTCCACACAAACTGAAATAAAAACACCACCACCCTCTAGATCATCAGGACAGCTTATTTCTTAAATGCAACTTTCCTCAGTAACATGTTTTCACATCACTTAGTCTAATAGTTCTGATGAATTTACTGCCAGCACCGTTGTCACTGCAAGTTTGCTTTGGGTTTTTCCCTGGTGTGATGGAGAAAGTAGCATTCAGAGGTGACTGTAACAGGCTGAGAGACATCTTAGTCATTATTTTTCAAAGAAATTAGTAAGCACTAAAACATCAAAAAAGTGTTACATTTAAAGAATGTAATTGTTTTTCTGTTAGCTGGTCCTGGGTGATTATTAGCATTGTTTTTATGCTTGTTTTGCTGTGTCATGTGGGATTGCTTATTGAGAATGGCACAATGCCCAGTTGTGCTGTTAGCTTGAGATTCATCTTTTGCAGTTCACTCCCACAGCCTTTCAGATGTTTTCCCATTACAAATTCCTACAAACTCAAAAATGCAACTTCTGAATTCATTCAAATGGTCATAAAATCACAATCAAATAGTGTTATGTAATCGTTTAGTTCATACATGGCTTTAAAAAATGCAAAGCAGTGCATGAGGCTCATTGTAATTAGCAAAGTTGCTGTTGGGCTTTGGCAGTTGAATGTGTGTACAGTACATCACTTGTAGGGTTCACTAACTGATTCTAAACACACAGTGATTTAATTGCTATTTGATCTGGGACGCATAATATTATTACAGCCCAAGCCAAAGCTAATTTGGTTTGCTGCTCTCAAATATTGCTCTTTCAAAAATGAAAACAAGAATGCTACATAATAGTAATATTGTTTGAGTAATTGAGAACTGTAATATCTCCTTAAACTTCAAACATCACCAGCTTTTGCACAGCAAATATTTAGCAGTTTTTCATTTATTTATCCATCTTTATTTATCTGTTTATCTGTCTTTTTTAGATCATGAGGTATCATTTGTAGTAGAAAGTAATGCACAAAGACACACACATATTTAGTTAATAATTCTTTATAAATAAATTGTTTTTTTATTTAATTAATAATTACAATAGACCAACTACAACAGCAATAATGGAAAAATGACACATATACACCAACCAGCCACTTCAGTGTGTACACCTATATGTTTCTGCATTGTTCATTTTATCAACTCCACTTACTATATAGAAACACACTGCAGTTTTACTCCAGACTATAGTCCATCTGTTTTTCTGCATACTTTGTTAGCCCCCTTTTACTCTGTTCTTCAATTGTCTGGACCCCACAGAGCAGGTATTATTTGGTGCAGCAGTGCTGCTGGAGTTTTTAAACAGCTTTGTGTCACTGCTAGACTGAGAATAGTCCACCATCCAAAAATATCTGGCCAACAGTGTCCTGTGACCACTGATGAAGGACTAGAGGATGACCAACACAAGCTGTGCAGCAACAGATGACTCTGAATTTACACTACAAAGTGGACCAACAAGGTAGGTGTGTCTAATAGAGTAGACAGAGAGTGGACACTGTGTTTAAAAACTCCAGCGGCACTGCTGTGTCTGATCCACTTGTACTAGTGCAACACACACTAACACACCACCACGTCAGTGTCACTGCTTTTTTATTTTAGCTATAACATTCAGCCTTTTTTTCTTTTTTCACAGAAAACTGAAGCACCACATTTTATTTTACACTAACACACCTCCACCATGTCAGTGTCACTGCTGTGCTGAGAACGATCCATCACCCAAATAATACCTGCTCTGTGGTGGTCTCACGAGGGTCATTTTTCAATTGTTGCTGTTAGAATTGGTCTACTGTTCCTTGAATATTGGATGCTCAGGTGTAATAATAAGGCTATTGTATCAGAGCAAAATGGGAAAAACTTGTGACTTTCTGAATGTGAATGAGTTGCAATTAAAAAAAATGGGGGGAGGGGGGCTTCCATTGAAATGGGTTTTGAAATTGAAGCAGGTTTTGGGCACTGCCCCAGCAATAGAAAATAAGCAGGCATTTGGGTGTTGGAGTAATTAGTTTAATTTAAAAAGGTTTGCCTCACAGCAGGTAGGGGTGAACAGTAGGGACTGCTGGAGGCCTGTGGGCTTTGATTGGCGTGTGAGGGGCTGGGGTTTGGATCACGGCTTTGGGTCATACGGGGCAAAAGCGGCCTCTTAGGTGCAAGATATCCTCAGACTGGGGGATGGAAATGACTACATTTCACCCTCTCACGGTTGCATGTCCTCAGTACTCAGTGTATAAAATGCTGTTTAAAGTTCCTCTCTGTAGGTTATAGCAGGAGGTAAAAATACTAATTCTAATACTAGAACTACAATTGAAGACACTTATTTAGATAGTTTTGATGAATTCTTTTGATTAGAGGACTGTGTTGTTTACTGCAATGTTACAGAGATTATAAATTCAGCTGTTTAACGAGTTTGTCCATGCATTGTATTTAGTGCAGTTTTTATCTTTTAAAAGCAGAAAATTAACAGAAAATTACCCCAGCCTCAACCAGGGGTGGTCTTTGCACCCTCTTCACATGTTGATGTTAAGTAACCTATTCCATATTATAAATAGCTGATATTTGCAATTGAGTGATTATTTACAGTAATTTTAATGCAGCCCCCCCCCCCACTCATGGTTATAATACATGATGACAAAACTGCTTAAAGACAGACTGGTATAAACAAGGCAAAACAGTGATAATCTACATGGAGATGAGCTTTTTTCATGTTGAGAGAGAAAATCAGATAAAGTTATCCAAATACAGCAGAGAAACACAAAAAGTAAGGAAAGCAAAAGGTTTGTCCCTTCACTCCCAAAGCTAACTTTGTTGTTTTCAGTCAGAACATAAGGCTGCACAGATTCAGCAGACTGTAGTGCTAGCATTAATGTTGGTATAGATAGCTCAATAAATAGGCCATTTAAAGTTGCTAATCACTTTTCTCAAAATTTAATGGGATTATGTAACATTACTTCTTGAAAAAAATCTGATCTCACTATGATTACTTAATTTCTATGTTACTCTATACCTAATTATCTCACTACATTGGCAGACACAGCACATTTCTTAAAACAAGCAGAATTATCTGCCAGCTGTAAACCCTGATAAGTTTAGTTTACTCACACGATTGGAGGTAACTCATTGTCTCGAATTAAGTTTTGAAGCTCATTTGTTTTAGTTGTATACATGGAGTTGAAGCTTATATTACATATCAGCTATTAAGTGTAATGAAGTATAAGTATATATCACACAAACTGTACTGCTACAGAAACTTAATCTTTTGAGTTCAAGTAACCAATGTTTTATGCCATTTATTAATTTTCACAACTCTGACATACTTGTAATGATCACAAATTGAGACATAAAAGAAAACTTATTCAAAATGCCTTTTCAGAGTTACATACTCTTATGACAGCTTTGAGAAAAACTACTGAGTTGGCAGTAATTGAAGTTGTTTTGTTACAACTAAACAGAAATAATCTAACACACTAGGAATTGCGGATGACTTCACCATGTACTCTCTTATTACTTTTCTTTTGAGTTTGTTCTATTCACTAAAATGAGTATGCGTGAATTTCCACCAGACAGTACAAACAAGTGATTACAAGTGGTAACTAAATACAAGGAAATAAGAAATTGTAACTAACAAGTACATGTAATGTCAGGTCTTTCTAGATATTTTTTTCATTGTATATGGTTAGGCCACTTGGGAGCCCAGAGCCTCTACTAATTTAAAAACATGCATCCAGTGAGCCCTGCTCAGAGCTACATAGTCACTAAATCTGCCCTTGCCCTCAAAAACTAAATATAATAGGGATATTTTTCAACACCTCCAAAGTTCAGTCTTAGAAATTGGTTGCATTTTCTGCTTTTCATGGTTTCAGCTTATCTCAGTTTCTATAGATCTTTTGATATTTTATCTCTAGTTTTGAAAAGTTCTGTTTTTCCTTTGACTTTTCGTTCCATATGCAAGTGGAGTATGTTGTATCTGATCTTCTCAGAAATATCTCATTTATCCATTTTAGATGCACATGAAAAAGAAATTTGTAAGGCAGCTAAGGTGTGTTTGGATAGTTACTCTTGTGAATATTAGTGTCTCTTGAACATAATATCATGCATTCTTTGGTCACAGCTTTTGT
This sequence comes from Colossoma macropomum, assembly GCF_904425465.1. Classification (NCBI taxonomy): domain Eukaryota; kingdom Metazoa; phylum Chordata; class Actinopteri; order Characiformes; family Serrasalmidae; genus Colossoma; species Colossoma macropomum. Next base: position 22,771,900 of record NW_023494784.1, on the reverse strand, counting down.
TGAGAGGACATAGCTGTAACTCATTGGTTCAATACTAGAAGGATGGAAGAGCTGAGGTGACAGTAGGGTGCAAGAGTGGACAAATTAAAGGCTGATAGATTTGATATTATTCTTAGTGTTGAATACATCTGTGTGATTTACTGTTTAATCTATGAAGAGTTTTGTTGCAAAATACATCAAAAACCATTTTCATGAATTTCCCTTTTTTTCATGAACTACGTTGTTGAGAGTGGGCTTTACACATAGAACAAAAATTAATTCTATATTTATTTTAATACCACCTTTATTAGAGAAATACAAATGTGTTTTCAGTAACACTGTTTTGAGTGGTCCTTTGTAGATTATTAATAAACTCTTAACAGAGTATCAGTGACACATCAACAACATATCAGTGAAGTAGCAGTAGTGAAGCAACTGAATACAATGAAGAAAATATTTTGAAGATGTACTGTTGATACATTACTTGCATTAAGTAGATGTGTTGTTGAAATGCTACATGAAGTAGACTTAATATGTTACTTCAATTAAGCAAAACCTAATCTTACTCAACCTTACACAAAATCTAACCCTCCTCCTGGCCTTAACCAACCCTAATCTTAACCTCAACCCAAAACCTAATCCCAACCCTAACACTAACCCTAACCCTAAAAAACCCTTGAAAATAATAACTTTAAAATCATAACATACTTAATCGCCATTTTGCCTGGAAATGACTAAAAAAGGTGATCTCTGACTTTGACGTACTATATGACTGAGAAATGACATTTTGGCAGTGAACAAAGTACAATAATAAGCCATTTGATTGATTGACAGGTGAACATAACATTTCACATTCTGATTTGAGCAGCTCTAGGCACGTTTGAACACTTTTGATGTTATTTGGGAAATTTACACTGAACAGACTTAATATGTGGGAATATCACTTTGGGGACATTAAGCCTAGAGTACCTGTTTAGGATTCACCAGTTCAGTTTTAATTCCAAGCTTATGGATAATTCCTCAATAGAAATATCAATTATTTTCCTCATGTGTTTCAGATCCTCAGTCTTAGACTGGGCTGTGCTGAAAGCCTGCAAAGCCTCAGCCAAATGGGACAAATGGTCTTAATGAAAGTGGAACGTGCAGAGAAAATGAAATGTTTTGTGCTGTTGCAGGCCCAGGAGAAAACACAAGCCCATACGTTGAACTGTACACCTTTTACTGACCAAGTTATAGGCCCTGAACAGATTTGTATTGTAAATTTCATGGTGATTTTCCTTGGAGCAAATTATGTTAACTGAATTTAAATGACCAGCTTGTTTATACAGGTTATGGTAATTGAATTCATCCACTTGGAGAGTTTGTCAGTATGACAATAACATATTAAAATGTTATGATAATACATATGTTAATAATTATGAACATGACAAATGTATGCACTTGCTCTACATGCTAAACATAATGTCATACACATTTATGCTCTTGTTGATACATTAAACATATGATAATGAATAATGTAAATCTTAATGTTATGGAAATTGCATTCTAAATAAAGGGCAGCATATTAAGGGACAAAAAAAATTATATATTCACAGATTGCATGAAATTATACTATTTTGGTATGAAACACTCTTAACACGTACTGACTTAAAAATATTTAGATTCATTCTCCATTTAAAATGTCTACAAAGCTATAAAGAAAGTGAATAATATAATTAGATGAGCTTTACTGTTGTCTAGATGTACTTTCAGGTTAAAATCACCTGTATGCTGATGATATGTGCTGTAAAAAGATTTTAGATGTGCATGACTTTCATCTTACTAGCAAAGCCACATCTGGGCAAAAAATGTACTGCATTTCAGCCTTTACCCAGGCCAGAGTCTATAGTTAAGTTAGGCCAAACATTTTCTGCAAATTCAGCTCAAACTTTGAAGCATACTTCAGTGTGCTTTTCTATGTTTTTTATTGCGGACGAATCCTGAGTTTGCGATATGTGTGACTGTCCATGTGTTTGTGTGTTTTTTCAGTTAGATGTGTATGTGGATGAAGCGTGTGTGTGAGTGGACCCCCCCAATACCTTGTTCAAACCTAACAGGCCATTAGTGGGATTGCGGGCCTCCAGCATTTCAAACACCTTAATTAGTTATTCAGCTCCTTATTTGTGTTTGCTTCCCCCTCCGGCGCCTAATTAATGCTTAATGGAAACTGCTGAACTGAGCCTGTGGAGAGCTCATGAATATTGAAATTAGCCTCAACGATTTTTTTAAGGGGTTGCAGAGGGGAGAGAGGTAAGAATTGGTAGCAGTGGTATTCATTACTGTTGTAGGATACGAGCTTGTGATGTAGCTGTACAGCCATACATACACAAATTTAAAAACACTTACACTGTTGAATTTCTACAGCAGTATAATTATTTATGTGCATTCAAACACATGAAAGGCACACTTTTTGAGAACAATACACATGAACACATGAAGCCCGCAGTGTAATTTACTTGCATTATTGTATTTGATATACATCACAAGAGCTGGCAATTGAGGAAACTTACCTGCCCCAAATATGCCACAAAACCTCCAAACTAATCTATGTTATCTTTAGAGGATTAGGACTTTGCCTATAAATAAAATTGCATGACAGGGACCTGGAAGGGGTACACATAACTATGGCAGACTGAACAGCCTCAAACTCTCATTATTGCCTATTATGAGTGTCCTTTTAAGAAACATTTCATACATTTATACAACATAGTTTTGTCACTTCTACCCACCCTAATTTTACAAAGTTCATGACGTGACCCCAGGTACTGTGTCTTAGTAAATGTAAATGTAAACATGTTTATTAATGGTACCTTGCAGAAATGGCCTGTCATATCTGTGTGCGTGAAGAGTGACTGCATGCAGAAAATCATTTAAAAATATACACTAAGAAGAAAAATGTTTCCATATTTTATTAATACATTTATAATTCAAATGCCCTTTATTCAGATTCCTAGCATTTGCATTGTTATGATTATTCAAGTTCATAGAACGACTGCATATTTAACACAACTTCATTTGAATAACATTTATGAAAAATTATGCCCATTCTTTAGAGAGAGCAGGCAAACAATGTCTGTTTTCAGACCAGTGGGTAAATCCAGACGGGCGCTGGAGTCACTTACTTTCACATCTCCGCAAAACAGTTTTTCAGAGGTTATTCAAATGCAGTTTGACTTGTGACAAGACAGTTAATTCGTGAAACAGAACGTGCCCATCAGTGTGTCCCACATTAACATAACGAGAACTCTTCCCTTTCCAGCAGCTCAGCTCTCCTGACGTCTGAGCTCCAGCCTGGAAAGTGTGTTAAGAGGAGCCGTGTACTCGTTTGGTTTGAAGGCTTTCACGCTGAAGAGGGCTGCTGAGCTGTCCCGGCACATGAGCCATGGTAAACAAAATCAATTCTGCTCAGAGAAGCAATCAGAACCCCTGCAGTGATAGAATATTGTGCAAAGTTACCAAGACTCTGCATGTGCCTGACTGCTTGCCTGCAAAGAGCTGCAGAAGCTCAAAGTCAATGCTAGGAGAGGGTGAAAAAAGTTTGTTTGGCTTTATACCGCACCCTGTATTGCTGATAATATAACAGCCCTGGTTTTTGAGCACGTTTTAGAAGTTAAGAGGAAAATGATCAAAGGTATTATTTTCCTCAGATTACAATACATGCAGTGTTTTAGCTCTTCCAGATAAAACAAAAATGAAGATGTAACTGTACAGTAACAGTAGACTAATGAATCGAGGATTTATCTTTTTTAAAACTGTTTTTCTTTATCTGTTAGTCTCTCATTAGTCTATGTGATAACAGAAGAAAGTAGATGTAGATCACCAGAGACTTACTCGTTTATTTCCTCTTCTCTATTCCTGAAAATTTCTCCTCAAGGTCATTCAGACTCTTGTGCCCCAGCTGTTGTTTGTTTCGTATTTCTATTCTTTTTCCTTTCAGATCTGCAGGAATCGTTGCTACAGTCCTCTGTTGTGCTGGATCCTATCAGTCCACTCATTCCAAACTTCGAATCAGCCTGCAAACTGTTACCATTCACTCTTATATCCTCTCTGTGGTTGTGTTTTTAACATATTGCTCGAATTGCAAATAGACTTATTGTGATCTCAAAAGGGATTGACATTTGAAAGCAGAAAACACATTCAAATATCCTGAATCTTATGAGCTTGGTGGGCAATGTAAAGCAAAGCTGTAATTAAAGTATAATATCTGCAGCAGAAATATAGTGGGGTCAGTGCATAATACATCGTCATGCAGATGCAGAATGAAAATGTTCATGTATTCATTTATTAATTTATACGTGTGGATGGGCTCGGAGTTGGACCGCAGACCTTCAAGCATTTGAAGAAAATCGGATTCCAACATTTTTGTTTTTACGTCAACAGTGTTGGTGGAATAAGCTAGAAGATTGGTTTCTGAATACTTTTCGGACACAAACCAGCATGATCATAGACTCTTTCTAGGACAGACTTTCCATTAAGAAAGGACAAACGAGCTAAGGTAGCTAAAACTTTACGCCCCCTTTTTAACATTCCCACTTTTCATACTGATTTAAAGGTGAAGTTCAGAACTGTGAGTCATGGGTCACAGAAGAGCAGCGAGCATTGTTTTAGGCAATGAAATATTAGTGGTGATAAATAAACATTATTTAAGGGCTCCGTCAAGCCCTGTTAGATATCCTCGACGTGGTTCAGTCATTCCGTGTTCCCAGGGCAAGGACTATTTAATTATCACACTAAATGAATAATCAAAAAGTCAATTTCCAAAGAGCCCCCTGCTTGCCTGCATGAAGAAGACAATTGCATTTATAATATCTGTATGCAAAATCTGTCTCTCACCCCCCCCACCACCTTAGAAACCCCCCATATGCCTTGGAGCAGTGCAAAGCAAATGCATATGGATCCCTCCCCCTTCCTTGATTTAAAGTTGTCCTTTACAGCTAATGAAATGTTGTAGTGCTTCTCACTGCCTGATATGAACAAGGAGACTGAAGATACATCATGTACTACACCAGCGTTTAAGTGATCTTTATTGATCTGATTGTGCAAGGCGTGTCAAAAGAGGTTAATTATTCAATAATTGATTGTTTGCTGGCCTTAACATGCATGCAGATTGTGTATGTGTGAACCAGTGTGTGAATTTGTGTATCATTTACTTTACCTATACACCCTTGTGGCATTCAACAGAAGTGATTAGATTTACCCTGTAAAAAGCTTTTCATAAAGCCAGTGCTGCTGCTGGTAAATTTTTATAGATTGTGGTGTTTGAGGCTGTCTTAGCACATTGAAATGAGGAGGGCTCAGCCGCTAGATGGCGATACAGATTGGCAGACTCAAGTGAGAGGACTGGAGAGGTGCTTAAGATGCACAGACTTAGCACCACTGCTCTGCTGTAAGCTTTTCTCATTTCCACTGTATGTTCGTGTGATATTACATCAGCTAGATCAGTTCATAGGCTGAAGTCTATTGCTGTGAATTTTTGGTTAATTTTTCCAGCATTTTACCAGATTTACTAGCATAGTTTTCCGTCACCTTTATGTAAGCAATGCGCTAACTGCTATCCACATATGAGCAACATGGACCGATTGTCAAAAAGTGCTAGTTTAAATGTTAGATTTATCAGATTTGCTCAGCAAATGTTTTCTTAAAATGCCCTTTTTAAGGCCAAGTTTGTTAAGTTTGAGGGTAATCAAAAATGACTAGCATGAATCAGAAAAACAGCACGCTTCTTTCTTTTCATTTTCTCCATTGGCCTACTGGCAGAGGTCCATCTCTTCTCCAGCTCAAGGTTTCACTGTCTTGAAATGCTATTGTGATGCTCTGAAGCTGCATCCCTGAGATGAGTGTTAAATCAACATTGAGCCAGCGTTATTCTAGCATGATCTCGGAGCGGCTCTCAGCAGGGGTGTAGTTGTGCGTTTAGCAGAATGCCCCTGTGACACATGAATTTTAATAGCAGAGTGTCAGCGGTGCAGGATGATGCTAAGTCCCTCAATTCCCCCAGAGCCAGGAGCAGCAGCAGCGGCAGCATTGGCACCAGCCATGCCACTTTCTGAGCCTGTGCCAGAATTCCTCATATGATAGATTTTCTCATGAGGCTTTTATATTATTTGAGGGATTATGTGCTGAGAGGCGGGGTTTGCGCTTGGAAAACTTGGAATTCTCTCCCAGGGAAGTGAATGTTGGACACAAGCACTGGTCCTGGATTTCTTTTTGCTGATTTTTATAATTATTCAGATGAGGGTAGATTTGCATGAGCTCATGCTGGTGGTGGATGATGTGTTGGACATTCCTTTTGGCTCCGATCAGATCTCACATAAAATTTTTTTTTGCTTTGACTCGCTCCCCATCCACTTAAAACATAGTGGTCCACTAATAAGGTTCCCTTGCCTCTGCTCGTTAACTTGTCCTAATTAAATCTCAGGTGTTCAGTTGTTCATTAATGAGTCTGCAGTGGCACAGTGAGAAGCCCTCACTCCCTGGGCTGTCTCATTCTGCTCTTTGGTAGAGCTTGTTGGGGGGAGAGAGGGAGAGGGAGAGAGAGAGAGAGAGAGAGAGAGAGAGAGAGAGAGAGAGAGAGAGAGAGAGAGGTAAAGAGGGGATGGTTATATTCTGCCAGTTTGGTGTGCATCTGTGCCCCCCTCCACCCTGTCATGCCCTACAGACCCATTCTCACACATTTTGAACTGTTGGCATGGTGACACCTGCCTGTTTGGCTGTGGGAGTGGCGTCTGTTGCCTGGAATGGAAAGCACTGGAAAGATGCGTTTTTCATACGGATGTGGGTAGATGAATGATATCATAGAAGCTAGATGTAATTCCTCACTCTGTGCTTTAGGATCTGGGATCTTTTTTATGCTGATACATGTAACAGTACTACTTTGTTTTCTATATCTGATATACAGTCCTGCACAAAAGTCAGAGACCACCCTTCATTTATTAAATATCCCTTCAAAACAGCCATTAGACCAAAAAAGTTAAAAGACATTAAAAATGAGACAAAAAATGTATGAGACCACATCCTAACACATGAGCAAGACCTAGTAGACCACCCAAACTGTCACCATCAGATAAACAGTACTTAAAGCTTTCATCTTTGGAAGATAGGAGATAATCAAGCTCCACTCTTGCCTTAAATCTGGAATAATCCGCAGGTGTTTCTGTCCATCATCCCTTGTGAGTGAGAAGATAACTCAAAGCTATGAGTCTGAAAGGATGTGTAGCTGTCAAGAAGCTGTTACTGAAAAAAGAAATAGACAAAAAAGAACATTTGCAATCAAACAAAGAAGATGTTGCTGTTGTCAGAATAATAGACTAAATACCTCAGGGTCCAGACATTAACATTACTGAATGTATTTAAGATTACTTGAATCGTGAGAAGCTGAAAATCCAACCAACTTCAAAGACTGAACTTTTTGGAAAAAAATATCCCTGCAGATTTCTTTAAAGAACTGCTGAAAAACGAATATTGTGCGTATTATGGCCATTTTGATGGGAAATTAAGTAAATGAAGGGTGGTCTCTGACTTTTGCACAGTACTGTCTTACTATTTTAATGAAGCATACTTCAGACAATCTTAATGATATTGCTACTCCTTTAAATGCCATTCATAAAGTTTTCCTTTGGTGTCCTTGGCTTGTCTGATGAGTCAGCTGCTCTTTTCTACTCTCTGTCTGTTCTCTCCCTCTCCATCCGCGCTCTCCCTCTCCTTTATCTCCCCTTTTTTATCATATTTCTTCAGGTTTTCAAAAACAAACACCATTAATGAACTACTGTGCTGACATATGCAGAATGCCCGACAACTAATTTAATACTAGTGCTGCTGATCGAATCTCCCAGTGGCCTGCGTGTCACCCGCTGCATCTCAATGAGCACACGGAAGCGTCTGAGACAGACAGGGTGACGCAGTCGCACTGCAAAAACAAAAAACACACCAAGAGCTCCCCATTCAGATAATGATCACAATCAGGCAGATATTTACAGACTTTGTTTAATGTTGGATTATTGTTTTGTGTGTGGATGAAGGTAATGCTGAGTGCTCCAGTTTGCCAGTGTTTTCATAATCAGATGAGCTGCGAGGCGCAGTTAGTTAGAATGCACAGCGGCTGCATGGCATTGGTTGCCATGGGGGCAGGCCAATGTCGCTGATGTGCAGTAAATTGATTTCAGTGGCGATCTGATGGATGAATTGAAAATGAATGTCTTCATAGGTGACCTCTTTGCCGGCGTCGCTGTGATTGCCTCCCCAACGTGCCTCATGTTGATTGACAGGTCGGCTAACGAGTTCTGCCTCTGTGCGAGTTATAATTTACCTGTGCAAGAGACCTCTTCTACCACCTGCCTAACACTCACGCACTGAGCAATGCAGTCTTCACGTGTAAGCCTAAGGAAAGAGAGAGAGAGTAAAGGAGAATAAAGAGGAAACTAAATATAGAGCCCCAAAAATAAAATGGCTACTGTAATTCTTAGAAAAAAGATATTTGTACAAAGAGAATGCTCAAACAACCTAAGCTCTCATTGTCGAATTAAGACAGATGGTGTTTTGAGCATCTAAGCCTGAGCTGAGTGATTTACTTCCATCTTTGTGGTAATGATGGCTGTGTTAAAATAAAATAATGAACAAACGAACAGCACATTGTGATTTCTTGTGTGTGGGCTGACTTAACCATTTCCAAACCTCTCCTTGAGAAAGTCGAGTATTTGCAGTTACCGTCCAATACCAAGTTCAGCTAACCAATCCTTCATTCAGTTAATCAGCTGATGGAATTTAACAAATCCATGCTGTGGTTGAAATGCAGCAATAAGTCAGCAACCAAACCTGTGTTAGTCTAACTGTACTCTCTCTAATGAAGATATACACCTTTAAAATCAAGAAATACTTTATATTTTTACAGTATTGATGTTAATTCATATGTAATGTTTTCTCAAAAACATACCTAATGCCAAAATAAATTCTTGGATGCCTAAGGCTTTTGCATATTATTGTAATTTCAGATGAATTCATACCAGATAAAAATTGCCATATTTATTATCATTCTTATTATCTTGATCTGTACATCATAGTTGTATATCCTTAAGCTGAGACAGTAAACTCTTTTATTTTAATCTCTGGATTAAGGAAAAGTTTTTTTTCAAGGTTTTCTCCTCCAAAGTCCTTTTCAGAGTTTATAATAGACGTTGTGAAATTTTACATGAAAATGTGCACAATAAGCTGCTCTTCCAGGAAAGCTGCCACATACATTAGCTTTCTTCTTCCCTCCCTCAATGAGGGTACTGCCAAATTAATCACCGTCTCTGAGTACCCATTGATTCGCAGAAACAGGTCTATCAAGATAGTATGAAGAGGGTTGAGCCAAGGTTGAACCAATACAGATGATAAGCAGAATTGATGCACTGAGCCAACCTTTTTTTCTCCTGATACTGTTTCCTATACCTCAATTCAGGCGATACTGGGTACTGATCTGGATACCAGCCCTCTGTTAAAGGGGAGTTCTGCCAATTTTTCTACATTTCTGCATAATGCAATAGTTGAGATGTAAATAAAGTCATTCAGAGTGGTTTGATGTGAAATGGTTCATTGTAGAGAAACTTACTGATTTGAATTTCTTTACAGTGGTGGTAATAGGACAGTGGTCCAAAACCTCCAGTGAGTCTACATGTGTCCTCTAAATTTTTACATGTAATGCTGATGATGTTAAAATAGTGTCAAATTAAAAAAAAAAATCTTAGGGGTCTGTTTTGCTTTACAATGCCCTGCATGTAAATAGGTTTTGGTCAAAAGCTTGTCTTGAAGATAGTATAAAACAATATCTCAGGCATCAGGCTGCATATTCATTACCATTTCATATAATAACTTTTGTGAGATAGCTTTTAAAGGAATTAAATTTTCAGGTGTCAGGTTTCTGATGTCAGACAATTTGACTCTCTGTCTTTCTTTAGAAAGAAGTATTTCATATCAGACCACTCTAAAAGATTTTGTATACATCATAATCATTTCATTAGAGAGGGTAGCTCTTGTTGCAACACTCCAGCTAGGTGTTAGGTAACGTTTGTTTACTTTACTGATTTAACTAAACTACATTAATGTTTATCTTCCCAGAGAATATTATTAATCAGTTTACACCAACACTAACATATTAAGAACTATATTATTCTAGAACAGTACTGAACCTGGATCGGTCACATCTGATCAATATCTTATCAGTTTATTTCAGTTACTATCCAGTATATCAGAATGCTGCATCACTAATAAGCAAGGACTTTAAGATCAAGAGTATAAAGTTAGTAAAAAGCACCTAAAGTACTGCACTGCACAAAAGCACTGCTTGAGGGCCTGTGTGCAATTTAGTTATCAGCATATTTCAATTAGCAATTAGCATAAGATGCTGTTTTAGGAGGGATTTGGAAGCTTTTCTCTTTAAGCAGTGAGCCAGTCAGGTATGGACGTGAACCCAGAGGGAGTGCGCGAGTGTAGGAGTGGAGTTTGATGGAGGTGATAAGGAAAGCAAGGTGACCTGCTGTAAAAAGCTGGGGGTCAGAGTGTGGAGGGGTCCAGCTGTTCCCTCTGACAGTATCCCGGCTGGAGGAGCTCTTAGCCAGGCCAGGGGGTCCTCAGATTGCACGTCTGTAACCTTGGCCCCCTGTTCCTGCTGAGCACTAATGGAGGAGGGATTCTCAGTGCGCGGCGGACCAGGACCATCTGAGAAGAGAGAGCAGCTCTGAGAGAGCGCTGGATAAGCACAGCTAATGTTAACAACTACCCTGTGTGTGTTTTCAGCCTCACTTTGCTCCGTTTAGCTAATGCGTGTGTGTTTTCAGCCTCTGTTTAGCTTTCCTGCACTACTTTCCAAATCCCTCGAGGCGAACAATAGCGCCAATCGATTTGTATCAAGCTGGTAATCTTATTGATGTCATGCCTTTTGTCTGCTGGCACTTGTAATTTTTTTTTTAAGGATGCAGTACACAAGCAACAGATTGTACTTACTTTTCTGAATTAATGGTAAAAAACTAATGTGTGCATCCTTGTGTTGTAGTTTCAGGAGGGCTTGTTTGGATATAAGTAGTTGGAAAAATCTTGATCATTGGGCTGATTGTTCTTGATCTGAAAGACTGAAGTTTTGGAGTTTGCACATCTCCCCTGTATAGACATTTTAGGGAAACAAACAATAACAACATGAAACTGTCAAAACAGAACAACTAGCTCCTGAATCTCCTAAAAAATGAAAAAAAAAATAAGCTGTTAGACAATAAACATTTGTCATTACTTTAACTTTTCTTCTCAATCTTGAAACTAGGGGAGGGCAATATGATGGCATTTTATTGCTTTTGTGCTAATTTGTCCTATTGTTATACACAGTATGCGTTTTGCTGACCAAATACATGCTTCATTAAAAAAGATCATAATTAGTCTTGTTTAATTGGATTTAGTGCTGCGCATATTTGTTTTTCACATATTTTTAAAGATGTATTTATTATGTGATTATGTAATTACATTTACATAGCATAGTAAAAGAACAATAATAACTCTAGACATTATCGTGAGTAGTTGTGCTAAAGAATCAGACAAATCAAAGCCATTTCAGCAGGCTTATTTGCCTGTAATGTGCAGATTTATCATGTGATGTGTTCACTTATTCTGTTGTCGTAAATCTTTGTCCTTGCCACTGAAGAGACTCAGGAGACCAGGGTTCACAGGAATGATGATTTTCTTCAAAGAGTGCTCTGTCTATCTCTGCCACCAACACCCAGTCAAGAAACCAGCTTTTGGACCCACAGCTTTATGTTCTATATCACCCCACCCCCAAGAGAGTTACACAGAACAGAGCGGGAGATTTGAATCATTCTGTAAATACTTTACTGTTGTAAAAAGAACAGAGTTAATGTCATAAATTGAGTGCTCTGTTCTTGTCCCTAGGAAGTGTCATAAAAGGCAATTTGCTGTTAACAATGAATGATCAACTAAATCAAGGAAAAAGAACAGAAAGATAGAAAATAAAACAATTCCAAACACTGTTATCCAAAAATGTTGCAGATAGTGGCTGATATATTGTCAACGCCAGTAGTGTGTCACACCATCTTACTAATGTTCAGGTATAGACATGATGATTATGAGCATTATATTCACGATAACATTCTCTTCCATATAATAGCAATGTTGCTGTTGCCAATGAGTTTTTTTTTTTTTTTCTATTTTGCACTGGTAAGCAGGGCCTGACCTGTAGTCTGCAGTATATAATTTACTGGGTTCAAATACATAAAAAAGTAAATAACAAATATGTTATAATTCCTGGAAATGTGGTAACAAACTTAAATGTCATACCATGATATACATATACATAAAACAGTGTATGTGCAAAAGTTTGTAGACACCTTCTTATCTCAAAATCTAAAGTATTAATAGGGAATAACAGCCTCTACTCCTCTGAGAAGGTAGATGTTGAAATATTGCTGTGAGGATTTGATTGCATTCATCCACAAGATCATTAGTGAGGTCAGGCTCTGATGTTGGATTATTAGGTCTGGATTACAGACGCCACTCCAGCTCATCCCAAAGGTATTCAATGATGTTCTATCACTCCAGAGAATGCAGTTCCACTGATGTATATATACATCTTTAGTTGACACTCAGCACTGGGCCATCTTATGTGCAACTGCTCACGAGCATCCCACTGTATTTCTGTCTTAAAATAGCTGAATTCTGGATACATTGACATAGAATATATAATGATAATCAACTGAATCAATACTGACAAGTAGTAGTTACAGCATAGTTACAGTTTATGTAAAATTATATCATTAAAAGAAAAGAAAAAATTACATGTATTACACATGTATTATAAGTTTAAGTATTCTCTAATCAGTGTGAGTGATGGATTTGTCTTTTACAGTGTTGTATGATGGGTCATGGTGGAGGCTCGGAGCAGTATAGAGTGTTTACCGAATATTCCCTGTTGGTTCGCAGACATTTAGAAGCGCACTAAACGGTTCTGTCAGCTCGCTCAGCTAGTGGGACCTGTGCCAATAGCTGGAGTTATGTGCCATATCTGCAAGTCTTCAGGGGAATAAAGGTGTGGGAAATGACAGGAGTGTCACTGCTTCCTGGGATTGATTTAGCTGTGAGATCTGTTTCCACTGTCAGCATGCGATGTGCCTGTGTGTGTTTGTATGTGTGTATTTACCGCTGTGGCTGTCATCTCTGTCAGCATTATCTGGAAGAAATGATTGGGTGGTGATGTCCTATTAGACACCTCCAGTACATTTGGGGGAAAAAAAGGTGTTGACTGCTCCTCGGGGGCTGTATTGCTAGGTAGATTTAGCTCTCTAGCTCATTTTTCTTCTCTCTAGCCTTATCGTACTGACTCTACTCTTTCTGCCTGTTCTCTCCATTTCTCTCTCACCCTCGTACTCCACTCTACTTGACACTCACACTCTCTCTCTCTCTCTCTCTCTCTCTCTCTCTCTCTCTCTCCCTCGCTCTATGTCTCAGTCAGGCCCAGATGTCCCTCTGTACTCCTTGTCTCTTTCATGTAGCTGTTAATGAGGGAGTCACATATGGCCTTCACCCTTGTTAGGAGGACTGGGTGACACTTTTGGGGAGTGTGGGGGAGGTTATTGCTCGGGGTGGGGAGCGTGTGGGTGGGCCGCAGCTCCATCTCCCTGGCACATCGAGGGGATACGGAGGGCACTGTTCCAGCCACAGCGGGACAGCTACACATCGGCTATCAGGGCAGAGAGGATGAAAGGTCAGAAAAAACAGGATTAACCCCTAAAACTGCAAGGACCTATACATGGACCCACACTACAGTTCCTCACGATGTAACCAATAGTTACACAATTATTCATTCGTACACTATAAAGAAATGAACCAAGGGGCTTCTTTCTGTTTTTGTGGAAAATATGCTAAAATAAACTGTAATTGTATTTTATGTGTAAGCAACAAAGCACATGTATACTCTGAAAGGGATCATATTGTGGAAAGTTGAATTTTCATCACTTTCTTTTAAATAAAAGGTTTTTTTTTATTATATTTGAATTCAGGTTTTGTGATGTCAAGAAAACCAATACATTTACATGAATCCGACTATTTAGCCTACAGTAGTTGAACTGTAACTGTTTTTGGTACATAAAACCAAACCAACTTAATTTGACCTTGTGAAGTAAAATATAAGAAAAATGTAGGATATGGGTTTTTCAAAAATTAAGATGTCAAAAGGAGTTCTTTGGAGCGATGCCAAAAAACAGTGGTCAATAATATTATCTGCAAAGGGTCAGTGTGGCTGCAGGTTTTCATTCCAAACAAACAGGAGCGCACCTGATTCTACTTGGTTAATTAGTTGGTTTCAGTCTTTAAACAATGAATTAGTTATATGTGGTGTGCTCCTGCTTGGTTGGAATGAACATCTACTGCCACACTGGCCCTTTGTGAGTTAGTGAATAATAAGCTTTAGAATGTAATAAGCCTGAGATTTTAAGGTGTTAAAGAAAGCTTCAAACCCTTTCGAACCTCATAATATGAATATTCTTTACCTTTTTTTCCCTCAAACTGTCCGTCCAAGCCAAAAACGATTAAGTGACTCTTACTTTTATGAATGCTAACCTTGCTCTGTTTGATTGAATAGAAATGTGTGGTATAATTCAAAATTAATTTCTCAATTCCTTATTGTTCACTGTACTTACTAAAAAATAAATCATGACAAATAACTGAATAATTAACTGTCAGTAAAAATAAACATACTTTTTTTGCTGATTTTCTAAGTGAGATTATGTTACCACTTTCTTTACAGATGACAAACTCAAATATGACATTTGTCTACAAATTTCAGCGCAAAATTCCTGTTTATTGATATTGAGTGTATCACATACTACAAGAAGAAAAACATAAAATATAAAATGTGCCATACCTTTTGTACAGGTCACTATGTTTTGTTTATTTCTTACTGATATGTTAAATTCAGCAAATAAACAATAATTGTGCATTAAAATGCATAGAAGTGTTATTCTCTGTAGAGGTTATGTAACACAATTTTTAGAAAATCAACATCAGAAAATCAAACGTAATTTGGCTGGGGCGCCCAAACTTTTGCAAGCACATGTGAAAGACTGTCAGTACATACAGCACCTAGCATGAAGTATATAGCAATCAATTCGGTCATTCCAAAGGTTATTACTAATATTCTTGTTTTTCTCAGTAGGTATTGATTAGTATTAGTAGTGTTTTCTGAATGTATACTAGCTGAATATAGGTGATCTCAGACTGTTCAGAGACATTATGTAAAAGCTCTGTGTGCCTTTCGACATCCACCTAGAGTAACAGATTCTTCCTCTGCTTTCTGATGTGTTTATGCCACAGAACTGGCAGAGGATTAAAACAATTCTAATCGGTGGTGTGTACAAAGAAAAAGTTGCGCTGATGTTCACTCAAAACTCTCTCTACTTCAAAAATAATAACACTTGAAACGCTTAGAACACAACAAAGAGGGTTCAAGAGGGTTCAAAGAAATTTGCCATAAACAACTGTAATTTACTTTGCTCGTGTTGTTTGAATATTCATAATCACCCCAGGTTTCACCTCGCATAAACAGACATGTGTATACTTTAGTGTGCTGAAATCTCGCTCATGACTGGGTAGAAATGCTGGGAGCCAGGAGTGCATGTTACATTCATTTAAAGATATCAGCTGCTTTCATATATCAAATTTATCAAGTCCCACCTTACAGAACTCAGTAAAGAGATAAAAACAGAATTGTGTGACATGTTTGTTGTTTAAACACAATACGAGATTGAAAAATACCATTTTTCCTTTCTGATACTGACATTTAAACTTTGAGGATCAGCCAGTATGTATCCCATATATTTTTTTCATTAAAACTACTAAGCTTTTAAATGAGCAATTTTAAATAGAGGCACTTTACTTAAGATGAGCACCTGAAGTACTCAAAATACTACTCTAACACTCTGCACTCTCAAAAAACATTTAGTGTAAAAAACCTTTATTTACAGTATCAATACTGTGGTATAAAATTATAGCTCTTTACTATTTTCTGCCACCCTTTATTTCTAAAACACAGTTTATAAGTCATCTATTGTGCACTTAAAGCTGTCTGGGCTTCTCAGTTTCGTTACAGTATGTAGTGCAACAAATGAAAATCTAGACAAATTTATCTAGCTAACATGCAGTAGCCAATGCTCGAACATTCAACATTTAACACTATGCTGCATAATTAAGAGCATAATCATGCTCTTTTTCACAATGAACTGAACAGCACATTACAGCAATTAGATGCACTTATGCCAGTCATTAAAAGTACAAACATGCCAGTAACCAAGAACATTACAGGTTAAACAAGTTATCTGAAACACTTCTTTGACAAGAAGCTTGATGTGTCTTCCAGAATGCACCATTAGATCCAGCAGTGCATAACTCTTCAGCTGTACATTTACATCAGTCCTTTACAATGTGCTACCCCATGGGAAAAGTGTTCCCCTAACATTACGTCACACAATTTGAGTGTGTTGGTTTAGGCTAGATTTCTTCAAAGATTGCATTAAACTCATTACTGTATTTTCCAAATTTGCATAATACTGACACCTGGTATCTAATCTCACTATAATGTAATGCCAAAATGTGAATATTTTGGCACTGTTGCAATGAAACCTTATATCTCCAAAATAATAACTTTATAGGAGAAAGAAAGAAAGATTTTTTGGGGAGAAACTGGAATATCCATTGAATGGCCAATATCAAACCAGCTTTACCGTGCTGTTATGGACAGAGCCATAAAACTGTCACAAAATGGGTTCACTTCAGCTTTTCCCCATATTTCAGGACTTCAGATAGTCTTTAATGCAGTTCACAGCCCATCTTGTTTGATGAATTGTATTCTGTTAGTTTCTGGCTAGTTTCAGTTTGTTCAGTTGTTCTGCAGTCAGCAGCTGACTGGAAAGCTTGCATAGGGGCAATGACAAGTTCAAATTTGATGTAGTTCTACTTTCATGTTCTTCTTCAGAATCTGACCAAATGGGCTGCAGGTCAAACATTATAGAAATTATATAGTGTACTGATTTTCTGTTTTTATACATGGTACACCATGCTGTGACCAGAACTCCTCTCAGATTGTGCAATTGTGCATGAGAACTAACTGTTACTGTTACTGTTAAATGTTCCCAGTCAAAATCAATCAAGATTATATCTGCATGATTTCTAGTGAGCCCAAGGCCAGACACATTTCAGTTTATGCATTTATTTGGGATGATACAGCACATGTCTATACTTTATAATGCGAGCTTAGAAGCAATGTCTGCTGGATGTTTTTGTTTTGACCAGGCTGCTCGTCTCCCTCAGGTTTTTCAGGGATAGCCATATTCATGAGAGCAGCAGTTCAAAGCACCTTCCACCTCCACTTCAAACAAGTCTAAACTAAATCTTTCTATTTTTTTTTTTTCCTCTTCTTCTTCAGAGTAGCAGTTTCAGCTCGGTCAGACCTCCAGAGCAAGGTCATCCCACGGCTCTCTGCTCTTCTTACAAGAGCCCGCCTTTTCATAGGGCACTCAGACTCTGAGCGAGATAGGGACAAAAGGATAAGGATGAAAAAAAGAAGAGAGAGAATAGTTAAAAAGAGGCGAAGGATACATGAGAGGATAGATGGCGCGTGAAAGGAAAGGTTAGGGGAGGGCAAGAGGGTTGGGTGGAGGACGGATGGAGCAAGAGGAATGGTCAGAGCTTGTGGCAGAAGGAAGTATAAGGGTGGAGAACGTGAAGGGTGTAGACGTTCTCTGCCTATTGAATGCTTTCAATCATCTTCTGACCTGAGGCTACAATAGAGATGAGGAAAGACAAAGGAAGAGAGGTTCTTCATGTCAGTGCTGTTTACATGAACCCGAGAGCCAGCGGCATCTCCAAAGCATCCTGTTAAATTAGCGATTGTCCTGTCACTTCAATAGGATAGGAAAAAAAGAAGAAGACATATGCACCAGACATACCCAGAGATGAGCATGGACACAATGAGAGAGCACAAGATAGACACTGCATAGAGTTTGCATTGATTCTCTAACCAGTAACTTCTCAATACACATTTTGCATATTTGTAATGTTGATTATAGAGCTTGTTCCATATCCATAGGTTCAAATAATAAATCAAATGAATTCACACATTTTGAAAGGATTTGTGAAAGAAGTATGAATAAAAAGTTTGGAAAGTGCACTTGAATTGTTGATTGCACTTAGTTATCATCTGTAATTATATAGATGTTCATACTAATGCACTACTAAACACATATTGGTACTGTTGGCTGCATGCATGTACAGTACTGTACAAACGTCAGAGACTACTCTTCATTTATTTAACCCTTTAAATTCCAAGGCTTATTACATACCAATTCTCATTATTCAGCAACTAAAGGGACTTAAGTACAAATTGGCTGAGCTCTTCTTAGGTTATAGTGTGTAATAAAACTCTGGGCCTGCTGGTGGGCCTTGACCATTTGAGAGGTTAATTTCCTGTTAAACCAGCCTTTAAATACAAATGAACAATTTTTCATCTTTAGGAAAAAAAATGAAAAGATAATTCCCCAGACGCTTCAACATCTAAATTAAAAAAAAAAATCAGTTTTTATTATGTCCACCCTTTGCCTTTATTACAGTGTCTATTCTTATCAGGAGACTTGTTTTCAGTTTTCAAAAAAAATCTATAGAGATATTTTCCTACAACTTCAAAGTTTAGTCTTAGAAGTTGGTTGCATTTTATGCTTTTCACAAAATCTGAATGATCCCAAACACATTCAGTAATGTTGAGGTCTGGTCTCTAGGGTGGTCAGTCCATCATTCTGAGACCACCAGCAGCTTCTTTGTTTGATTTGCATTTTTTCTTCAGGGACACTTCATACTGAGTGGTCTTTTTTAGATGAAAAACAAATCAATGATGTAGAAGCAGTGAACACATTCAGTAATATCAAGAGACTTTTAATTAACTGTGTAAATGAAATTTGTTTAAAATCTGCAGAATACAGTTTTTCACTTGGAGTTATTTGGAGTGTTCGATGTGTAGGTATGTCACTGAATGTAACATGTAACAGGTGTAATACAGACCACCTCAGCATCCTCAACAAACTGTTAGAGACATGCTGCTGATACCACTCTGTCACTGGAGTTTAACTGGATTAGGTTTGTTTAAAGTTAGGGTTAGGATTAGGGCCAGGTTGAGAGTTAGGGTTAAGTTTTGGGTTGAGGTTAAAATTAAGGTTAGGATTAAGGCCAAGGTGAGGGTTAGGTTTTGGGTTAAGATTAGGGTTAGGATTAGGGTCAGGGTTAGTGTTAGATTTTGGGTAAGGTTGGGTTTGTTTAATGAAAGTAACATAATATGTCTGCTTCATGTAGCATATCAACAATATCTACTTAATGTAAGTAATGTATCAACATCTTCAAGATATTTTCCTCATTGTATTCAGATTTTTTCTCTGTCTTTTAATTATTTTTCAACTCCAGTTTTAGAAAATATTGTTTTTTTCGCTTTGACTTTTCCCTTCCTTTTGCAAGATTATTTTATATCTAATCTTCTTAGAAATAACTACTGAAAAATTAATGACTTATGCTTAAAGTCTATTTTGACTGAAAATCAAATGAATGAAGGGTGGTCTATGCCTTTTGCACAGTAACGTACATTATTGAATTGGAAGTTGAATGTGATTTCACTATATGTAGGCTACATAGCATATATATTGAGTACAGTGCAAAAGTCTCAGGTCATCTGAGAAAGAAATGTAAAGCCATTTATCTGGGCAGCAAACATTTACTTGTTTAAGGAATGCTAATATTAGAATAAGTGCAAATGAATATGCAGTACATTGTGATTTGATGTCTGTGAGTGTGCCGTAATAATTAGTTCTACAACTCTCCTAAAGGAGGTCCAGATTTACAGATACCTTCCAAAACCTGCTCCAGCTAATCATTTATGTTTTATTGTAATGTCATAGTGTTTTTTCTGGGTAAAACACTTACCGCTGAGATAAATAGTCTTGGGTAGCTAAGACTTGCACAGCAAAAATGCATGTAGGCAAAATTGGCATACTGTTGCTGTTTTTTTTTAAAGAATTCCAAAAAAATGCCAGCCATCCTTCACAATTCTGTTAACATTTCATGATGACTTTTAATTCATTGACTTCCATACAGAGCTCAGAAGTTTTTTTTCTCCTGTTAGGTTACCATTTTGGAGATACAACATTTTGTCGTGACATGTTTTGTTGTGACATATGATCAAAATCCTCAGAAATAATAATTTTGTTAATGTATGACAATGACAGTTTTAGCTAGTTCCTTATCATGGTCAAATATACATGCTGTTTGTACATATAAGTATTCATTTTCATCCATGAACTGCTTGATTATAATGATTTTAATTTCGACATTGCTCTTCTGAAACAGCAGTGTGGACACACCTGAAACTAACAGTGAGAGTCCAAATGCAGAGTGATTTTCTTCACCTCTACACATCTAGTTCATCAAGGTCTAAGTGACAGTTGAACTAATTTTTTTTTCTGATGTGTGTTGGCTGGGGCTGTGGGCTGTGTGTGTGTGTGTGTGTGTGTGTGTTGGAGCAGTGTGGAAGAAAAGGCTTGGTGCAGGCAGACATTCAGACAGTCAGACAGCCTGTCTGCTGTGCACCGGCTGTGCAGGTTTTTTCCCCCTCTGTAAAAATATCACACCTTATTTACAATTCAATGAGGTGCACTGGGTAAGAGTAACAAAGCCTCTCTCCCTCTCTCTCCCTCCCTCTCTTCCTCTCTCTCTCCCTCTCTCTCTTCCTCTCTCTCCTAACCCTCTCTCTCCCTCTATCCCCCCTCCTTTTCTTTCTCTCTCTGATGTCTGTGCCTAAGCTCTGCTTGGTGCACTAAGAACAAATAACCAGAAAAAGAGCCCAGATGCTGTGGAAGTGGACAATTCACTCACCCTGCATTTTTCTCATAATGTTAGATTTTCTGATTCTACTGCTTTTCTCGAACTTAGTGGCGTGATGGATGAAGTCTGAATATTCTGTGGCTCTTTTTTTTTCCTCTCAGTGTTCTTGCGCATTCATCTAATTGAAAATGACTTGAATGAAAAACGGGTCAGAATCCAGATGGTTTCAAACATCCAAGGGGTTGCTAGTAATTATATGTCATGCCAAACTGCTGTGAGTTGACGGATGTATTCTGACCACATTGTATTACGATACCACTGAAACTAACCCTGAGGAAATGTTGGCCAAAACACTTTCACCAATGTTGGCTGAGAATAAAAGATCTAAATGTTCCATAAGCATTACTTCTGATTATAGCTTCTTTGTATGCAAACATGAAAGTAATGATATTAAACCTGTATTATATGTTTCAAGTTAGATTTTTTTTCACTGTGTCACACGCTGAGCTTGATTGACCTTTCTTGGTGCTTTACGTGCCAAAAATACTTATGATTCATGGCATTGTTGCACATGCAAAGACAAATACTAAAACTAGGATATAGCAAGAATCATGAACGATCAATAAGTTGCCTGTGTGATATAGCCTAGACTCGATTTGCTGATATATTGCATCATAATGTCTGGTTAGCCAGTAAGACCACAACAAATCCTTCAAAGACATTTCTTACCATTCATATAAATGTAAACACATTATGCATATGTATAAACTGCAATGTTCTTGTCCGTTTCCTCCTCATACACACCATGTATATATGTATGTGATAATTCTTTTGGTCACAATCTTTGAAAATACTGTTGGCCATCCTGCACGCCCATAGCCCACTCTCCCACCAGGAGTGTATCAGCCTGAGCAGCTGTCCAGATGTGGGTCTTACATATTCATGGGCTCAGCTCTGGTTGTCAGGGTTGTCATGGTGACGTTTCCAGTGCAGTTAGATGCCAGCGAGAGTTTCTCTCTCATCCATCACCCGTGCCAAAGGTCAGCTTTAGTCTCATTCACACCCTGCATTTTAATACACTCTGCCTCGCACAGGTTTTTTTGTCAATGGCCAGCTCTCAAACGCTTCAACATTAGAAACAGTTTCTTCAGAAATCAACTTCTGACTCCACTAACTGTTTCCAAAGTACAAGACTCCCACTGTTTATTTTAGACGATCCCCTTATAATCAATTAATAATTATTACTGTAAGAAAGCCTGTGACAACTTTACAGTTTTGTTATTTCCATTCTGATAAGAAGAATAATTCATGCCCTTGTTCTCCAATTTGCAGATCGGAGGAACTTCAAAGCCGAGTATGGATGCTGAGGTAGCAGAAGTGAAGCAGTGTTGAGATAAAGAATGGCTATAGGCAAGAGAGCTCAAGGCTAGCTGTTGTCTGCTAACTTGCTCTACTATTGCCTTACTGACACTCCCTTGACTCTCCCTTGGCTGCTGGCCTGGGTCATTCTTGAATGTTCAACTTGAAGGTCAAGTTGTTTTTTAGGGATGCAGAGACCCATACCAATTTCAATAAGTCAGGGTATCGACTGATAAACAAGTGTTCTTTTTTTATTTTGAATTTAAAACTACACTATGTAAGTTTTTGAGATTTTGTGATGATGAGACATCCTTGGTGGAAATATGTATTTGCATACAACATTTGGAAAAACTTGGAAATGTCATTTGTGCTTCAGACCCCTTCCCTTAGTGGATAAATCTGATGATTCTAAGCACGCCGAAAGAGTATTCGAAGAGAACTCAGTCAAAGCTTAATGAAGGATGTGTCTCGAGTATGTAAGTGAATTATTTACTATTGTCATCATATCTTTATCAGTATAATATTAATTTTGCATTTGAGACCTACATGTGATGTTAATATATAAGACATAAGACAGCCAACCCTGGACCTCTGACTTTTCTTGGAATCATTCTTCTATGGGTAAGGTAACATCAGCCCGTAACTATACATCAATTTAAACTGTAAACAAATAAATACATGAAAAATGAAGTGTATGGCAAAGTAAGTGACTAAATAAGGTGACAATTATGTAATGACTGTGACAACAAAACAGTTATAGTTTTGAATGTGGGCCAATATTTGCTGAGTCTAACAAGGTTAGTATCAGTGCTGATATCAACCCAGTATATTAGATCAGTGCTAGTTCACTTTGAAGAACTAATGTGGTTGGTATAGTTATATGTGGTCTAGACCTCTTGATCTACAGCACTAGAAGCTGCCAAATGTTTGTATATTTCACCAGGAATATAGTGTAGATGTTTTTCTATCTCATACAAACTTCCAAGTGGGATTATTGAAGCAGATAATAGAAAAGTCACCCTAAACCCTGCTGATCTGCTTCTTCTTTTGTGGTCATAATGTTTCTTGTTGTAAGGGTACCATATGTTCCACTGCCAATTATCACAATTGATTAATTTAGCAATCCCGCAAGCTACTGAATATTTGGATGATTAATTAAATAGTAAGACTTTTAAAAAAAGGCCAAACAATTCAAATGAGCAAATGAGGAATAGCAAATCATGCTTAGTCCTTCAGAGATTGCAAAATGTTTTTTTTTTGTAAATCAGACATACTGTTTTGCAAAAAATGTATATAGCTGTATTTTTGACATATACTTTATCATCATGCTTCGAGAAGATACCTTTTTTGATGATTTTTTCAATCGAGTTATCATGACAGCCATAGTCCCATTTAGAACAGTAGACTTTCATTTGATTATTCTGCTCAGTAGTGCTGTGGAATATGTTTTAAAACGCTCTTCTTGAGCAGCTGCATAGTGTCTATTGTAAAAAGCGTCACACAAATGAAACAGAAAATTGTGCACAGCCGTTTCAGACCCCGAGGTGTTATGTTAGACCCAGTCACACCCCCGTACACACTCCTGCTCCTTTTCCCACTCCCTCGCTTCCTCTCTGCGGAGCCGGGCTGGCCAGGGGAGCAGAGGGGGGTGGTGGGGGGTGAGGGGGCAACAGTATCCAGGAGAAAATTTGCACAAAGCTGTGGTAATGAATATTCATCTGTGACGGTGGCTGGGGCCATGGCACGTTATCCTGGCTGAGAGGAGGGCTGGTCGCAGTCGCGCTGCGGCGGGGGGAGCGGGGCTGGGGTGGGGGAACATAAAGGCCCGTGGCCGATCCCATTACCCAACGCTGCGCAGGCTTAATGCGATTCAGCCAGGAGCCTGTGTGCTGCCGAGACGCTCCATTCTCCCAGATTTCATCCAGAGCTTTATACAGCAGCCCCGCTACACACTCTCTCTTCAAGCTAAAGCACACACGAGCTGATCCCACACATCTCAGCTAGAAACAGCTGATGTCAGGAATCCTTATTTGTGTAGTTTTAACATATATTAAACAAGAGAAAGAAGCTGATGGGCATTTTTGGTTCTTTGAATGTGTGTAGTGTGTGTGTGTGTGTGTGTGTGTGTGGTATGATGAGGAGTCCAGTGTTTTCAAGCTTGTGGTAAATTTCTGAATTGGGTTGTATCATGACACATGACTACTATTGTACATGTAAATTGAATGCTCAAGTTATCGTTCCAATATTTTGCCTTGCTCTTTGAGATTTTGTAATGAAAACAAAAGCTACAGTTGTGTGTAAAAAAGATGGGCATCCATCGTCAAATTACGTTTTGTTGATTTTCTAAGTGACAACATGTTAACACAATCTCTACAGAGAACATTTCTGCACTGTTTATTCTTGTTTATTACTGCTTATTTGCTGAATTTAACATACAGAGAAAAACAGAGTAAAACAAAGCTCAAAAAAGTAGCCTGTGCATATTTTGTGCCATATGCTATTTTATGTCCTATTTGGTTTTTCACATATGTTAAACTCCTAAAATAGAAATGTTGCACTAAAAAGATTAAGTTTGTTCCTTGTAGAGGATGTGTTAACTTATTTGGTGATTATTATTATTATTATTATTATTATTATTATTATTATTATTATTAATAATAATAATAATAATAATAATAATAATAATAATAATAATAATATTGTTATGGGACTGTCAAATGATTAAAATATTTAATCATGAATAATCACAGTTTTATCAGTTAATGACAGTAGATCACATTTGTCTTATATATTAGTTCAAATATGAGAGAGATTTTCTTTTATAATTTAAAAAACAGTGCATTTTGTTATGGCCATATGAGTAGACAAAATAAGCTTCTGCAGAATGTATGTTATTTGATAATTCAGCCTGTACCTAAACGTAAAATCATATGAACGCAAGGAGAACATGAAAACAGGACTTTTCTCATACCACTATACTTTTCAGTTTGCTACTGCTGCTTGTTACGTTATCCATCGGACTCGATGTACTTCAATGATAAACAAATTCACACCATGACAGTGGCTACAAATAACTTTATTTTATCAAGAGAGCCATTAATGGAACGTCTTACCATTTGAAACTGTATTTGAACGAGGGGACTACAGTCGTCATAGCAACAGCATATGAGCAGCTGAGCTTCAAGCTAGAACTGCAGATGCTTGAAGGGCCAAAATAAGAAAATATATTAGGTGTTAAAAACATTTGTGACAGTATTAACATGTTAACTTTGACACCACCATATTATTATTATTATTATTATTATTATTATTATTATTATTTGCTGTTGTTGTTGTTATACTCATAGTCCTCTTTCCATTCTTTCTCTTTCATGCACGTGTAAGTGCATGCACTCTTGGAGGGCTGGCTTTAGGAGGATCTATCAGGCTTTGGGATATTGACTGAGATCAGTGAAGCTCTTTCACTTCAGCACCCATTACTGTGCTTGTCTCTTTATTCTTGTTGCGCAGACATACCTCTCCTCCCTGTTTCTCTGACCCTGGTCGAATAGTCAAAACCTTCAACAACACACATCTTATGAGTAAAGAAAGCTTTTGTTCTCATCTGTGGACGTCTAAGACAAAATAAACCTTGACACACAAGAAAATAACACAGAGATTAAGAAAATATCTTTTAGTTTTTATTTATAGTTTTAATATCGTTCTTCAGCCACAGCTCGCATTACAGATGGCATACTGTAAAGAAACATTGCTTTAGATTTCTGATTCAAATATGTATGTCATTTCCACATCACTAAATATTACATCCGTACAATATTCAGCTTCCATATTTTGTTTTTTGCTTAATAATTTTAAAAGTATTTGAACAAAATGTATTTACATTTTGGACAAACAACTTGTGCATCTCTGCTACAAATGTAAACTTAAACTTTGTTTCCAACACCTAATGTCTATGAACAATTCAGCCAAGAGCAGCATAAGTACACAGTCGCTAAAACGCTTTATTGTTTCCAACAAAGGTATAAAAATATATTCATCAAAATAAATATTTTAATGAAAACAAAGAGTGTCAAACATGGCATATTTATTAAAGTAGAAGAGGAAATAGCATGTTAAAATTAAAATATATACTACTCATATCTGTAGTATGCTTTTGGTGAATCTAGTATAAAAAAACTGGCTGTGCCAAAAAAACAAAAATGCTTTGAATATGTTTGACAGATATAAATTTTGCTCGTTGTTTAATGTGGAACGATTAGTTGTAATACTAACAATGTGTTCCAGCTAACACTGCTATGTGGGGGTTGTACTTTAGCCTGGCTAGCTCTCTCTGTGAGTTACATCCTTCACAATGATGCTAAATTACAACCATCAAGAAGAAGAATAAAGTAATAAGTCTGTGAATTCTGTAACTTATGCACCAATCACAGCCATTAAAAACACTTATGATGAAAAAAGTTACCTTAATATTAGAAAAACAGTTTTAGGGTGAATCTCAATGTCTGTCAGATTGCTGGGAAAATTTGTAGATGATGATGCTATGGGAAAATGAGAACAGGACTAAAAACACATTCTACTAGAACCTATTTAACTGCATAAACTATCCATGTTACATTTTACCCCACATTAATTTGAGAAATGCTCTCCCCAATATAATTACAGCTCTGTACATCCAAGACATTTTTTAAATTACATTTCTAATATCAAAAATTAAAGATTCACCTCAAAATTGAAAATCGTATCAAATCTGACAATATATGTATCGTTACACCCCCAGTACTGCTGTGTATTCTGTAAACATATCTTTGGACAGTGTGCTTCAGAGGAGCCTTGACTAGATATTGCAGGGGATTTGGGCTTGTGTAAGTTCCAGTGATCTCCGAATATCTGCAGTCAAGTCAAAGGACCCTCAGTGATGCTGTCGGTGTGACATGTAGCTTTGTGGAGAGCTGGTAATCCACAGTGAGAGGTGATATCGTGTCAGCCTGCAGATCCAGAAGAGGGCATGGTATTAAATTCTAACACTGTTCAACAGCACTACAGTTAAAACCACACACACACACACGTACACACACACACACACACACATATATATAGACAAAAAATCAGAATAGAGAAATTAAAGCGCCTTCGTGAGGTGCGCTGCTGCAAGCATTTAGGCAAACACAATTTTCAGCTTATCGTGGCAAGCGCTCTTTTACCAATCATCCCTAACAGCACCTCGCTTCTCGCTCACTCCAATCCGGATCATTTTCAAATGCAAATAGCAGCACTTCACAGTAATCTCACCCAACAGAGAGGCGAATCTATTTGCATACGTAAGTTGGACGCTACTGCCATAAGTCTTAAACACACTATCTGCATAAAGTAGGGGCAAAAAAATGCACTGTGTCAAATTTGGCAAAAGCCTTAATGAATGATTAGTTTGCCACTATGAAAAAGGCTGCCTTTCCTTTTTTTTTTTCTTTTTTTTTTTACTGACCAATTCCTTATGTGGTTAGAACCATAAGTACTAAAGAAGGTCCTGTTTTATATTTTCTTTTAACTGATGCTGCTGAGGCTGACAATGTATTTGACTGATTGCGAACAATAAGCTGCAAGGTTAATCTTTGTCAGACCCTACAGTGAAGCAAAACATTGGCAGCTTTTCTCTTGTAACCTTCATTGAAATTTTTAAAGCATGCTTTGCTGTCCTTTTAAAGTCTTTACAATTTAAATTCTTTATGTAAAGCATATTGAATCGCCTTTTATATATGAAATGCTCTACATAAATAAGCTTGCCTTGCCTCACCTCACAAAAGTCCATGTTTCTACAACGACATCATTTTAATATTGGACATGCCAGAATGATGGATTAGTCTGATTTGAGACTAAACTTTGACAGTAAGTAAAAATAGGACACAAGATAAACATACTAATCTCACAGAAAAAATAGCATAAAAGGTGGTACAATTCTTAATTAATGTGTTTTTAAATGCAGCTTTGTGTACTGTGGTGATTGCACACTATAATAGTTGTGAATTTTTTTATCTTACCTTTTGCTTGATTATTCAGTGTCATTGCACCTCAGCGATGATTTTAAGTGCATGGCGGAGGTTAAACCTTGCTATGTTAACTGTGATTCACTTCATCCGGAGTGAAAAATTCCTTAAATTCAAACAGGACCACTTTTCCAAAACATTACAAGAGTAGACACTTCCAAATTTTCCAACATATTAGATCAGCAATCCAAGCACCATTTATGCCAGACCCAGTTGTACCCTTACTGTTACATTGTTTATAGTCTGCAAATAGTGTAGAACAGTGAAGGCCATGGCTCATAGAGTACTCATTGAACATTTACTCTGTCTGATGATAAAACCAGACTATGGTGCAGAGCCAAGCGTCTTTAGAAAGAAAGCCAGTGGTTTCACACTTGGAGAGAAAAAGCGTGCTAATGTGACAGGATAAATTCATCTGCCCACTGATGTGTTCTTATGTGTGTGTTCCAGAACTCTGGAACATCATCAGAAACCTTCTCAACAGCACGTCGCATTATGAATCAGTCTGTTTGGTGGAGAGAAGGTCTCTGGTCAAAGTCAATGTCCAGCAAAAAGTATGGTAACATGTTGAACATCACCTTTTGAATGTCATAAAAGTATTAAGTACTAAGTAAGGTCTGAAAAACAAGAGTATGAAGTGGTAAAAGGCCTTGGTGCTTTTCTCATGTAGGAGTTAGCACCTCATTAGCAAGTACAAGTCTTGTGGGGGCGAAAGTGATGAAGATGGAAGAGAGGGAGAATGAAAAGAAAGGAGGCGGAGTGAAGGGATTCAGGAGTTATAGCCTCTTGTGGGAGACGAGATGCTGCTCACTGCAATTGATTGGTTTATTTGTAGCTTACTTTATGGTTGTCGTCTCAACTTCGCAGTTTTTGGTACTGTTAACTGGAAGAATAATGGGTACAGCATGTTATACACTAATTCTGATGTATGCTGAGATGGACCTAGAAGTAGTTACATTAGATCAGCTGTGACCACTTGGGTACATGGGCGAAGTTTATGAAATGTATGGTTGTTGTGGCTGGGCTTATTGCTGAAATATTAATATCTGTCTAATGGTTTGAAGCGATATGGCTGAGATAGGCTCAGGGATGCTTGTGTTATCAATGCTTGCGCGTTGGAGAAGGTCGTCATTTGAAAAAAGAGCCCTGTGCATTAGCATTCATAATTGCCTACATGACGAATCTGATATGGTTCGTTTACCAGAGAGTGGGGAAACAAGCTGTCAGGAGTATGTTCTTTAATTAAGAATATGACTAAGGAACATGTCCCTCATGACCGCTAATGGAAGTGTTTGTTAATTCACTTATCTGGGCATGAAATTTCTTTGGCTGTGACTGGCGGCATAAGGTCATTTATCTTATAAAATAGCACAAATCTTCCAAATTGTCAAAGATTAATAAAAGCTGTTTTTGAAGACCTGATTATTACACCTGTGGAGATACAATACATACAAGAATTTATAAATTCATTGAGAAGAATTTACCTTTCTGTCCGTGATTTTGTTTTGATAAAGAACAGGCATCCACTAGTTTCCTTCAGGCAGGTGTTTTGAAGTAAAACGTCAAAAGTTCAATTTCTTCTCTCAACAAAGTTTAGGACTCTGCCACAAGTTTGAAGAAAAGAAACTTAATTGTTCAAGGTTGTGTGTTTTAATCAAAGTGTGATCAAATACATAGACGTATCTGGCTGTGAATAATACATTAATGCCCATACAAAGACACCCCCACAGGCAGTGTGCAGTGCAGGAGGCACTGGGGGATTCATTCATGTCCTCAGGTTATGCTTTACTTTTCTGCTGAGTTGACAGAGTGAAGGGAAGTGCAGGACTAGTTCACTTGGAAGTTACAGAACTTACATCTTGGGGTGATTGGAAGACTGGACAAAGTCACTCTCTGTCACTCTGGGAAGTAACATTGAATACTCATATGTTTTTTGTGCTCTTCTTGCTAAATGGTTCTTAGTCTCAGATTATGTAGCAATATTTGTATTTTGACTAGTTAATGGCCTCTAAAATGCACATTTACAGTGAACACAGCACAGGTAGGAAATGGTGAAACTTGGAAAACTACACTTATCAATTGGCAATCAGCCCAATACTAAGAAGTCATCACCAGTCTTTACTGTTTTTAGTACCGAGTAGGCTCAGAGGCTAATATCACACTGGCATAAGCAATGTAGATGACCCTCTGCTTTGGGTATTTTAAATTAATTAATTGTCTAATAATTAGGCACCATAGTTCATTATTTTATATCATATTCTTCCAGTTTATTTAAGTATATGCATGCATTAATCATAACACATTTTAATAAAGAATCTTTTTTTGTTGTTATACCAAAAACATATTGAGCTGAATTCACCAGTCCAGTCATCTGCTGATGACCAGCAGTACATTAGTATGAAGTAGCAGCTTCAACTTTGCCATGAAGTAGAACAGCAGTAACCCAGGGCTACAAAGTCTTTCTTTAAAACCGCTCACAATCTAAAAGACCTAATTTTCAACCAATATAAAAATAATAATATTTCTAAAATTCTGCAAAGGTTATATGCTGATAAAGCTGGTGTGAAGCACAACAAAATCAGAATGGTAGACCTGTAGTGCCACAGTGTTAAAAATAAAGGTTTCTAAATGGTTCTTCGGTTGGATTTATAGTTTAGGAAATACGCTTTTGTTAGTATAGAATCTATACAGTAAGGTCTATGTTCTTTTCTAAACTTTAGAAAGGTTCTTCACACTCTGAAAGGTTATATATGGAGCCAGAAATGGTTCTTCTATGACACACTGTAAAAATATCTGTCTTTTTATGGGTTATTCATGTATAATACAAACAGAAGTTTTCTCTGTCACTTTTTCCGTATTTCCAAGCACACTTTGCATTGCATGCTGGGTAGTTTACCCATGCAGATTAGAAGTGAAAACTGCTCCTCCATCATAAAAGAGAGAGAGTTCCTGGCTATCTTTTCACCATGCTAATTCAAATGTATTGTTAATAACATTGATGTTGGGTATAGTATTAACTTAGACATGTGGATGCAGTATTGAATGTTAGCTGAAGTGAGAATAATTAAAGTAGTTGTTAGCAAACAAGTTAGCAAGGTTAGCTGTATAATTTTTAGATTATTTTCCTGTAACTGTTTACAGCAATGTTAGCCTTACTGAGTGTCAGCATTTTTTGTTTAACAACACTTTATCCCCACGCTTAAGCATAGGTTTGGATACATTTAACATGTTTTTGTTTTGCTCACTATGATGGCATTTTATGTTATATTTACCAGTACAGCCTTGTCTTGCTGTGATAAAAGTAAACAGGAGGTGACTATAAACTTAGCAGTCGCTAAATGGGAACCTTGTAAAGTTTTGCTCTATTGTTACTATATCAGATGATGGAATATTGGCACATTATCAATGATATTTTTGTTGCTACAGCTAAAGCTGCATGTTGTAAATAATGGATGATATTACAGATAAAACTAAAATTATGAAATGTTCTGTACATAAAGTGAGGGAATTGTCCTGTATATATATGTACTTTAATATAACAGGAGTGATGAAATTGTCTGTTAATATTATGGAAAATATACTAGCAACTTTTTGTCAGTACATTTTCAGTTTTTTTCAAATAACTTTTGAACATGTGTCAGTTTTTATTAGGAACAGATGGATGTTCAGTTTTGCAAGGAAACACACTTTTTTCTTCTCTTCTTAAACAATCATGCCTGTAATGTGATCAGCTATAAGTATTACCTATATGTTGTAGGTGTGTAATGATTCATAAAATTCATAATAGGGTTGTTGTGATGGACCCTTGGTTTGACACATTATTTGATACAGCAAAAAATGAGGAGCGGCTGTAAAAGTGCATTAAATTAATATGTTAATATTTCGATGTTCAGTTTATTCAACATTATAAAAACACAATTTTTGAAAGAGGTACTGTACTTCATACTGTCTTTGTCTATTGCTCTTGCCACGGGCTATTATTTTATTATGTTATGTTAGTATGTTATGATACCATCTTGTGTTTCTTAGATAAAAACTCAAGGTAAGAAATTTGTGATTTTTTGGAATTTCTACCAAGCTCTGAAATGTTTAAATGTTTCAAATCATCTGAAAGTTCTCTGACGTTTCACCTACAGAAGTACTCTTTGATGACAGGAAGGCGTCTGACTTGCAAGACTGTCTGAAAGTTAACCTTTTCATAACTTGCTTCTAATGCTGTCATTGTATGCTTCTGAAGCTGTACACCATTAATCTATAGAAAACTGCTCTGATAATATGATGATAAAGGACAGAAATGATTTCAATAACACAGTGAAGTGGTGGGAACAGACAGGTGGAGTGAGAGTCTGGCTGATGGCTGATAGGTGCTGTCTGTTGCAGTGGTGCATGGCACTTCTGAATGACATCTGTCATAAATGAATAGCGGCTGCTGTCCCTCCTCCTGCTTATCCTCACCCCTTATAACCCTCATACAGCTCGTGATTATCTCTCTCGCCTTTCTCTGCTTGGTCAGCAACATTAATATGCTGACTACACTACTGATGGCCAACTTTCTGCCCTTTTCGCATTGCTGTTGCAGTGTATTCATTTTGCAGTTGAGAATTATAACAACAAAGGATTGACTTGGAATAAGAGGCCAGTTTATAGAATATATCAGTACATGTACTAGTTAGATTCTGCTAAAATAGACTCCTTAGTCGACTCCCTAGATTGACTAGTTCATATGATGTCCAAATAACAGCCTAACCTGTGAAATTAAACAGTACAAAGTAAAGCACCACAAAGTGATTTACAAAACTGTCTTTTAAATGAATGGTCTGATGATACTTGGAAACAAATGCAAACAAGCACGGTGCTAGTGGCTTTATGAAATGTATTCAGCTTGGAGGGTGTCTCGCCCATGCTGTGCCAGTTTATAATGTGAATTCAGGAAGGAACGAGTGTCTGTAGTAGCTATATGTAAAACCTTTTGATATTATTAGTACCCTGCAGACTCATGATCATATGTATAAATAGGAACATCATGATTGCATTTTTATTCATCCCCATATATTACCTCCAAGCTTCATATTTGTGTTTATGAAATTGCCCACCCACAAATTACTCATGAATATTCATTATACTTTGATTATGGAATCTGCAATCTTTTATCATGATAACTCATATGACTCATATGTGCGCTGGGGCATACTTGTTTCAGTCTTTTCTTCTGCGTGACAGAGTTCTGCACTGTGTGTTAAATTTAATGTAGATAAAAAAAATAATTTAAGCTTTTTACTGTGTGATTCATATACAATAACAGACATTAAAAAATGAATGCGTGAATTCACTTTTCAAGGTCCTGCAGACTTCGTAGGGTTTCAAAAAGAAATGAGAGAGACCAACTAATGTTACCTCTTGATACAATCTCTTTGTTTGCCTTGCCATTTTCCATTATTGAGACCTGGCTTCCTTTGCACTCTTATCCAATGCTCAGTGCCGCAATTGCTTTTTGAATGAAATAGGACAAGTTTTCGTCCACTTTTAATTGAAATGCAAACTACAACAGTGGTTCACTGCAACAGCAGTGCTTTCTCTCTGATGATAAAGGCTGCAGCTATTTGTCTGCCTATCAGCTTGGTCATGTGTGTAATTGCCTTTTACTTTTCTCTGGCCACAAAATGCACCAGAGTGATGCATGAGGAAAAATAGGCAGCGGCAGTTCAATGCAGTGCTGACCAAAGTGGCCTAGGTGTATCCCTGGGTTTGTCTGTTTGTGAGCAATGATCATTTCTCATTTTGCCTCATGTTACTGAAGAAACGATATTAACTGAGGTAATGAGAAAAAGTCTCTCAGATCAGAGATGTTGACAAGTTGCTTCATGCGAGTTTAAGTCAAGTCTTGAGTCTTTAGTCAGGAATTTTAGTTTAGTCTCATTTTTAACTGCAAGTACTGCATTGTATAGAAGTAAATCACTGCTAAAAACCTGCTTCAACATTACTTCAAATAACAATTTTTGTAGAAAAGTCTTGCTGAATTGATGTGCTACATTACGTAAAGGCAGTGTCTAAAGGAAAAAGGAAAAACAACTTGAAATGGTTGGTTAGTTTGTAGCTTGCATAGAAACTATACAAACTAGATAGCATAACAGCTACTCCAGCTAAAGTTTTAGTAAGTTTTAGTAAGTTTTAAAGGACATTTATTATGGAAACTGAGTCTTCCTCACTCTTTTTATGAAACAAATGAGTTTGATGTAATACATTAATATTGTTGTAAGTATGTAGCATTCACTCCTCTGTCTAAACAGTCCACATATATAATAACAAAGTTGCAAAAACAGCCTGTTTTGAATTCACATTCACACTGAATGTACACATTTTTATACATCCACCTATCTAGCCTACAGGGGTTTAGCCCTGCTCATTCTTGCTGAAGTTATAAGGAGTGTTTCAGTCTGTATTGCTTTTTAAATGAGATACAATACTAGGCAGCCAATCAGAACAAAGGGCATTTAAATATTTCAGTCTTAAAGACACAGTAACACAAATGGTCTGTTTAATGCTAAGGGAAAAAGAGAGGTTTGAAAATGGTCATGGAAAAATTAATTCTGAAATATAGGCCTTTTGAAGGAATGTGACTTTCAAACTTTAGCTGCCAACTTAAATTATTGTGTTAGCTAGCATACTTGCTATCCAAAGTACAGGCTGGCCAAACGTTTCAAGTTGTTTGGCCTGTTTCCTTTAAACACTTCATTTACTGCATGTAGCAGTTGGTATGTCAGACTGAAGGTTATTCTGTACTAAAAAATGTTGTTAATTTGAAGCCGTATGGAACTGCGAGCTGTGGGAAAATACCATTGGGGTAATGACTGCATGCAGCCATAGCAAATCATGGCAAAGTCATATACTTTAGGTTGGAAATGAAAGGTTGTATTCATTTACTGCATTAAGGATGGTGGTTCCAATTTAATCAGTTTTGCACGTGTTGTTTCTGAGGCTGAAATTTCACAAGTCATAAAAGTCTCAAGTCTGAGTCACTCGACAGGCAACTCGAGTGTGACTGGAGTCCCATCTCTGTTTAAGAAACAAAATACAAGGCAAGGACGAGAGATTCAAGATAGCATTAAAGGATATAAAGGGCAAGCCTGTTAAAGTAGAGCCATATGTGTGCCTATTGATCCTGTGAAGGTCATTGCAGACATGAACTTCACCCTCAGGAGAATTCTCACAGTTACCTTGACCATGAGCTAACACCAGCCTACTGACCTCTGGCCTCTGACCTCCGCACATACCCTTCTGTCACCTTCTTCTTGGACTAATCTTTCATGCAACCCCTGAAACTTCACCTTGAGCGTAGACTAATGTTGCAGTTTGACCACTGACATGACCTTTAACCCTGCCTGTGTTTTCTGGAGGAATTAGGAGTGCAGTGAGGGAGAAACAGCAGGGACAGTGCAGCCATTGGTGAAACGCACTCCAAATGAAAACTGACAACATTCCCCTTCCCCAGCCTGCAGCTCTCTGCCTGCCCACTGGGCAGTTAGCAGTGTGGGTTAAAACGAGTCAATAATGTTTCACAAGGCCAAGATATCCCCCCAGAGTGCTGTGTGTTGTCTGAAGTGGTTTGACATTTATTAGAGAGAGAGAGAGAGAGAGAGAGAGAGAAAGAGAAGGGAGGGGAGGTGGGGGTTTTGAGAATAAGGGAAAGAGAGAGAGAGAGAGAGAGAGAGAGAGAGAGAGGGAGAGAGAGGGAGAGAGAGAGAGAGAGTTATACTGACAACAAGAGTGGAACACTGATAGGTAAAGGAGCAAGCAAAGCAAAATGGAGGGATAGGCAAAGTGGCAGAGAGTGAGTAAGAGAGAGAGAGAGAGAGAGAGAGAGAAAGAGAGAGAGGTTCTTCTGGAAGTACTGTGGGCAGCTCACTTCTTTATCATATTGATCTTGTTGCCACACACACAAGCACACACACTGAGAGGAGACTAAATGCTCAGACCACACACAGCCCAACCTGCACATGTTCTAACCATGTTTTCAAACGCTTTCACTGTAACTGAGATTCATTT
Organism: Colossoma macropomum; assembly: GCF_904425465.1. Taxonomy (NCBI): domain Eukaryota; kingdom Metazoa; phylum Chordata; class Actinopteri; order Characiformes; family Serrasalmidae; genus Colossoma; species Colossoma macropomum. Next base: position 22,735,556 of record NW_023494784.1, on the reverse strand, counting down.
CAGGCAAAATTCGAGCTTTCTGTCCATTAACTCCTCTAAAAAATAAAAATACCTAAATTGCTAAAATATAATTACATAAAATGCAAGGTAATTAAGCTTTGTCAGTGGCTTTTATTATGCTTTTTTCATTCCTTTACACAATGAAATTAAAATAGATGACTCTACATAATGAACTAAATCACTCAGTAACAGCTAACTAGGAATTATTACTGCTGCACATTCTTGAGTGTTTTGTCCATTAATTCCTTTACACAATAAATTGAAAATCTGTCTTTAGAATAAACTAAATAGTTCATTCTTGCAAGCTATTGCTTTGTGCACACCTGATTCAACTCATCAGTTAATTACCAGGTTTGGTTGGGGTGTGAGAGGAGGGAAATCACCAAACTGTCCTGGAATCTGGCCACCAGTTCCCCACCCCAGCTCTACCCAATGGACTCAAAAAGCTCTGTTTACTCAGTAAAGTAAATAACTAAGAACTAGCCAATTAAGAGTTATTGTTGTTGTTATTGCGCATTTTAAACTTTCTGTCCATTTATTCTTTTACACAATAAATTAAAAACAGCATATTTTACAATAAACAAAATAGCTACATGAAAAGCTGCCCTGCGATGGACTTGGGACCTGTCCCGGGTGTATCCTGCCTTCTGCCCAATGATAGCTGGGATAGGCTCCAGCTCCCCACTGTGACCCAGAAGGATAAGCGGTTTAGAGGATGTGTGCTACATGAAAAATGCATTTTCCAGCATTCTGTCCATTTATTCCTTTACACAGTAAGCTAAAGATAACTTTACATAATAAATTAGATTCTTAGGTCTAACTAAGAATTATTGCTGGCTGGTATTTTGCAGAGTCATGGTTTTCTGTGCATATGTAAACAAGCCAAAGGAACCCAAACCCCTCTAAATGGACCCTCAAACAAAACAAACAAAACAGAGACCAGGTGATCTCAGTATGGTTTGTTTGTGGTTTGTTTTCTGGACCAACTTATTTGTGCACTGTGAAAATAAAATGCTGTTTTGCTGTATGGTTAAAGAACCTTGAGGCTTACAGTACATATACAGCCACTGTCTTCCAGGACTTTGCTGGGTGAAAACAAACTACTCATGAGAACAGTTGTCTTATGGGTTTATCTCACAATAAACTTTGCGATCTTACAAAGAGACAGCAGCACTGGAATGTAAACCTCTTACTCATAGTGATATCACTGCATAGCCTTGAGTGCTTTTATAAAACAGCAACAAACAATATTGTATACAGTATAAAGAAACACAATGCTCAATAAAATTTAGAACAGAGATGACATGTAATTGTTTTTAATAGCTTGGTGCTACTGGAGTGTTTTACTGTGTCTTTCAACATGGTTCAGCCAATCAGATCTGTTATCTGATTAACTTGAATCACACTACCAATGATTCAGTGTTACTCAGTTGGGGTCTGAGTATTAAAGATGTTGTGGTGTGAATAACAAGGGGTCTGAGACCTCATCAGTGCCGAAAAGGGCCAGAAAGAAAACTGAATCCTGTTTCCCCAGAGTACATCTCCATACATTACATTCATTGTGAACATGGAAATACTGAGGTCATTTGCAGCTGGTTTCCTTTCGCGTTCCCTTTCAGGTTTACTTTAGCATTGAGTTCAGTTAAAAAGAACTATCTGTAAACGCAGCCTAGCTAATAGCTAACTTAAAACAATCAACTAAAACAAGCTAAGTGAGAATTATTGATTTTCCAGCCTTCTGTCCTTTAGTTCCTTTACACAATAAACTAAAAATAGCTTTATAATCAACTAAATATCTAGGTGACATCTAACTGAGAATTATTGCTGGCAGTTATTGTGTATTTTCATGCTTTCTGTGCACTCCTTTCTTTACACAATAAAATAAAATCAGCTAACTTTCGGTTTGTGCAATCTCACAAAGGGACAGTAGTGTTGGATGATAATATACAAAAAAAATGATAATAAACAAAAGCTCTGGTGTAAAGCCTCTACCTTTGGACATCACTGTAATGCATGGCCTCAAGTGGCTTATAAATAAAATACAATGCTCCAAGATCACTGTAGGCTTTTGATCAACAATGTTTTCATAAACAATAGTAGCTGTTTAATGATTTTAATATTTTAGTGCTACTAAAATATTCTACCACAGCTTCAATGTGATGAACAACTCTTCCCATAATTCAGTGTTACTGAGACCCCTTTAAACTTTACACCCACTGTGAGCACTGATGGTGCTGAGGTCATTTGCAGTTGGTTCCATTTGAAGTTCATTTTAACAGAACTGAAGTCATTTAAAAAGACTATATGTGAAAATGGCCACTATATGTGAAAAAATACTTGACACAATAAATTAAATCAGTATGTAGTAGCTAAGTGAGAATTATTGATGGCTCTTATTGTGAATTTTCTTCTGCAATAGACTAAATGTTTAAACAATGAACTAAATAGCTAAGACATGGCTAATTAAGAGTCCTTGGCTGTTATTGTGCATTTTCCATCTTTCTGCCCATTCGTTCCTTTACACAACAAACTAATAATAGCTCAGTAGTTGGTTGAGACTCTCGACCCTGGTTATTTAAAAACTGAGCATTGTATGAAGGCAGGATTGAGAGGATTCTGAGTTCACGTATATGTGGTAGTGATTGTCATGGAGCTGATGTAGCTCTTCTCCCACAGTTGCTGGTTGCTGGGCGAGCGTGGTGAGCTTGGCTCGGCAGCAGAGGCGAGAGCATTAGTGAGAGGAGCAGGGAGCAGGGGAGAAAGCAGCAGTGAAATATTTATAGAGGTTTGACTCGCTCCTCTCCCTCCGGAGCAGCACATGCATGCTGGAGATAGCTGCAGGCCATACAGAGCAGCAGGTCAGATTCTGAGGTTTACACATCATAGAGAAACACAACATGTCAATGAGGCAGTGAGGGAGGAGGGAGGAGTGAGGGAGGGGGTGGAGGGAAGGTGCACTCGGAGGCACATTTGGGCTTTGGAGAGTTATAGATTTTTCCTTTTTTTTTTAAACATTTTTTCCTACTTCTTGTTGTTTTTGACAGATACCTTTCCTGTTTATTTTCTTCTCTTCAGATCAAAAAGTGTCTGTGTGATATTGAATCCGACAGCTACCTGTATCCACATCAAACTTCATTTAGTCCTGTGGTTTTGACATCTTTCATGTGAGCTTGAAACAGTTGTAGATTTTGTTTTCATGCAGTGGCAACAGGTTTTGAAATGTGTTTGACTTCATGCACGCAGTTCTGGATCCAAACAGCTGGATTAACAGGGATATGCAAAGGCCCTGAGGTCAGTAGTCTATAGAGCTGTAAGTGATTTTGATAAGTGAAGACAAATCCTTCTTGTGAAACTGATTTTTGTTGTTCTGTGACATTTTAAGAGCAGACTTGGATAGTAATGGAATACATGTAACAGTGTTACATAATCAGGAAACAAAAAAAGAGTAACTCTATTCCATTACAGTTACTGACAAAAGGCAAGACTTTGGTGTCCAAATTTTGCTACTATAGTAGAGAGCCGGAGCTGTGAGGCTAACATTTCTAACAAAGACTAGAAGTCAATATTCACCCAAATCCTTGCCGTAAACACATCCATAAAACTTTCAATCATGCAAAAGTTTTGGCACCCTTAGTCAAATGACGTTTTGTTGAAGAACAATTACACACTTTCTACAAGGAGCACACATCTGCACATTTCAATGCATAAATACTGTTTATTTGCTGAGTTTAACATAGGAAAACTAGGAAAAATATACATTTAATATGTGCAAATGTTTGACGCATTTTATGTTTTATATTTTATTTTTCCTATATGTTAAACTCAACAAATAAATACAAATCATACATTAAATTGTGCAGAAGTATGTTCTCTGTAGAGAGTGTGTAACTTATTTGCGCTTAGAAAATCAACAAAACATGTCATTTGACATGAGGTGTTCAAACTTTTGCATATGACTGTACACGTTTTCCAGACATGATGGACAGGAATCAGATTATGTTACCAGAAGTAACCCTTCCAACTCTATTTAAGAGACAGCAATGGGATCCGTTGCATGATGCTTTAAGTTTCATTTCATAACAGATTTGTGTCAATGCTAAATACAAATACAAATAAATTTAGCTTTAGTGGTTTTATGTTTTATTGCTGTTGAAACAGCACCACTAATGTAAAATGATTATCAGCTCAGCTGAGGATATTCTTAAAGCAAGGAAGTAAAATCTTACACAAATCTCTTACCCAAGCACCTCTTCATCCTGCCATTTTGTCTATCGGTGAACATTGCCCCCAGTCAAGTCCAGACGTGATCAATAGGTCATCAGACAGAGGAGTGGAGGTCAGAGGTCAATGCTAGTCTGATCAGGAGAGGCTGGTCAGAAAGGGGGATTAGGCTGCTTTTTTGGGGGAGGAGGCTGCAGGAGAAAAAATGGGGATCGCTGATTCAGGAGCCTGCAGAAACGCGGGGCCCCTTCCACCCGTCGATAGGCTTTCTCTTAAACAGATGATTTATTCTGTCCTAAAGGGCATGGAAGGAAAGTATCGATCAGGACACTGTTTCACTGCAGCCTCTGAGAACCAGCCACCTGAGCCTGGAGAATGAATGGTCGGTGAAGGAAAAAGGGTCAGACAAAATGGGAGCTCTTAGAGGATTTCATGTTTTATGAATTCCCTTTATTGGGGATTTTATGGCAAACAGTGTCAAGAGCTTGTGGGTTTATATGGGGTATGAGCGATTTGGTGGGATAAGGCTTAATCCTCATATTACAACAGCTCTCATCTTGCTCTCAGTGCAGCATTTGTAGAACACCAGCTTTTGAAGCCAGACTTGGGAAGGTCCAGAGTTTGCTCAGGTACTTTTTTGAGTGGAGTTCTCGAGGCCCATCAAAGCCGCCCGTGTAGCGGTGCGCCGCCCTTTCCTTATCTCCTCTTGTTTTAGACACTGTTGTGATCACATTTATTAATCTCATGGCAATAGAACAAAGCCCTGCGTGTTCAAACAGCAATTACTCTCTCGTCTTTGGAGATACTGTCCAGGCATAATTGGATTTAAATGAACTCAAATCTTCCTTTGTTATGGCACATAACACGCAACGCTTTTTAATTAAGATCGCTGGGCTCGAGTAATGATACAGGCCCACGTCGAGAGCCGCAGCCTCTTTCATGTTCCATTCTTCAAACGGTGCTGTGAGACGGGGAGGCGGTGTGGCGCGAGGCCGGCCCACTGTCTGCCTCAGCAGGGAAGGGTGTGGTTTAATTAAGATCCCACCTTATCTGCTCCATCTGCGCTTCCGCTGGGGAGATGAGATGCTGGGTGTTTGAGCTTCTATCATCAGCACGGCTGATGTTCACACGCCACTATTTCTCACCTCGCACGCGTCTCTCGCCTCACCTGGAGGGGCTGATGTAAACACAGAAGACTGTGATACTGATACCCAGATTGGTTTGGACTTATTTAATGATGCCGAGAGATGTGCCGAGCCAGGTGTTAGCGCAGTCCTTACAGGAGTGCACTATATAGCAGAGGTTAACAAAAAAGTAGATGAGAGAGAGATGGAATTAAGGAACTAAGAATAGAAAGTTGCAATAGCATTCCTCCTACAGCAGCCAGAGAAAGTTATGAAGAATCATATAAATAGTTTTGACTCTTAACTTTGTGATAATGCACAAAACAGCAGTGTAAACAGCAGTGTAATCCTAAAGAAAAAATATATCCTATGTATATATATATATATATATATATATATATATATATATATATATATATATATATATATATATATCCCTGAGAATGTATTTGTTTACAAACTGTTTTTAAAAAGCGATGGCCCACCTGTTCAGACTCCATATCATTCTCCTAGTATGCTAGACTAGCATGTCATGCTAATATTTATCAGAATCAACATTCAAAGGCATGTCTGTGACTGACTGCAGGAGACTTGAAAAAGGTGGTATCCCATGGCGGTATCCCATGGTGGTACTGTAGAAACAGCTAAAAATGAAACAATCAAACTTGTTTATTAATCATGAAACTGATCAATCACATTGTGCTCAGCGAAACTGGTGTGTGATGATTTTTTCTGACTTGTGAGGCATCTTGGAATAAAAAATATAAATGAGTATATGGAAAAATACATCTTTGGAAGTCATACAGAAAAAGCCTGGTAAAAAAATAGGAATATGGCATATATATGTGCATACTACACCTAGTATCACCTACACCACTGACACAATAGTACACGAGTATACAATTCCGGTCCTAAGGGTGAGTGTCTGGCACAGTTTGTTATTTTGCATAGTAAAACACACCTACTAAGCCTGGCAATTAACAGCTGAATTGAATCAGGTGTGTTTGAGCAGAGAGATCACTGTGCTCTAGGTCCAAAGTCACGCAGCCCTGGAATAGTGCATTATAGGTGCATTTGCTAAATGACATCTAAAAGGTGTAAACCAGAGGCATTGGAATACATGCAGTGTACTATAACTTTGAATCAGAAAGGCTAAACAGACCACTGATTGGAACTTTAATTCCCAGTCCCTCAATAAAGATACACTATTTCTACACCTTTGTTTCTACTAACTCTCTCTACTCTTAAAGCACAGAGCAAGGCATAATCTTAAAAACTGAGTGATTTTTTTTTCATGTATGCATGTTAAACAAAGTGATATATATAGAATTACTTGCAAAATACAATGACAAGATAAAAGTACAAAAAGTCACGTTTATGTAATATGATGCAGTAAAGAATAGGATTAGGGAGGTATCTAATGTTAAATGAATGAATGAAGAATGAGAGAAGCAATCATTAGTGATTTTTTTCAATTACCCGATGTTGCTTAATTGAATTTCTGCTATGGATATTTAATTAGAAAAGTGGTCTGTTTTTCAAGTTAGCCTGAAAGCCCATTTGTAGAAGGACTAAACAGTCATTTTACTCTTGCTTTAGTCTCACAATGTTCACCTTTTAGAGCCACACTAGGCCACAAGTCACCAATGCTAACAGGTATACTTACAAACAGGTGAGCAAATGTCATGTCATCTCTCTCCCTCTCTCACTCCCACATATAAACATGCACCATATTTTCATATTATGTCAGCTTTATGGATAAATTTGATGGCCAACACTTTATTCTGTCTGTGTAATGCCCTTATTAAGGCTTATCAAGCCTACTGCTGCTATGTATCTGGCTGCCCATTGCTACTTTATAAAGCAATAACTCGAGCTCATTAAGCTTTCCAGAACATTTTTATTTGTGTATTATACATTATAAACATCATTTATCACATAATTTATTAATATTGATGTCCAGTGAAGGCAATCTGAACAAACTGGGTGCTGACTGAAAATTATGTTAATGAGCATAGTTCATGCAGACGCCATGCTTAAATAAGGCTTATGCATAAGATGTTAACACCTTCTTAGGTGTAAAAGTTGACTATACATGTCTTTTTATTTTGAGCTAATTAGTGATTTACTAAGGTATTGATGAGAATCAGTTAGCATTAGTATAGTACTATGGTAATTACTGAGTAATGGTCTAAACTGTACTCCACATAGACCTAATGCTTAGGTAAGGCCTATGCACAAGATTGTGATGTATAAGATACAAATAACAGTGCTCTGAAAATTGGAAAATACCTTATTTATCATAGTTGTTACTTAATAAAGTAGTAATAAGCCATAATAAGGGCATTACAAGGTCACCTAAAATGAAGTGTTACCATTTGATGGTGCAAATATCTGCTGTTTCCTCCAATACAGTCTCCTCCAATATTTGCTCTTTGTAAACGTCAGACCTTCATGCAGTTTCTGAGTTTAGCCTCTGTGCCTTTACCAATATTAAAGCAGCAGTGTGCATTTCATTAGTGAGTAGTTCTTGGGCTGACAGAGCCTTTGTCTTATGGTTGCACTCTTGCTAGATTACTTTATTCACCTTTGTTTTTGCATACAGCACATGCTGAAGGTTATAAATAGTGGAGGGTAGTTTGGGAAACTTCGGCAAAAAGTATTGAACCCTAGCAATGCTGCGCTGACAGTGATACACTAAGGCAAAAGCTCTGTGTGGAAATGGGTAATGGCACAATGATGACCTGGTGCTTTTGATGAAATGTCTAAGTTGCGGCTGGGTGCGTTTCGTGGCTGGAGTTTTAAATCAGGAGCAGACTGTATGATTGATAGGTTATTGTTTTCTTCATCTTTTACACCGTGTAGTCTGTCCACACCACGCACGGTACAAGGTATCATCAATCAGATGGTGCGGAATAACACACTCCTCATTTAAGCAGTATACAAAAGCCTGTGACTCTGATCTGCTGGGCCGGCATATTACTCTCTCTCTCTCTCTCTCTCCTGTTGACTGCTGACTGTGCTGAACGTTCTAGCAGGAAATATTTCAGAGCTCTTAAACTCCTATACATACACTTTCAAGACATGCTGCATATTAGAGGCACACATAAGGTAAACACAGCAAGAATGACACCATATTTGACCAGTCTTTGATCTTGTGGTTGGGCCATGGTTGTGTGACAGTTTATTTGAAATCTTTTTGTTCCAAACCTGTTGAGGTCTTCTTTAGGATTCTTCAGAATTGACCTATGCAAGTTCCACCTACAAATGCAAGGTTGCAGAGATGTCCACAAGCTGATTCATGCACATTTGAGCCTAGTCTTGAGTCCCTAGGGTGTGAGTCTGAGTCAGACATTGAGTCTTTAGTGGAGAAATTTAGTTAGTCTTAATATTAGCTGCAGGCATTGCATTGTACAAAAGTAAAACCTTGCTAAAAACCTGTGAGATTCAACATGGCTACAAATAACAAGCCTTTCAATACAGAACAACCTTTAGTTTGAAGGACAGAATTGAAGCATTGCACACAGTTAATGTAATTAAAGGAAAATTCAAAATACACGCTGGACAACTGTTTCTAGTTGTTACAGTTAAATATTGCATTTACTGCATGTAGTTTCATCTTGTCCATCAGACTGAAGGTTTTTTATAATGGAAGGCTCATTGTTTGAAAACTGACAGGCAAAGTCACACACATAAGGTTGGACACTTTCATTAACTTACTGCTTTGAGCTTGGTGGTTCTAATTTAATCAATTTCATTTGTTGGTTGGAGTTTCTCTAGTCTTTAGCCTGAAGCCCAAATTGAAACTCAAGTAATTTAAGATTGAGTCTGAGTTGAGCTGAAGTCCAAGGTTAGACAAGCTTTTTAGAATGTTGGCAAAAAAATAACTTTTTTTTCATCAAAATACGTACAAAGTCATTCAAAATTGTATTTATTTTGTATGTGTGTGTGAAACATCGCTCTGGTAGGATAGATCAGGTCCGTTTCTTTCTTGTCTAACAGAGCTAACGTCAGCATGCCTAGTCCACTAGTCCAGCTCAGCAGCACATTTTAAACTATTAACAAACACTGCTTGCAAAAAATTCACATATTTGACCAAAAATTCTGTTCAAGTTGAATGAAAATTTTGCAAAAGTTCTGGAAAGCTTGTTTAACCCCTTAAACGGCCAGGCTCCACCAACAGACCCAAAGTTTTATTACACACTTCTATGACCTAAGAATAGCTCAGTCCCTGTAGTTACTGAATAATAGTATGTGATGAGCCTTGTATTTCAAAGGGTTAACCTGCAACATTAACCATGTAAGAACAAATTTGTGGCCAGAGCATGTAGGACAGTTTTTTTTCACATTGTTCTTTTCTCAGTATAGTAGTTGTCGCTGTTAAAAAAAGCAAGTATCTCCAAAGTGGTAAACTTTACAGGAGAAGTCAAAAATGACCTTTACTTCAAGAGCATTTCTATTGGTCTGATCATCATGAAATTTTCACATAATGTAAAAGACAGGTGCCATACTGAAATGATGCAAAAAAGTAAAAATGGAACAAAATGGAGATACATGCTGTTCTTTGGACAACGCCAATATGTTTGAGAAGCAATAAGAAGTGTCTGGTGTAGGCTACCTTTTTTATTTCACATGAAATCTGTTGTTAGTTCATTAATCAACTGTGCCGTGCATTATCTTTGCATCTCTCTTGCTCTCTCTCTCTCTCTCTCTCTCTCTCTCTGTCTCTCTCTCTCACACACACACACACACACACACACACATACACACACACACACACACACACACACACGTACACTATAATTTATTTAAGGTGTATCAGCTGGCAGTGTGTTATCCACTCTCCTTCTGTAAACTGAACCTCAGAAATGTGGAGAGAAAACTACTCTTACACTTCTGCTTTTAATGGATCTGAACCAACTGTAAGGCATTTTAAAGCTGAACATCAGTAAGTGATGTGATGAAGACGAAGTTATGTGGGAACTACTCAATAAACTAAATAGAGAGCAAACACTGTGTGTCTGTGTCTGAGTTTCTTGTGAAGGTGTATTACTTTAAAGCTTATAGAATGTATCACCAGATATATAACAATCCTGTCTTTGCTGACTCAGTACACATGCCAGACAGGTATGTGTCGTAAATACAATAAATAAACAGAGGTTTGTTGCCTGAGATATTGGACTCCAGTCTGCTGTGGGCAACAGCACATGATAAGGGAATAAATTGATTATGTGGAGTCTCAGTGGTTGTTCATAATGAGGGGAATTATGTCAGACTGGAGTCTTAATTATGCAAGCATATGAAGATAACTAATGACTGTACAGGACCAAGAACACCTCCACTGTCGACTCGAGTACACACAGAGTCATGCATGCGCACACATTCACAAATTCACACTCATGTATACAGGCCCTCCAACACAGCACATGTCAGTTACTACTGTTATTTAAAGGAGACGTCCACTGAATTTTTACTTTTTTTGTGTAAGTCAATGATTGAGATGTAAACAAAGCTATTAAAAGTGGTTTGATATGCAATGGTTTATTGTAGAAGAACTTAATGACTTAGATATCTTTACAATGTGGTGATAAAAACCAGAGCTATCATGTAAATATAGCAACTTTATTTACATCCAAAATGACCAGCAAACCTATATGTGTCTTGTAAATATTCCTAATGTTTACAATGGTAAAGTAATGATAAATTTGGGAAAAGAATGAAAAACCAGTATGGGAATTGTGGGCAAATGCTGACATCTGATACTTTTCAAGTACACATCTGCTGATGCTGACATAATAGAATATAAAAACTGGGACTGGAGCAACCTTGATTAGCATTAAGAAATATAACACTTATTTCTTTATATAAAATAATAATATAATAAAATATAATATAATAAAATAAGCTGGATACGATGCAAGCATTTAAGCAAAGTAGCCCAGTGTCACCTAAACGTTCTGCTCTTCTACAGAAAAATAAAAATTTTGTCAAATATCGGTTTGAATTATTGGTCAAATCTAAACATTTGTGCAACGCTGATATTTTTTTAAGCAATTATGTGTCAACACTGATTTCAATTTGATATCATTACACAGCCCTGTTATTTTGTCTTAAAACATATACCTCTCTATGATTTTTAAAATACATTTTATCCAGAACCTTATCAAAACTATCGTAAAACAATGTCTCAAGCATCAGGCAATGTATTAGTAATCACTTCATGTACCTTTAAGAGGCATTTAATGCCTCAGACGTCTGCTTCCTATCACCACCAGGCTGAACAATTCCGACCCTGTGAGTTTTTCAGGAATGACACATTTCACATCAAACTGCTCTGAATGACTCTGTTTACACCTTCATGACAGAATTACACTGAAATTTTGAAAGCTTGGTGGAATTTCCCTTACTCTCCATACTACATTTATCCATTCACCACTGACTCTGTCAGTCTTATCCTCTGTCAGCCTCTTTTCATTCTCTCCTGTTCTCTCTTTTTTCTTCCTCCCTGACTCCTTCTCCAGGGACCAGTAATTACAAAAGGGGCTTGGTGTAGTCTCTCACCCTCTCTCTCTCTCTTCCTCTCCTTGTGCTTTCTTTCTGCAGTGTGTGAGGAAGAAGTTGCTTTACCGAACAGTTGCAGCTGGTTTGTGCAGGAATTAATCATGATGATTAATTGGGCTTCAAGTTAAATATCCACAGAGCGACGTCAAGCTGACAGGCGTCACGCTCAAATTGACGCTGTTTTAGAAAGCAGCAGATTGATTTACACAGAGGCCTAATGAATAGCTCTGTGAACCAGGGGAGACATAAACAGGAGTGTGTGTTTTTGAATTTGACCCTGAACAGTCAGAACAGACTTTCTCTCCCTCTCTCTCTCTCTCTCCCTCTCTCTCTCTCTCTCTCTCTCTTTCTCTCTCTCTCTCTCTCTCTCTCTCTCTTTCTCTGTGTATGTGTGTGTGTGTGTGTGTGTGTGTGTGTGTGTGTGTGTGTCTGTGTGTTGCTTCCTCTATGTGGTCCTCTCACTCCAAATTGTATTCTCTTCTCTCTAGACCCTCATCTTTGTGTGGGTGTGTACTAATAGGAGTTGTAGCCATTCTCTCTAAAGAAAACATGTGCAGTGGCTGAAAAAGGCTAAAATCACTGGTGTTTTCAAGGGTTTCATTGTGCATTCATACAAATTTTGTAAAGGGTTAATAAAGGTGCATAATTTGCAACGGAATATAACTGGAGTTAGGTCATCTTAAAGCTCCCATATTCTACATTTTTCTTGGATTTATTTTTTTTTTTCACTCATGTCATTTGTGTGAGTTATATACCAAATATAGTCAAAATCTATTTTTACTTGATCATTCAATCTCTCTTTATATCTTTGACTGAAACAGGCTGACCGTGTTACTGTGCCTGACATATGTAAATGACCTCTGTTCTGATTGGCTGCCCTGAATTATGAAACACTCTTTATAACTTCAGTGAGAGTGGGCAGAACTGAACTGCTGCAGACTGAATAGACGGATATACTGTGCAAAAGTTTCAGGCACCTGATTTAAAAAGTACGGAGCCCCTAAGGGGTCATGGTTAAAAAAAAAAGTTACTGACATTGCGTTCCCTCGCAAATGTTTTGCATTCCCTCGCAAAATCAATGCTTGTCACACAGCAAGCAAACGTAGGACCAGAGGTGCCCAACAACATTGCCTACATTAGAGCTTTGTTTTTATCATAGCTAAAGTTAAAAGCTGTTTTTCCAGTTTTGCCAGTCTATGCTGAGTTTATTCAAATGTTAAATATTAATTTAAATGTGTGAGGACACTTGATCTCAGTTTCAGTTTGGGTTCAATAATAGCATAATCATGTTTGATTTTGAGAAGTGACACGTCTATATATTTCAATCCAAGATCAACGTAAAATTCAATGAGCTGCTTCATGTCTGAGCTTAAGCAAAGCACAGCTTTTGCAAGTGAATGCAAACCATTGCATCATAATGCAAAACATTTGTGAGGGCACACAAAATATTTGCGAGGGAATGCATTTTATTTGCAAGGGAACGCAAAACATTTGCGAGGGAACACAAAACATCTGCGAGGGAATGCAAACCGTTGCATCGTAATGCAAAACATTTGAGACATTGCGTTCCCTTGCAAATGTTTTGCGAGGGAACGCTATGTCATTAATACCATGGTCCGTAAAAAAGCTATTTAACTAAATGTTTTTGCTCTGAAAAACACTAATATTAGAATACATATATATGATATTAATACCCAAAAAGTAGTGGTTTAATATATGTCAATGTGTTTATTTAACCATTTCCAAACCTCTTCTCTCTTCAGTATTACTTGTAGTTATTTATTATTTATCATCCAGTATCTAGTTTGGATAAACAATACTCAATTATGTTAATTAGGTGTACTGGGGGATGTGATGACTGGGTGCAGAACCAAACTTGGTTCTTAAAACTCGCTCCCAAGTTATTTTTAAGTCTATTTTATTCCTAATGATATATGTTTTACAAGATTTTGCAAACTCACTTATTGCCAAGATAAATGGTTTTAAACAGCATGCTTAGGTGCCTAAGATTTTGCACAGTACTGAACAAAAATGCATTGTGACATATCAAGAACAATTCATTTAAAACAATATCAAGAACAATGAACTTAAAACACTGTTTTTGCAGCTTATTATAACCGTGTTTACATAATATATCACAAAAAGTTGGTTTTCCACAGTACGAGCCCTGTTAAATAATCTCTAAATATGACCTGCTCTACACTCTCTAAAAAGGTGTTCTTTGAGCAAGAACTGTTTTTTGAAGAACAATTTTAGAAAAGAGATGTGAGTGTGAAGAACCTTTTTAAAGATTTAAAGATCCTTCACATATTTCGTATAAATGTAAGGGTTCTTTCTGGAACCCTAGAAAAGAACATTACATTATGAGGAGGATCTTTAAACTTTAAAAATATTCTTCATTTCCAAAACTCATTCTTTAAAGAACCACTCGCTAAAAGGTTCCAAAAGTGGTTTTTCTATGGTGTTGCACAATGAAACCTTTCTGGTACCATTGTTTTGAAAAGTGTTGTATCAGTTTTGATTGCCGAAATGAACTTTTAAATTGCTTAACAGGCATTTTCAATGTAAATTCAAAAACATCCAGTATGGAGTATACGACCCAGTAGAATTTTTCAGTTCTCATCCTCCAGTGTGTGTGTGCGTGCATGCATGTGTGTTTCCTGCTCATTGTGTAGGCACATGGGTGCAGAGGGGAGGAGCTCTAGCCCTGGCATTTGTAATCCATCTATTGTGCCGGGCCTCTCCAGCTTTGGATCAATGCGCTGCACTCACGCTGGCCCACAGGTCTGTAACTGAGCCCCTATTCAGCCATCAACTCCCCCACACTCAACCACAGCACAGCAGCACGGGAGCAGGGGGAGTTTGGCTACAAAAGAGCGGGGCAATCCTGCATCAGATCCTATCTGGCTGAATGTCTGTGTGAAAGAGAATTCCAAGAGGAATTCTCTCCACTTTAGATTCAGCCCTTTTTATATTCTTCTTATTATTTTTAGCTCTTACAGATTTAGAAATAAAGGTTCCTCAGTGGTTCTTGGCTTGGATGTGGGCTCTAGAAGATCTATAAATTGGTGTAGAACCTTTATATTATGTGGAAGTTTTTCAAACTGTGAAGAGGTTCAGCACATTCAGACATCTCATTTGCAAAAGTGATTCTGAAAAGAACTATGCATTGATCGGTTCTGTGGAGAACCAAAAATGGTTGATCTCTAAAGAGCCCTCATTGATACCTTTATTTTTTTAAGAGTGCACCCTTTCAACAGGCTTAGGTAATGCTGATTAGTATGTTGAGGGCATATCTCAAAAACGTATTTCTTCAAGTCTTTTCACCACGAAGAATCTGTCCCCTTCTGCTGGATGGATTTGATGAGTGTGGTTCAGGCTCTGTATGTCAGTGGAGGCGGCATTTTGGGAATGACCTTCATACATCCAGGTTTCACTGAACTTCTCCTGAACCTCATGAAACTACTATTGTGCCTCTTTAATTCATAACATTGAGCATTTTGTGGGATAGATGATAAGAGGGAAAGCCTAATCCCTGTGGCTGTGGGAGTGAGAGAAGGTGTGACTGAAGCAGCCAGTAGGGGGAGGTAAGACAAAAGGAAAACTTCAGCAGGAATACCCTCCCAAGAGCCTTATCTGCATTCACTTCCCTCTGTCTTATGAGCGCAGAATGTCTAATACTTCTCAGTAATCCTCTGAATTCAAGTGCACACATGTGGAGGGTATGGCTGTGTGTGAATTCCTCTCAGAGGTTACAGTCTGCTCTTTCAGTCTGGAGCATGTCTGTTGGTTTTGCAACATTGGCTGGTTCTGTAGTATTAGCCTCTCTCTAACCCCTCCCCTTTTCACCTTGAGATCTTGTGATAGGTATTTCAACCCAAACACAGCCACTAAGGTGCTCAGGGGGGTAATATGTGTGTATTATATATCACACACCTGCTACAGGTCTGAACACTGATAGAAACCCACAGACACAAGTGAATGTGTGTGAGAGGCTAAAGCTTGTGCATAGGAATCTCCTTGTGTCTTTTCTAAGCTAATATCAGATAGTCTAATAGTCTCCGAGGTGTGATACTCTGAGCTGTGGTTCGCTGTTGGAGTGTCACATTAAACTGTGCACACTGAACCATGTGATTGCACTTTCAGGAAATTGCCTACATGATGATTAGGAACACCATTAGAATACAGGAGTGCTCACTGCAGTCACACCAGGTAAGACAGTTGCTGGCTTGAACTCTGTTCCAGTCAGTTGAAACAACATAGCAAACTGTATGTTTTCACACAGAACATGAACACAAAACGCAAATATCACCGACTTCTGAACTGAAAGTAAATAAGTTGTTGAGCTGTTACTTAAGTAATTACACTTAAGTAATTACAGTTATTTCTTTGTGTTGAGGTCTCAGAAAAAACTACTAAAAGCACTAAATTTAAGTTTTTTTGGGTACAAACACTAGCACTGGGGTGGTAGCCTCCTCCTTTAGTTAGGAAACATAATTGTGCTATAATCTGTTGTAATATGTTGCACATCTCCTACGGGGAACTCAAAAATGGCACTCTGCAATTCTAATAAACAGTTTAGTATGTAAGTTCTGTACTTTCTGTAAAATACAAATATAACATGTGGCATAACCTTTGCACAGGCCACATTTTATATTTTATCTTTAATATGTTAAATTCAGCAAATAAACAGTAATTGTGCATTAAAATGTGCAGAAGCGTGAACTCTTTAGGGGACAGGTATCTTATTTTCACTTAGAATTAATGATGCACCTTATAAGAAATGAACTCAAGTAAAAGTGAAAGTGTTTTGATTTAATTCTACTCCAAAAAGTACTGTTACAAGGGAAAATGAACTGAAGTACTGTAGTGAGAGTAGTTTGTGTTACTTTGTGCCTGCTGTTAATGTGCAGTGAGCCAACAGACCTGATCTGAGAGCGGCTTATTTGTCTCCTTCCCTGGAACCTCTGCTCAGTTTGCCTCTGTGGCAGCACTTGTTACTGATGTCAGAAGGCTGTTTTTGATACAACGCCATCTGTTTCTCGAACCTCTCTCACTTCGCTTACTTTGTTCGTGTGATTCTAATTAAAATGTTAAAAATTCAAAACTCTTGAATCTTGTGTCAACATTGCAGGACATTTTGGTCAAAAATAGACATGGTCTATATAGACCAAGCCAACTGTCCTTTACGACATCTTGGAATATGAAGTGTGTCTTTTTCAGATCAGAGAAATTTTGGAACAGGAAATGAGCTTCTCTGTGGAATTCTCAAAGTTCGAGGCCAATTACTGCATCGCTGAACTACACTTTTGTCAGATAGAACTTTGTAATTTTGAGGCCTCATCAACATGGAAATAAACACTGGAGGATGCATTTAAGGCTAGCTCACGCAGACGAACGGTTTTGTGTTTACGTCTGCTGCGTTGGATGTGTTTCTGTGTGTGTTTGTGTTTGTGCAGTTTGTGTAAAGAGAGTGTGAGGGAAAGAGCCCGGTGGATAGACTGCATGTTTGATGTTCAGCGCTGACCCATTTCCCTTGTATAAAACCCCTGTTGAGCTGTGCTGCTCTTTTACCAGGTAATTAAAACCTCTCTCACCGACCTTCACAAACAGAACGCCTGCATGAAAGTCATGGTCAGCAGCCCTTTGTATTGTGTATTAGAGAAAACAACAACAACTACAAAAGTAACCTTCCTCTCAGCGGCGGACGTGGGAGGTCTTTGATTGTGAATATCAAAGAGCCGCTCTCCCTGTGTGCTCGTGGTGAGTCTCCCAAGGTCGGCCTGCCAACCCCACACACATCACCATGGACCAGGAAAAAGAAGCTCAAACTTTTCCACAGCTATTTGTGGAAAGTATGAAATAGCAAAACACTTTAGGTTAAAAAAACAGTAAAATAGTTATATTAGCTTAGATAGTCAAATAAATGATGAATGCATCACAAATATTTTTGTTTTTTTTCTTACAGAGTTTGGCAAGCAGTCTGTTGATGTGAAATAAACCTACAAGACTAATAAAAATCATAAAATAATTTTAAATATCTGTAAAAATTGTTCTTCAAGGGTTTTTTGGTAAAGGCAATGGTTGTAAATGTAACCCAAAGAAACATTTTGTTCTTTACATGTTTAAATGGCTGTTCTCTATGATGGAACACCTAAAGTCATAAAGTTCTTTCAAAAATGTTTATGTACAGCAAAAGTGGTTCTGCTATTGTTACAACTCATAAAACCTTTTCTGGTACTATCTAGAACACTTTTTTGCTTAGAATGTAGATTTAGTGTAATATAGCGTGGGCTCCTAAGAGAAATCATAAACTGTCTTGATTGATTGTAATACAGTCATGTCATTTTAAATGCACTGCAGTAGCAGGAAAGATAATTTACATTTTTTAAAGGCGCATTATGTTAATTTCAGAATTTGACAATTGCATAATATAGAGCAAAGAGTCCACAGGCAGATAGAATCAACTGTCACTATGTTCAGTTGAAAAGACAGAACTATGTAGAAAGCTAAATCTTCAGAGAGAGAGAGAGAGCGAAGGAATAATAATAATAAGAAGAAGAAGTAGAAGAAGCAGATTTAGAAGTAAATACAAAAATAAAGCATTCAAATAGAAATTAGAAATTACACAATCTGAAGAAATTATATCAAAGTTAGCAAAGTTAATATTTATTCTTTGCCTTAGGGACTCTGCGTTAATCTAATCACTTTGACTTCTAACACTGTATTTGTTTTTTTTGTATTTTTTCATGCTCCTATAAGGTTACCATTTTGGAGGGGCGAAGTTTTGTTATGACAGTGACGAAATGCGAAAGATGTTCTCCTAAGCTGAATTGCTCTGGTATTGTTTCTCAGTAGAATTTGCTTGATGCTAAAGTGGTGTGCTGCAGTGGCTCTTTATTTGCTGGAGTGAATGTGTGGAGCAATTCTTACCCATTCTCCCTGTGAGACAGGTCCAAAGAGGCTTTAACGTCCTCCTTTTGCTCCTCTCTGGGGTAAACGTGATGGCTGCCTACCCGGGCAATCATGCGCCATGTGCCGAGAGAGAGAATACAATAGAGAAATAAAAGGTCTTTTGTGAAGGAAGAGATGATGGAGGGAGAGATAAACGAGAGTGCCCGCAGAGGCTCGCCTCAGATGGAGGGGAAAAAGTGATGACATTTACAGTGCTGCGGGAGTGAATAGAGAGAGAGAGAACACTTCAGTACACCAGTAAGAACTACAACCTGTCATTTGGGTTATAGTGCATTATAACTGTTAGGCTTTTACTCTGTCTTTGATTTATGAGTGTTAAACTGTGCTCTAAGTTGATGATTCACAACATAGGAGTCTATGTGCTTTAAGACCAACCTGACAGTTTGTGCAAATGTTGTTTACACTGGTTAAATATGTTGACCAAGATGTTTACAGGAACAAAATCTGCATCATTTGCCAATTGCTACTCAGTAAGACCTGAATAATGCTATAATGGGATGAGTATATTTTCACTGTCATATCAACACCTCACAAACCTTTTCTTTTTTTGTCTTTCATGCCATTACATTTCACAATGAATGGCAGGGGCAGAAAGCGTACTAAAAAATCCCTACAGTAAGTAAGAGTAGTGTTAATTTACTTGGGTTCAAGTAAAAGTAAAGGGCAAAATACATTATAGACCACTTTTAAGGATTTTTTTTTTTATGATATACATTGTTAAAAGTGAGCTTTACACACACACACACACACACACACACACACACATACACACACACACACATTATCTATCCTCCTGGGTCACAGGGGGTGCTCAAGCCTATCCCAGCGGTCATAGGGTGGAAGGCAGGAAACACCCTGGACAGGCAGCCAGTCCATCACAGGGCAGACAGTGAACTTTACATATACAAGAAATATCAGTGCAATGTTCTGATTAATATCATTTGAGGAATAAAAATGTGTTTTCCATCATTCATCAGCTGATGTTCTTTTCAAAAACTCATTAAGTCCAAAATTATTGCAAATGTATTTAGAGCATTTTGGAATGAAATGGAATAACACTTTAAATGGCCAGAGCAAACTGGTGGGCCCAAAGTTTTATTACACACTTCTATAACCTAAGAATAGCTCAGCCAGGTTACATTGAAGTCCCTGTAGTTACTGAATAATATGCCTTAGTATGTAATAAGCCTGGGATTTTAAGGGGCTAATTAAGGAAATTACTCAAGGAGGAGTAAATAAGTTGTT
The DNA here is from genome assembly GCF_904425465.1 of Colossoma macropomum. Classification (NCBI taxonomy): domain Eukaryota; kingdom Metazoa; phylum Chordata; class Actinopteri; order Characiformes; family Serrasalmidae; genus Colossoma; species Colossoma macropomum. Next base: position 22,715,430 of record NW_023494784.1, on the reverse strand, counting down.
CATTGAAATACGACTTAAATAATTTACTTTGAGCATTTTTTTATATCTACAATCACAATTTGCTAAATATGTCTGAGTTGGCCTGGCTATATCATTGCAAATAATTTATACAAATAAAACTAGGTAAAACATAAAATTACATTAGAAGTCAACACTTAAAAGCTGTTGTTATATTTACTTCCAAAACAACAAAGTAAGAAAGAGAAAACAGAGAAAAGTTAGCCAGCCAGCTAACTGCTTGTATGCTTCCTCACAGTATGAGTTGAGCTGTGAAAAGCAGAATTTCAACAGTTTTCGGGAGACGTTTTTTTAGCCACACATAATATTGTCAACTGTTTTCTTTCTTTCACTGTAAAACTAAGAAAGATGGGCAAAGTTGTTTATCATATGTTCTGGTAACATTATCATTTCTCTTTCTCCACTAAACTTAATGTCTTTGAACACATCAGGGCTGAACTGTACTGCTTTAGTTTGTTTAGCTTTCAGAAAACATCTTTTAAATTTAATTTTAATCTCTTCTAATTGGTTTTTGAACTTAAACACACATTTAGTTTTTACTCTGTAATGTTATTAACAACTAAGGTAGTGAATTAAAGTACTGTATAATAAATGAAAGAGATAAAAGTGCTATGATTTTGTTCTACTCAAAAAAATTACCATTATAGGAAAAAATGTACTCAAGTACTGTAATGAGAGCAAATGTAATTTGTTAATTTCCACTTTTGATGACTGGACCAATAGAAAATTACTTTGAATAAAATCTTGTTACGTAAAAGGAGATTAAATTAAGATTTTTTTTCTTTAACATGCTTTCTCTCTTGCTCTCTCTTTCTCTCTTTCTCGCTTGGTTTGTCTCTTGTTTGTTCTCTCTTGGCCAGTCAGTTAAAACACACACATACACACACACCTGCTTGTCCCGCTGTATGTGAGGAACCTGAGCACTAATTGCAGTCGTGGAGCAGGCTGTTTTGTGTGTATATTGTCCATTGTGTGAGTAGTAGTGGTGTTTGGAGGAGGGGGAATCGGGGGGGGGGTTGGAGAAAGGGGTGAAAGAGCAGGGTTCTTATCCTGAGGGAGGATGGATGGAGCCTGGTTAGGAGAAGAGAAAGACAAAAAAGGCAGGAGAAGGCCCTTTTCCCACATCTCCCCAGAGGGTTTCATGTAGAGTTTGAACAGTAAGAGAGATGCTGATAGAGGAAAGAGAGACGGCTTAGAACTCTCAGACTGGCTCTGTCCGGCCTGCTGCTACACACTCACAGAACACCATTAGCCTTAACCTAAATAGCTACAAATCCGACATGCATATATAGAGTTACATGTTACTAACTGTCAACAGCAGTACTATTGGCGGCATTTATTGGTTGTTAATTGTTGGTGCTCTACTGAACCATGATTTTTCTGTTTCATTCAATACTCAGAGAAATTTACGCACTCATACACACTCGCATGTTCTGAAACAGACACATAGTATGCCATTGCTGACATCCGATCAGGATTATTTTGCCAATTTTCTCTTGGTTTCAATATGTTTACATCATTTGGAAATACCAGCTGCCCTTTACACTGTGTGAATATTTCCTGAATGATGAATGGACCAATATAAATTCTGCAAAATGGCTTGCAATTGCATGTCACTACATTAACTTGCAATAAAAGTTAAGAACCTTTTCTATAAAGTTAGCATTTTGAAGATAGGAGTTTTTGTTACAACAGCAACAATATATTACTTGACTGAAAAAGTCAGAGTATCTCTGTTAATGGTCTATACAATGTGCTAACAAGTATGTTTTCTGTGTTGTTGTCCAGGAGGTAGCTGTCCACGTGCATGGTAATTGGTTCACTGTATCTTTGAATTGAGTGATTAAGGGAATTGTTTCAACATTGCCTCTTCGCTGACCTTTTTGCTCTTATTGCTTTTTTCTTTTTTTAATTAGGGGTCAAAAAGACCTTGAGAGCAAGCACTTCAATGAGTCTAATTAAGAGAAAGGAGAAAGCATTTTAATTGTATGTCAATGTCAAAGAAACATTTGTAATTAATTATTAGAGCTGATGATTTTGGTGTTTGTGTGTGTGCGTGTGTGTGTGTGTGTGTGTGCGTGTGTGTGTGTGTGTGTGTGTGTGTGTAAGGGATGTGCATGGGCACTTAATTCCTCAGTTAACCATTTCAGGTGCTAGTTTTGAAGTACCGAAATCACTATTTGGCTATTTGTTATGCTACATCTCAGAAAGTAAGAGACAAGTTATGAAATATACAGTCCTCTAATGGACTAATGGAATAATGTTATAATTAAAACATATTTGGTTACTGCCATCTTTGTACTCTTAATGACTAGCATAAATGCATGTAACTGCTTTAATGTGGTGTTCATGTTCATGGTGTGAAATACAGCGTTATCATTCTCTTATCTATGTGACAATATGTATGAATGTTCAATCATTTACTATTGGAAGCTACATAATGGTCCTCAAGTCCTCAAGGAGAGGTGTGTAAATGATTGTGCTAACACCCTGACACACATAAAACCACAATATACTCTTTATTTGCATTTATTCTAATGTGCAATGTCTATCAGCAGGTTTTGCATAAATGAAATAGTTGATAAGTGATTGTGTCAGTTCTTAAAACCTGAATTATATTAACAACGAATTACAGATGGATTATTATGTATACAGTGTCAGCCATGTTGCATAATGGTATGCATTCTGTATGCGTGTATGTGGTTTAACTTTATTTTTCTTCTATGTGTTATGTCGTCATGGCTCACCATTTTTCCCCATTTAAGTGGAGAGCCTGGGTTCTTTGATTTGGTCAAGCTCACTGAAGGCCTTCATGTGTTACTGCAGGTGTGGCGGCTGACAGTTTGTCAGATCCAGAACATTAATGTCAACAACAAATATCTATATCATCTGAGAACTACTGATGAGGAAAGCAGTTATTACAACAGAGAAGGGTTAGAGTTTGGATTTCCGAAATAATCAGTGCAAAATTTCCATGTATTCTCACCATAGTCACACTTGCGGGAAAAAAACAGAACGTTTCACTCTGAAATTGAGAGAAAATAGAACAATTTCCAGGGAAAGTAAATATGTCAGAATAGCAGGTGCATTCATTCTTTCCTCCACAGTACCTTTTAATTACACTCTCACTGCTTCATGGGAGGTACACGCTAATGACTCTACTAACTATGTCTTCTTTTTTTTTACATCACTAATTTTTACTGTCAGAGTTTCAGGGGGATGGATGAAAAATCTAGAATCTAACAGAAATAAACAGACAGAATGTCAGAGGGAGAAAAAAAGCAGGCAGTATTTGAACACCTCAGTAGGCTTTGAAGTGTTGGACTTCTCAACTCAGCTGTGTGTGCGGCGCTGAATATTTCCTCTGACAGCTGATGAGGAGCTGACTGCTAATTGTCACGTCCCTCTTGTTCTTTGAAGTGTAAAAAGAGAAGATATGCTATTATATGTTTGCTTTACTGAACTGCATGTGGATTTAAAAAGAAAACCTGGAATAGTTACGTAAAAAATGCTTATTATTGTATGTCTTTTTTTGAAAAAGAAAGGACTGCAGTCACAGTTTAGGTTTTATTTTAAAAGATCTGCGTTAGGCACTGTTTTATGTCGTTGAACATGTGAAGATGTGACACCGAAGTGAGTTTGGAGGCGTTTAATGTAACGCAAGTTCTTGTTGGAGGAACTCAGAGGTGCTGCGAACGTTCAGTGATGTGACATCTAAAAGTAGCTTCTTTTTTTTCTTGTATGATTTCTAGGAAAACAGAAGACAAGGTGGTCAGTGGAATAAGAGGAAATGGGGACATAAGGAAACATCTGACAGTTAGTGTACATTATGCTGGCATCGAATTACCACTAATGGTGTTTTGAGTAGACATATTTTGTTTCTCTCAGTGGTAATATTTCTCAGTGTCTCGCGGCGATAAAATACCAAACCAACCAGCAGCAGCTTTGCCAACTTGTGAGCATGTTTCAATGCTTTAATCAGTTAAATGATCACAGGTCACATATTAACAATGGCGGCCCTCCTAGCCCTGTTATGATTGAAGATGATTGGCAGGACTGTAATAGCTACAATAAGCAGCTTGACCCTTCTGCATTTTGCAATCACTGGCACTGCCGAGACCGCACGCTGTTATTGTACTGCTGCCTGGACGCAGTCTGATTATACTGACATACCACAAATCTTACATTACTGAATAGTGCAATTAACAATATTAATTTTTCAGATTGTTTGGACATAAAGGCAGAACTTCTAGCTGAGCTTTGGAAGCATCCGCAACGACAAAAATAAATCCTGGGCTTCGGCTCATGGGTGGATGATGGATTGTTGTGAGGAGGGCTCTGCTGCTCCACTCTGATTGACATGTCTGACATATGGAATAGTTCTGATATTCTCCAGAGAGAAAAAGAGAGAGAGTGTGTGTTAGAGAGAGAGCGGGGCTGGAAAGCGTACCTTACTGCCTGGCAGCCAGAGATGAGGAAGGGAAGGAGGAGGAGGAGAGAGGGAGGTTTCTTACTGCAATCTGTATTTGTGATCAAAGGGGCTCTAGAGCTCTCTCGCACTGTCTCTCGCTCTTTTTTCTCCGCCTCACTTTCTCAAGCTTCACTCTTACTGCACTTATAAATTTGTGTGTACTCAACCTCTCTCTCTCTCACTCTCTCTCTCTCTCTCTCTAAATTTAGCACCAGAGGCAATTAGTGCTGAAGTGCTCAGAGCAGGCACTGTAGCCGCTGACAGGCAGAGGTTCCACAATTACAACAAACTACAACGCTATGTGTGTGTGTGTGTGTGTGTGTAAGTGCTTGCTAGAAACTTGTTTAAACTGCATTGTGTTCACCAGTTTAAGCTGAGGTCATTGAGAAGAAGCCTTTGGCATTTACAATATTTGTAAACATCTGAGTGGGCTCAATACATTGTAGTTTTTTTGGTTTTTTTTTTGTTTTTTTTCCAGACGTATCATAGTTTTACCTAGTGAGGAAATTTTATTTAATTAACTAGTAGACTTGAGCTGATTGATGATTTATCAACAGTCAGCAAGAGTTTCTATCTATTATGTTGGTCAGTCAAGTTGAACGATTTAAATATCTGAAAAGACGCCATCCACTGCTCTAAGATACACAAAAGAAATGATTTGTCTCCTGATTTGTCTTCTTTTAATGAGTTTTCTTCTAAAGTGTAATCTTAGTCCATGTTCTGATATGTTGTCTGGCTTTAGAGTAGTCTGTAGCAGTGTGAGGTAGTACTTTATTTTCTCACCTCTCAATCATGGAATGGCTTCACTCAAACAGGAATGAGGGCTTAAAAGATTTTTAACATAGTGATAACATCAAAACATCAAAAAAACATCAAAATAGACAATGCAAAGCTACAGTGACCTTTAGGCTACTTCACATGTTTACTATGCATGCTGAAGCAGGTTACCGGAGAAAGGCGCTGTGTATTTCATTGATTATGAGGATCGTCTGTCTTTCAGCATAATGAGTGACTTGAAGTCTATATGTACAGCCTACTCACCCCTGAAAAAAAACCCAATGTGATAGTATCGTCAGTCGGTTATTGCTAGGGGTTGTGACTGTATGATGGCTTATTGAACAGGATATCACAAGCCTGTTATTCAGGCTAGTTTTACAGAGCTCATACCTTTTTTTGCTGTATTTTTGTTGTAGGCTCTTCTAACTGTAGTAGCTCATTTGTGTCGTAGTACTGTCGCTCCGTGAGGGTGAAGGCCAGCACATGCATATATGAGACCTCTCACAGCGAGTTTTTGAACTACTAAGCACACAGCATTGTGGAACATCTCAACATACTCACTGGAGAACACTAATCATTCCATTACATTTTCAGGAACTACCAGCCACATATGGCCTGAATCACTAGGTCCACCTCAGGCTCATGCTTTTTCCAGGAGCATCACTTCAGTTTTCTCTTCAATATAGACAATATGGGCAGTCTTTAAATATAGAGGTTTCTAAAAGATTTTGGTTTGAAAATAAATTTGTAGAAAAAAAAACTAATTGTTAGAAGCTGTACATTATCTGTCATTTACAGAAATGGTTTTGGTTGAAAAGTAGCTAAAAGGTTCTTTAGGGAACTGAAAGTGGATCTTCGATTGCTTCATTGGGTTTCTATATCTGAATTGGGATTTTGGGCTTTTATATATAGATCTTTATCACTTTTTTCCTAGTAACCCATAGTACCCTGGGCTAATTATGCATTTTTTTTGCATTGCGTTGCATAGTATTAACATGGCCCAATCACAGGCGCCATGTATTATTATTTACATAATTGTACCATAATTTATTGCAATTAAAAATAAGTTGAATTGACTCCACACACCCTGTCTTGTCTCCAGGCTTATTATTTTATTGTTCTGTTCAAAATCATTAGGTGATGAAAAGTTACAAATATGTGCCATTCCTCTGGGAAAAACGTATTGAAGGTATACAATTAGACCTTAAAACCATTAATATACCTTTAAAGGTGACATTTACTTTGTTTGTACCTTAAAAATGAAAACGGTACCTACACAGTACTTGTTTTTCTGACAGTGCATGATTAACAGAATGCAACCATATTTTTTTATTACTTTTTTCTATTGAAGTTCTGGACGTTAATATGTGCATTGTGTGATGTTTATGGATAATAAAAAAAACAATAATAAGAGGTGGATTTTGAGCCTTTTTTTTTAAAGGGATTACTTTCTGATATTTTACCACTGATACACTCACCACAATGACCGCTACTTTTAGAGAGGGTAAGCCCTGCTGATTGTCTCATGTGGGTAATGACTGTAATTTAAACAATTCTTGAATTGTGAAGCCTTGAAGATAGCCATGCAAACAGCCTGAGAAATGTAGGCGTTAGGTTCTGAGGGATAGACCTTAGGTAGAAGCTGTTTCTTGGACTTAGTGCTGATCCAGTGTTGCGTCAATTTTTGTCTATAGTTAATATATTTCTTTATTGTCATATTGCTTTTTCCTTCAAACTATTTTCTGTATTATTTCATTGATCCACAGTGTGGCAGCTAGTGTCCTCACTGAGACAGGTGCTTTTCAAATAGTTTGGCATTTTTCAGTTCTCCTATAACATCAGGCACCGAGAATAATGAAGAGCAGGGACATGTACTAAGATGAGTAATAGTTTAAATGGGACTCTAATTGAATCCTTCTCAGACTGAAAGCTGGAAGGACATTTTCGCTGGACCCGTTTCTTCTGGTGCTAGGATAATGGAGAGTGAAGGGGACGAGTGGTGATTTGAGGGAGCTGGATGGCAGGAGAGGAACCCATTTCTCCAGAGAGTTACCGGCCTGTCCAGCCTCATTAGCTGCTAACTAACTTTTCTCTCTCCAGCTTATTCCAGTGAACGAGGCACACCACTCGTCTGCTGGCTGTTTTGTTCTGGAGAATATTAAAGATGGCAGCACAGTTTTTCACCCGTACGAGTTAGTCATTATTTTACAATGAAATCCCCCGTGGACCATAGATTTTATTCCTATCATGAGCATTTGACTGAATCTGGCTTTTGAAATTCTTTTTATAATTTATTTATTTTTAACTATTAAACACAAATGAAACAGGGCAGATGGAGATGAGCCCCTGATTATAAAAACAACTGAACCAATATTTGGATGTGCAGGTCAGGTATTTGCTGAACATAGGAGATTAAAATTTTATTACATCTCATCTTCTGATACTTCCAAGGCCACAGAGGATCCATGCAGAGTCCAGAATTTGCCGAAGACTGTACAGCATACTTTGCACATGTACAGCCATGATCACAAGCACTGATCTTTGTTCCTTTTCTGACAGGACAAAGCATAGGGTTTTGCACTGTAATAGGACAGATTGCTAACAAGTATTGGAAGTGAAATAATGCACACTGTTTCATGAAGGAAAAATCTTTGATGGCTTCATTGGCTTCTCCTTATTCTCCTTGGCTGGAGAGTAAGTATTTGTGATAGAATCTACTGCATGGCTACCTGAAGTACTGCCAGATCTCTATTGTCTCAGGTGATTTGGGAGAGGATTTCATCATTCCTCAAGGGGAATATCACATTTGCATAGCATGATTATCTTCAATTGTTTATCTAATCGTCATAATGCCAAAGCACTGAGAGGCGTGTGGGTTTATGGATGTTTAAAGCCCATCTTTGGGACCAGCTTTGAGCAATGAATTGGGTTCTGGCGAGTCTGGGCTGGAGTCACTCTAATGAGGGAATAGCTACTGCCAACACATTATGTTACCTTTTGTTGTCACAAATCCTGCTGCTTAGTAAAGAAAAAAAGCCATGACTGTCATTTTCTGAAGGCTTTGTTGATTTCCTTAATTCTGTCCCCATTCAGTTCTGAACTGAAGTAGTTCTCATGTGCTTTAGCGTAAGGAATGGCTATATTGAGCTTCAGCTTGCTTGAGCTGTTATTCTTTATAAAACTGTGCACAAAGGAATGCATCTTTAATTTCTGATGAGTCATGTGACACAAAAATAACTAAAATGTCCCAGATTTCACCTTGCATATACAGTCTAAGGTCTGACACGTGTACTAGTACTTAAAAAAGTTTAGACGATGTCTAAGAAACATAATAACCTTTCATTTCCTTATAAAATAACCTTGCCATCAAAGGTAAATAATCCAAATATTTAGTAAGAAAGGTAATAAAATTGACAAAAATCACAATTTCATTGATGCATGTGTGCATTTGGCATATTGGCTTTATTTGTTTGTTTGTTCACAGATGATTCACTCCAGAGGTTGGGAGTAACTCTATTTACTCAAGTAAACATTTGGTGGATTTGTACTTTCTTGAGTCATATTACTTTTACTTCTACTCAAGTATATTTGTCAGGAAAGTGATTATTTTTTTCTCAGTTACATTTGAATAACAAACAATTAGTTACTAATTACGTTCGTGTTTAATTTACTTATGTTGGTGACATCATCTGTACTGCATTGTGAATGGTCACTTTTGGTGAATATTGACTTTAGAATTTTATTTTAGACCAAAAACCACTTCAGTTCCTGTGCTGCTAGATGCTGGATTTACCACAAAGCTCTGCAGGGAACTATTTTTTGACCTCTCACTTTTATTCTTCTGCTTTTAGTAAGTTATTTTTTGGTAAGGTACTTTTACTTTTACCTGAGTGAATATGTCACAGTACTAACAACACTTTTACTTGAGTATGGCTTGTGATACGTATAATTAATATTGAGGCTTATTTTTCAGTGGCCTGTATAAAACATATATGAAAATTACATAGTTTGTTAGTTAGTGAGGAATGAGTCTGGAAGCCCTGCAGTTTTCTGGAGATTAAGGGTAATATTTAATTACAAGCCTTGTTATGAAAATTGCATTGATTTTACAGCTCTTCTGCTAAATATAATCACTCCATCACAGTACTGGCTACTTCTTAAAGATCTACTTTCTTGGTTCAGCGAGGAAGTATTCTCCTGTAATATGAAACAAATTTGTTTCTTTGCTTTTGATCCAGAATGACTTCCAGTTGTTATATCATATTACCTGTTATGTTCAAATTCTTTTTAGATTAAGATGCATTAAGATGCTTGTCTTACTGAAAGCTGTGTTTTTTATTATTTCTGATTTTCCGTTATATGCATGTGAAAGTTTAATTCTAAAGAACTGTCTATCTATTTGTAACAATTTTGAATAGAGCCGGTTTTTGAAAACAATAATGGATAATGGAAAACATTTTATTTCTCTAATAAAGGTGTCATTACTCATAATATGGCATCAGTATTTCTTGTATATATACAGACCATGCCCAACATCATATAATACAATAATCCTGAGAATGGTCTATAATGTGTTTTAGAATGAAGCCCTTCGTATTCATTAATCCCATTTTTATTTTTACAGTATGTTTATGTTTTGATGTATTATGTTATGAGGTTTTGGTCACTGTTACTTTTACACCTTTAAAAGTAAAAGTCATCGCTGTTGTGTATGTGAGCTTTGGAGTCAGTATGAAAGTACATTGGCCATAAGTATCAATTTGACATATGGTTACAATAATTTTTCCCAGCTGTGCAGCAGAAAACAAGCAAACATTCACAGCACAAAGCCAAGAAAGAGAGGAGGTCACAGGATCTGCTGGAGAGTGCTTCTCTGCTATAGAAAACAGCTTTTTTTGCTTATGAGATGTTATCAAATGCCTGGAGAATACAATTAGAATGTGCTGGTTAAATGGAGGCTGGGCATGGGTGGGTGAGAACCGAGGCAGTGGAGATATCTGACCAATCTCATACTCGCACACACACTTTTAAAGGGAAATTTCACCACAGTACTTGCAGAAATTTAGTTAATTTTAAAGTGTGTATCATTAAAATAAAAACAAAAACATGTTTGTATTTTATGCAAAATATATCTGTATATAAAATGTAACAGTAATGTAATAACAATATAATGATAATAATGTAATAATATAAGAATACTTATAATGCACAAAGATTTTTGTAACATTTGTAACATGCAGTTTCTGGGTAGTTATATATCAGTAACGATGAACACACAGCACTGTGTAGTGCTACTGTCATAAAAATGGTCCTAAAGCATGGTACAGTGATGCCGGACATCATGGTTCAGAGCTGTCAAAGTGAAGAAACAAGTAAATATGTTGCCTAATGCATATGTATGTGACCCTTACACATAGTTTGCATTAGGGATTATTTTGTGATACAGAGACAAAATGTTAACAGACTCTCTTTTGCAATTTAGCTGACATTTAGTTACATTTCATTACATCAGAGAATGTGTTCATTGCTGCAGAGGGGAGAGAGTGGGTGAACTACACAAGGCCTCAGTAAGCAGTCCCAACACCAGGGACTGCATGGAGAAATCCTTACATTCATGCCACGCAGATTCATTGCTGTTTTCTGTTTAGCCAGCCATTTCCTCACAGAACGCTGCTGTTTGAGTTGGCCAGCGGATGGTTTTGGGGTACAGGGCCGCAGTTGTGTTCCCCACTCTGTGTGCAGCGCCTGTGGAATTTCCTGCCCAAGTTTTCCCTCCGCATCTCTCTGATTTTATGTGACTGACTGGCTGGGTCCTGATGCAGTGGGAGTTAAATTAGAGACAGTGAGCATTAGCATTAGTGACTAGCACTAGAGTTTAAATACCTCATGTTGGTCTGTTTTTTTCCATGCTCAGTAATTTCTCACTTGCAATTAAGTGCTGAAAAAGACGAATCAAATATTTGTCTACTGCATAAGTGTGGCCTGTTTATTTTTCTACAGATTGGGGGAGAAAAAAGGTTATTAAGCTTGCGTTGCTGTCCAAATTTGCCACCAGCAGTTTGTCTGTGCAAAGGTTTTGTGACCTTATAAACACGGGCAAATAGTTGCTCATTTAATTACCTCTCTGCATATTTGCGCAGCTCTAAATATAACCTGTTGTGACAAGCCATAAATTGAACTGGGTAATTTTTGTTAGTGTGAAAGTCTTAAAAATGGTAGGCTCATCTTTCAAAACAATCTACAGCGAGCTCCATAACTTAAGGTTTGGATGCTTGCTTGAATCAGAGTCCAGATCAGTTGAGGTGAGTGGTGCGTGCAGTGTGGAAAATGAAGGTTGTTTTGGGCAACTGGTTTAGTGCCTGACACACTGGCATTCATTATATTCAGTCATTGAGAAGGTAGATGGAGCAGAATGGATCACAGGACAACAAGACGATACTCTGTTCGACTGTTTATGAGCTCACACGTGGAAAATGCTTTAAAACTTTCTCCATCTATCCACAATATCAATCAACTGAGCAAAGCTTCCTAACGTCTCCGTAGCATGTCGTTCCTCATATTTATGACAAAGGAAATCTGGACAAGCGGAATGATCGAAAGAGAGAGATAGCTCTGAAATAATTCCATAAATCAAAACAGAAGTTTCACCATTTCCTTTAAAGCCACTAAATGTGAAACCAGATGTTGGCTTTGTAGACTTCATTGTTTTTCCTTTTTCCTTTTATAGTTCTTTTTTTTTTCTGTTTTTCAAGCCAACAAAAATGTCCTCCCTGCCTGAGGTGCCTGGTCTGTTTTGAGTTGATATGAAGAGCTAGTAGACCTTTTGACCAATCCATGTCTGCTTTTTCAACATCATTCTACCAGTTCGACTCCCCTAAAGCACTGTGTCATCTGTTCTGCTGAAGAAAGAAAAAAAAAAGACCTTGATGGAAATATTTTATTCAGAATCAGTCTGTCCTCTTTCCCCTGTGCATGATGATCAATCTCACACATTATCCTCACTCTTTCTTTTTTCTTCAGACAGTCTAGCAGGGACGACCCTTGCAGGGTTCCTGTGTGGAAATCTCACGCAGTCAAGTGCCGGGGCAGTTTCGGCAGGTGACCAGCAGTCAGTGATTACAACGTGCGCGGGCTGTCGCTGTGACCTGCTTGGAAACTGCCCTTCAGCGTGGAGTCAGCGTCAGCAGCTCGCAGTAGTTCTTCAGTCATATCCGCTCACTGGGAAACATGACTGCACTAGCTCCTGACTCCCCATATGATCAGAGAGATTTTGCACCAGAGTGTTCAAAGACCTCACAGCCGCACTGCCGGTGCTTACTGTGGGTAGATCTAAAGCAAACATTGCTCTGAGGTCGTCTACGGCTGCTCACTGAGGAAAGTCGGGCCTGTGTTGAAATGAAAGGATATACAATATTTCCCCTCTTTATTTCCTCTTTCTCTCTTTCATATGGAGCTAAAACAAATGTTGATATTGAATTCAGATAGCGCTGATCCCCCACATCACGCAGAGAAAGCGGATAAAATGTATCTGTGTCTTTACCGGAGTTCACATGATCCACCTACTGAAAATAAATGAAAAATACAGGAGGATAGTGTGGTGGAGATGATCAAGGGCACCTCACTTCTAAACCTTGACATTGTACAGAGCTCACTAAGTGTTTCTATTCTGCACATTCATAGCGTCCCTTCTGTAAAACGTTTTCTTCTTATTTCTCCCTTTCTCTGCCAATTAGATCACTTCCAGCATAGTCTGCCTGTATCGTTTTTGCGCCACCAATCTGGAAGCACAGAAGGCAAGCACATGCCTTCTTTAATATGTGTGGAGACAGCCACTGTCTTCTTCTGAAACACTGGCCATGCAGCATGCTCGAGTGCCATAGTGCATTCAGAACAGAACACTGAGTGCTGGTACGTCCCATTATATGACAACGCTAACAGCATGTGAGCTAATAAATCTTTGGACCATGTGCACAACCATTCAACAGTCTGCTAAAAATAGAGGTTCCTAAATGGTTTTTGGCTTGGATAATAACTGGCATAGAACCTTCACATTGCATGGGCTCCCTTATACTTTAGAAAAGGTTCTTCTCACTTACACATCTCATGTCTTACAAAGAGCCATCAAATGAAAGATTCTTTAGGGAACCAATAGGGGTCCTTCTTTAGCATTACCCTAGTAAACCCCTTTTTGGCATGTTTATTTTTAAGAGCAGAGTTGAGGTTAATCAAAATGTAATCAAATTACTAATAAATTTGTTCATTACTTCAAGGAAAAAGGGTCCTGTGCAGTACATTTTTGTTGATCATGATTGAAACACAGTAAATGTACCCTCAAATGTACAACAACACCAAGCTCAAGGTCCATCTTTGTACCTTAAACAAGTTTTTGGTCGATTTGGCATATACTGTTTGAGAACTGTAAACTGTAAAGAACCTTAAATACAGTCTTAATGAATATAACGTCAAGCTTACAGAGCTATTTGAGGCCTGTAGGTGAGGTTGAGGTTCTCTCTGCTTCACCATGTGGATATTTATCCATCATGCACTCATATTAAACTGCTCATGTTCACAATCAAAGTTACGCAGTCAGCTGTCGCAAGTGCCACATGCACAGGAAAATCACTTAGTAGGATTATAATCTACATAGAGGAAATAGATGTTCTGAATGCTTCATGTAAGATTAATACTGGTTTTTAGAGACACCTTAGCAATGCAGGTAAGATTATTTGTATTAAGTTGGTAACTGTAATGTGATTACACAAACTTAAGCTGTAATTCATTTCTTGATTACAGAAAAAAGGAATCACATTACTATAATATGTAACTGTGTTACCCTCAACACTATTTAACAGTGTAAGTAATGCATGTGTTTTAGTTTTTTATGTTTTTCATTCAGGACTCATCTTAAGCTTACACTTTACTTGAGATTCACAGATGCAGCTGCAGTACTTTGTGAATATATATCAGTATGAAAAAGAGAGAATAAGAACAGGAGAGATGGTTTTTGAGTCTTCATTGTACTCGACAGTGTATTTGGGGAACCATTTGCATAAAGAGCAAATCCCTGCAGTCCTAACCTTAAGAAAGTGGTGCGGGCAGGGCTCCCAAACAAAAGCTCTGCCAATTAAAGCCACTCTTGCTACTGTCTGCAGTCAAGAACACTGCTTCCCAGTAATGACTCAGTCTCTCAATCTACATGACAGCATGTCAGCGGACCTCTCCCTGCTCAGGGAGCAATCTTAATTGGTGAAGTCTCAGGGGAGGCTGTGTTGGGATGTGGAAGCTGGGGCCGGTGCTTTTGTAGCGTCTTGGTCAGTGGTTTATTTTGTGCCCTACTTTCCGCGTGGAAGACGGAGGGCAAATTATAGGCAGCATTTCAGTTCTCTGCCCAAATGAACAGCTCTGTCCTATAAAGAGGGTACAGGATATGGCTATAGATAGTGAAGATAACAAGTAGTGGGAGTGAAAGAGGATAAAGCCGAGAGATGCTGTTGATTTTGATGAGACAGTGGAGAGAGCAGTACTGATGATGAATGTTTGGATAGAACAGGAAAGGATATGTTTAAGGTGTGCTAGATGTTGCAGAGGTTCTACACACTACAAACAAGTGGAGTTCATTTGTCAAGAATGACTGATGTTGCTCAAACATTTAGAGCTATTTTTTCTTGATATCTCAAAGTGCTTTACACAGAAATATAAGGAAAACACTGGAAAGATAAAAACACTACGCTGTAAATGGAATCACAAAACAAGAGAAAGTGAACCAAAATACTTCCACTCATATGTTAGCCTAAACCAATTTTTCCTTTAATCTTCCTAAGATTCTCTGAAGTGTGATTCCAGAGTTTAGGATATATATGGATCTACTTACTTAATTCAAGTTGAAAGATTTAGATTTGCTATGAGTTTAATTTTTAAATACAAAAATGTCCATCAAAAAATCCTGTTCCACGTTTTTACGACACAATACTGAAACACAGAGACCCCATTTACACCTTGTTACTTCATGTGACTAGTATCTGAATTGTGTCCTGATAAGATTTTAGCCACATGCATTTACACTTGGTAGACAAATGCATCTCCGGTTAGTCGGACTGAAATCCGATTGCTTGGGATGGAATATTCAAATCTGCTCATTACGCAGGAACCAATTACTGTTTATTTGTTCAGTCACTTTATCTGCAGTTTATTTTACACAGTAGTGTCTGTCCATATTGCTATTATGCATTTTGTTTTGTCCAATCCCCAACCATGTGCGTCCTCTATGATTATCTTCCATGCAGACGTGGATCACGTGCACAGTGAGGCACTGCAGGGGGATGTAATTGGGTTGTAATGGGAGGAGTTTCTGTCGTACTAGGAGGACTTTTGGCTGTCGAATGTGTCTTCACAGATGCATCTCAGACCACCTCCTGAAGTGGTTTGACCAGTCGGATTTGTATCTGTTTTACATGTGTATTGGGTGCGTTTACACTTGCGTTTATGTAATCCTGATACTCAAGATGCATGAAGTGACCAGGTGGAAATGGGGTCAAAGAGTTTTAATCTGTAGGTGGAGCCTTGTTTTAGCCACATCTCTGCATTTTAGAGCAGGAAGTGAGACTGCATCCCTGTCCTTTATGGCCACATGGTGAGCAGTTAGATCTAATGGTTTTGAAGTAAATGTGTCCCAAAGTCTGGATATCAGTGTGTAACCTAAAGGATTGCCATGACACAAACACATTTTCTGTAAGTAAACTTGTTTGTGCTTTAATAAAAACATTATGGTTTTATGTGTGTACAGCTGTGATTGTTAGTTATGTATTGGCAAGCATTTTTGAGTTATGCTCAAAATTAGGTATAACTGTCACTAACAAAATAGTCACTACCGGAAATGTATGAAATGTTCAATCATTTATTTTAATAAAATAAACATAGTTAAGGCACAAGGTCACTCAAAGCAAAAGGATTATAGTCCAAGCCAATCAAAAGTCCGAAATGTGTTTCAAGCTTGGACTTCAAACCAGTTAGGTAGAATGAATGATCCATATAAGAAAATATTCTTCCACCAGCTGAGCTGTAAGTGATCTTAGGGGTTTGCATTAAGCTTGCCTGAACTGAGCACAGTGCTCTGGATGGACTATAACTCCTTAACACATCAGCAACATTTGCCAGACCTGGGCTTTTTGATGTATGCTTTGAGAAACCTAAAGTACCCAATCTTCTGATCCTAATACACTAAACAATCACTAACCCCTGTAACATTCCAAGCTTATTGCATTTTAAGGCTTATTATTCAGTAAATATAGAGACTGCAGTGCAAACTAGCTGAGCTATTCTTAGGTTATAGAAAAGTGTAATAAAACTTTGGGCCTGCCAGCCCTGGCCATGTAAGGGGTTAAGCAGCACTACTTCTAAAATGTAGAAAAATAGGACTGTAGACAATTCATATATGAAGATATGAAGTATAAATAATCACTTTGCTCTATTATACATGGTAAATGTTACATGTGTACATATGTACATATATTCACCTGTACGTATGCTCGGTTCCCGAGTCTGAAAGAAATAATTATCACTTTAGTGAGACTGGGTGTATGTAGCACCTATGAGAGTTCGACTGTAACATATCGGCTGTCAGTGCATATTTCTGGACCAACTACTTCCTGGAGTTCTTCATCACTTTCTGATGTGCTAGCTCTCCTTGACTCTTAACTAACGCAACATCCACATGCTTAATGAGTTTTTAAATATCGCCACCGCACTTCATTGTCACTATGGTGAGCTTTTAATTTGCCGAGCAATTAAGTACAGGCTCTCATCCATCAGCGCTGGTTTGTCTAGAGGGAGCCTCACCGCTGTTTATTGATGGCTTCCACAGAAACACTGTGGTTAAATGAGAACTCCCATGGTGGAGGTCATTCCACCAGCTTCGGGAAGCCGTAGACTGACACTAGAGATGAATTGTTAGCCTAGCCAGCTACACCTCAGATACCCGCAGATATTAGCAGGCACGGCTGGGAAGGTCTTTAGCTGGTGTGATGGATATTTCTAAATGTATATAGGTGCCATACGCCATCTGTTTCTAGCTGTGAAAAAAAAAAAAAAACTTTTCAGAAATTCTTCACAGTTCTCACAGTATGTTAAAGGGACTGCACCAGGTGAAGTGAGAACCGACTGGTCACACGTCAAAGTAAAAGGAGCTTATCATATGCAGAAGTGAGAGAGGAAATCATCACTTCCCTTCTGCTGCTGTAGTTCAAACACATTGAGGGGTACTGTAAACAATGATAGACATCCCCAAAGATCTTTCCACTTCAGGGCCACAATAAAGGCATCAATGTGCACAAGAGAGATGAAAAATCACCCATCTCCATTGCTGCTCCCGAAGATAAATAAATTCATAGATGCTTGAGCAGGTTTCACAGAGGCCGATTTGACCTGTGTGACCTACAGTGAGCTGGTGACGCTCTTTCAGGGCAGTGCTTTGCACACTTTCAGGAATACCCAGAGAGCGACTCCCACTAATACATCCCCATCCCTCATCTCGACAGACACCAGACGACGGGAAAAGTGCCGGGGAAGAATATTCAGTCTCCCTTGAGTAGCCTGTAATAAATTACACTTTCATCCACTGAGCGAACCGTTTGAGATTCTATCCATCTCTGTTTTTTTTTTCATTCTGCATCCCTCGCTCTTCATTCCAGCTTGGCTGTCAGGAACCACCTGGCCATGGTTTCATGTGTACCCAGTGTACCTTTAGTGTATTGCTCTTGATACTTGAAGATTAAAAAAAGAGTTCTTAGGTTTGCATCTTATCATGCCAGAGATTATGTATCATCTCTTTAGGCTTCTAGTCCCTTTCTGAGATCCTCCAGTGTCAGGGAAGAGCATTCATGTCATTTCAGCATCACTCAGTGATTTTGGCCATATTTGGCATCTGCAATCTGTTTACAAAACCAGTACTGGCTTAAAGGGGAAATTTACCAATTTACCAAGTTTCTGCATAATTCAGATGCTGGGAAATAAATAAAGTCATTCAGAATGTTTTGATGTGAAGTTAATTGTAGAGAAACTTCTGACTCTGATTTCTACACAGTGGTGATGATAAATATAGCCATTTAATTTACTTTTTAAAAAAACAAACAGTGAACCTACATGTTCTCTAAATTTTTATACATAGTTTATTATGATAAAATAGTGGTAAATTTGCCTAACAACTCCTACCTTTTCACCACGTAACAAATATGTTTTAGGCCATAATCTCCTCGAAAACAACTGTAAAACAATGTCTCATGCACAAGGCAATGTGTTCACGATCATTTAATATAACTTTTTATGACGAAGCTCTTAGAGTCATTAAACGCTTCAGACATCTGGTTCCTATCACCTCCACTGATTTGATATTCTGGCTTGGCAAGTTTATCTAAAATGAAGCACTTCACATCAAACCACTCAGAATTACTTTGTTTACTGATTTAATTATACAGAAACATTTAAAAAATCAGTGAAATTCCTCTTTAAGGGCTGTGGCCACAATGGCCACACACCATTCAGTTTAGCCTGTGATCTTTTGTTTTAAATTCATTAAATCTATCAACAAATATGTATATTTAACCAAACAGTAACCAATAGACATTTTAAGATCACTGTCTTAAGGAGTGATTTCAGAGACTGTATAATAAACCTTGGCATGAGGCTGTCATTCATCTGCTTTTTCTTTCTCTTTCCTTCTCTCCTCTCCTTTTCTCTTCTTCCCTTCTTAACCTTCGTCTGATTCATGCAGACTTATCGCCCTCGGGCAAACCCAGTGGCATTTCCATAGCAACCACCTGCCCCCTCCAGCTCTATGGCTGCAGTGGATCAGCAGTTCTCTCTCTCTCTTTCTTTCTGTTTTCTTCTCTCTCCCTCTCTTCAAACCTCCAATTTCCACCAGCACCTGTCTTAGGCAGTTATCAGCACCCTTAAAACCTGCATAATGCTCTTTTGTCCTTTCATTCTGTGGCTCCTTATCCCTCTTTTCTTACACTCTGATTTTTCATGGCAACCCTGAGGGCAGCTTTGGATGTAAAGTTAAAAGACAGCCTGTACTGGTTTTTGGGGTGTATTGCCCCCAACTGAACCAAAGACCTGCTCTCCTACTCTTTGGTGTATATAGTACTGTGCAAACTGTTACTTTTCACAAAATGTGTTGAAATATTTCTGTGTCCAGTTATGGATAATACATTTTGTGTTATTTTTAACACAGAATGTATTAAATCAGAAAACATTATGACACAAAAAGTGTCAAAACAGGTAACACAACATTTTTCTTCTTTTTTGTCTGTTTTGTTTTCTCAGCAATGACTTCTACACATCCTTTCAGGCTTGAGTTGAGTTATCTTCTCACAGTGGAAGGATGGACCTGATTTTTTCCCCTTCTTTCAAAGATGAAATCATTGAGTACTATTTATCTGATGGCCACAGTTTTGGTGGCCTACCAGGTCTTGCACAGTTGTCACACTTTTTCTCTTCATTTTTTAACATTATTTGAACTCCAGTTTTGGAAACTTTATGCAAGCGGATTATCTTGTATCTAATATACCCAGAAATGTCTCCAGAAAAATGATCAACTTGTATTTAATGCCTGTTTTGATTGGAAATTCAATAAATGATGAGTGGTCTCTGACTTTTGCACAGTACTGTATGTTCAGTTAAAAGTCATAAGTAAACTAAAAAACAGATCAAAATCTGTATTTTTCAAATCGCTGACCTAAAATACATCCTCATCAGTTGCACTGAAGCTGCCACTCTAGCACATGCTCAACAGTGGAAGTGATGAATGGGTTAACAGGCTAACATGCACTCTGCACAGTCTCTCTTAATGGGACATTTAAAACAAAGTTATTACAGCTACAAACTGGTTTTACCAGTTGTCGTGTGAAATATCCTTGACCCGCTCTCTTATGTATGTGCACATGCGCGCACGCACAACTCACGCACTCTTACACACACGCGTAAAAGCAAATACAAATGTTATTTGACTCTCCACTAAAGTCTTGACCTAGACAGAGCATCACTCCTGGTATGAGAGCAGTCATTGTCTGCTGTCTCCCACCCAGAGTGCTTCACTAACTTTCAAGGACTTTCAAGAGTTGCTGACACTCTGTTTTACTTTCCCCTCCACCCCCTGTGTAATGATAAGTGGGCAGTTACCTGCTAAACACTCTGGGTCAAATCCAAAAGTGGACTGCTCCAATTTCATGCCCGAGGGGGATTCATTTCCTAATTTCTGTTCAGTGATAAGCAAATAATCCAGAATTAAGAATTAAGAATTGAGAGCAATAGCTATCAATACCCTTTAATTTTGGTAGTGCATGTGACATAGATAATCAGTTTAAACAGCCATGACATGTCTGGTGCACAAATTTGACATCTTTAGAGTTGCAGGTAAATAACAAGTATATGAACACATGCCCAAATCTTCATATATTTCAAATGACATCAACAAGATACTTGATCTCATCTTTAAATGACCCATTTAGGAAAAAATGTCAGTCATAGATCACATTTAAATTTGCATATTATCATCCATGTAACTTCCAGCTTTCTTGTGTCCTTATACCTTCATGCATAGGGCATGTTATAAAAGAGGGCATGTTGTAAAACCTCACCTGTGTAAATGCAACGACAAAGTGGCCAATTTGTTAGCTTAGCCAGCTTGCTGTGAGACAGCGTGTTACTTTGTTACTACTTTTGCAACTCAAATTGATAAACCTTTTACAATGAAGTGTTGTGTTCTACTGTATATGTTGTGTGTCTGCCCTGTGATGGACTAGTGGCCTGTTGAGGGTGTTTCCTGCCTTCTGCCCAGTGTTGCGCTGAGATAGGCTCCAGCACCCCACATGACCCTGGAGGACAAGAAGCTTAGATAATGTGTGTTTTGTGTGTGTGTGTTGTGTTCTGGAATCTAAATTGGTTAAAATATTGTGCTTGATCTACTTTAAAAAAATTAAGGCTACTTTGCATCAGATTATTGTGTGGGTTCTCCTGTTTCCTCCCACAGTCCAAAGACATGCAGTCGGGCCAACTGGACATGCTAAATTGCCCATATGTGTGAATGTGTGTGTGTGAATGTGCATATCTGTCTGTCTGCCCTGCGATGGACTGCCGACCTGTCCAG
Organism: Colossoma macropomum; assembly: GCF_904425465.1. Taxonomy (NCBI): domain Eukaryota; kingdom Metazoa; phylum Chordata; class Actinopteri; order Characiformes; family Serrasalmidae; genus Colossoma; species Colossoma macropomum. The sequence goes on along the minus strand of NW_023494784.1, from coordinate 22,694,023 downwards.
GCTGTATCCTGCCTTCTGCCCAATGACAGCTGGGACAGGCTGCAGCACCCCCCACGACCCAGAAGGATAAGTGGTTTAGACAGTGTGTGTGTGTGTGTGTGTGTGTGTGTGTGTGTGTGTGTGTGTGTGTGTTGTTTTACTGCATTACTCAAAAATGAAATGTTGGATTTATTTAATAATGTTATGTCAAGTGGTCCCATGCAGCTTTTAAGATTTTCAATTGAATAACATCAACTCAGTGAATTCATGTAAATCACAGTAGAAAAAACTGTACTACTCAGCTACTGTAGAATTACACTCACCACTTGCAGTCAACAAAGTGGCTAGGCAGTTGACCATGGAGAAATATGCACACTGAAGGAAAGGTAGGATGGAGGAAAAAACTGTAATACAATATATATATATATAAGAATATGCAAATAGATGTCAGTTGTCAATAGGAAATATGTTGAGTCTTACTCAACCAAATTGCATTGACCAAACACTTATTAAGTAAATCTGACAACTGGAAAGAATACAGTCATACTGAGTTAGTTCACATATATTCACTGCATTTGTTAAGTAATTTCAACCAGAAAAAAAAAGATTAAAACCAACAATAGAGCAATTTAATTTTTTTGAGTGATGGCTTTTTGTCATGAGCCATCAACTGGCAAGAGGCACGTTCAATAGAAATATTGTCTGAAATCTCCAGGTGTGCAGTTATCACAATAGAGTGATATCCTCAAATATACTGCTTTACACCTACATTTTTACTATCGCAGTGAATCATGAAATGCAGTTCACTTTGGTTATGTCTTTGTTGCACTTTTGGTTTACTATAATCTTCTAAGTACTTGGCAGGCTTGCCAAATGTTGCTTTATGCTCTGAAATACATTACCTAGAATGTTACCAGCTTGATATTCACAAATATAAAGCTATACCATTTTCGGCTACATCTTTGTTGTGCTTTTTGTTGGCTGTATTGAGTGTACTCCAGTTGAAACAGCTGAGGCTCATTTGTGATAAATGTAAGTCTCAAATTCATGATCAGACATTCAGTAATGCTAAACCACATAGCTTCTTTGCTGTAGCCTATTTTAGTCTTCTGTGTGATTGTGTTGTGAATTCAAGCAACCCCACCTCTTTCCATCTTATGTGAAATGATACCAAATTGTGCTACAGAAAAAGTGATTCTGAATTGTCCAGTAAAGGATTTTCTGTGACACACACTTCCATATATAATCCATGAATAGGAAATTACTTCTAATGCAATGTGTAAAGCACAGATCCTAAGACCACTGAGATCCCTCCTTTCATGCCTGAGAGAAAACTGTTGCATTGTAATACTACATCAAGATACATTAGCAAGCAGATCTTGATAAAGCCTTTTAGAACTTTAGCCAGGCCTGAAATTTTGGTCCGAACCCAAATACAACCTGAGAACATTCTGTCCAAGTCTGAAGTGATCCAACCCACAGCTCTAAGTTTTAAATCTGAACACAACCCAAGCCTGACAAAATTCTGTTTGAACACAACTGAACCTGAACAAAACTAATATGAGACTGAATAAAACTAATAGTGTCTAATAGTCTAATAGTATTAGTAATGTTACTAATAGTAGTAACAGTTATCTTAGTGACTATCATCATCAGATCACTGACAAACAATATTTTGAAACATGGCCTGTCTAATAATCAGCTACTCAAAATCAAATTTAAATCTTAAACATTAACAAATTTACAAAAAGTCAGAGCATTCACTTCTGTTTTTTATACTTCATTTTTATGCATCACATGATCCAGCAATACAGTAGTGCAAAACACTGTTAGAAAGCTCAAAATCTCAGGATTCGATTCTTATGAACCATTTTATGATCCGTTATTTACAGCAGTTACGATCGTCTCATTTGCAACATAAGCACCAAAGCAGCAAATTCAAGCAAACTTGTGGACCCCTACATTCAAAGCCTTGCAGCTATTCACAGAGACATCATAATCCAAAACATGTGGTCTTAATAACATGGCAGGAGTCAGAGATCAGTTTAGAGATCTGAGTCAGGCAGAAATAAACTCCATTCTAGCCTATGTTAGTCTGTGTCAGTATTCATACAGTTATTCTGATGGTTGGGGAAAAAACTTGAAAGTTTATTGTTCAAATGAGACCAAGATCAAGATAGTAGTCCAAAGTATGTGGGAACAGTGCTCTTTTTATTTTGGGTATGCCATTTGAGGCAAAAATGGGGCGACAATTAAAAGGTTGATCATTTAATGCCTTAAATAGACATTCCAATAGATTTTTTTTGTGCACCTTGCTTCCACAACTTTGGGCCCACCGGTGAGCCCTGACCATGTAAGGGGTTAAAGGTGAGGTACAATCTATAAGACACCCAAGCATGAAATCTAAACTTGACCTGAGCCTAACAAGTAAGGAATTATTTCCAAACAGTGCTGTAGAGAAAATACCAAAAAACCAGCAACCGTTGTTGACTAATTATGCTCAAATACGTGACTTCTATTATAACTTCAACACTTTATCCTCTTCCTTCCGCTCTTTATGAAATGCAGCACTGACACTGCCACTCTATTGTGAATTCCCTCATTGCAGCTTCCCAGTTGCACAATTGTAATATATCACAGTAGGAGCAGGAGACCTAAGAAGGCCAATAACTTCTGCCTGGTTTCAAATGAAAATATAACTGTGGAGTGTGACCTGATGGTCCTTCTGCAGTAAAACATAATGAGCAGAGCGTTAAAGCAGCAGCACTAGATGAAGTTAATGGGCCTTGAACTGAGCTCCTAATTGCCTTGTCTCTGTAACATTTATTCTGCCTCAACAGGGCTGAGCAACAGCGAGCGGCTCTCCAGGAAAAGCTAGAGGAGCAGAACTCGGAGGTGAGGAGAGACAGCATGGTGATGAAGCGATGTCACAGTGTGGCATTGCTGTGTTAGCTGTTGAGCTATAACCCACACTGACACGCATGCTTTTCTACAACACATGCAAAAGAGTTTTCTTCTGCCAGCACAGGCAAGTTTTTGATAGAGAGCGCAGCACTAGCAGCACCGGCAGAAAAACCGGTGCATCACACTCTCGCACGCACACATTAAAATCGTTTTTAGTAGATGAGGCACTTAGCTGGCTCTTAAAGCAGAGTGACACTCTCTCTGTGTCCCTGTGATGGGTCCATGCACTGCAATTACACACACAATTAGAGCCTCACACACCACCACACCATTGCTGCAGGGGCTGAGGGAGCTGTGTGAACAGTCTGTTTGTTCATTTGTGTGTGTGTGTGTGGGGGGGGGTGTTTGTGTGTGTGAGAGAGAGAGAGAGAAGGTGGGGTACAAAAGTAAAAGAGAGAGAGTAAGACCTTTTTAGTGGAACGTGAGGATGCATTTCTTCTCCCAGGTTAAAATTAATTGATTTCAGTTTTGAAAAAAAAAAAGTAGCAAGACAATGTCAGGTTTCAGAATGCTTTGCATTCACATTTAACAGTGAATTTCCTCTGTAAATGAATACTGTCACCACCAGAACAAAAGCATCCCCGTTTTTGTTGTTTTTACTTTTCTTTTCCATAAATTTCAAAATACCAGCTGCTGTTCAAACTGTGTCAAAATTTGAAAGTTATTGTAACATTTGAGGGGGAGTCAGACTGCAAGTGCATGTTAGAAGTCTTAATTAAGGATCTTTCCAAAAAGCCACGGTCATTGGTACAGGTAGCGGTCAGAACACATGTAGGCAGAGTAATCTAAGACAATGGAAAAACGGACCAAAACTAGGAGAAGAAATCCAAAAACAGAGATCAGAAAAAACAAGAAGCACGACTAGGAAAATTAGGGAATTACAAGAAACAAGAGTACTACTACTGTTGTAGTAAAGACGGCTAGAGACGAGTCAGAGTCAAGACCAAGACCAGAAAAAATTAAATTCATTATACATTAAATTCCTAATAACAATAATAATAATAATAATAATACTTCATTTATATGCTATTTTGGTATTTATATGCTAAGTTTATTTATATGCTACTATATTATATAGATAATACATTTCAATAACATATAGTCTACACATATTATTATTATTTTATAAACTTAGTCCAGTTTTGCGCTGTAACTTTTGGAAGCAAATAATGTTTAAGGTTATTCTATGTCACATCTAACTTATGTTCCTACAACTTATTCAGATTCACCACCTAAAGTCAACTGCACATAAACCAAACAACATACATTCGATTTTCTCAGTTAATCCTTCTCTGAAAGGATCGATTAGATTCTTAACTGGCAGCAAACAGATTTCAAATTCAAAATAACAAGCGGACCACTAGCCAGGTGGTCTTCTCCAAGAGTAACTGGTAGAAAAATTGGGACAGTGGAAAAGTGTTCAGTTTTTTAATTACAAGTACAAATTTTGACTACATATATTCACTCATTTTAGCACTTCTTAGTCAATGCTTAGCAAGTTTTCTGTCACTACTAAGCCACTACTACTACTGATGATGACAATTAGTATTATCACTGTGTAATGAATGAATTAGGCACATGACAGACCTTGCGGGCTGATACTTTGAGACGATGTAGAGAAAGGACTGTTTTATTAATATTCAATAATGATAGAAAAAATTTTTCTAATCACTTCAGACAGAGGCATCGCACTTGGCTGGTCTTGACAATTTCTAAATCCACCTTACTCTGAGCCTGAGACAAGACCGAGTCCAAATGATGTTGAGACTGAGATAGAACAAAGTCCAAATGATCTTGAGACTGAGACAAAACCGAGTCTAAAAGATGTTGAGACTGAGACAAAACAGAGTCTAAATGATGTTGAGACTGAGACAAAACCGAGTCTAAATGATGTTTAAACTGAGACAAGACAAAGACTTGAGACTGGCCTTGAGTACTACAACACTAACTAGAGCTGGCTCAACAATACTCAACAAACTGTGGCATGACTTTGCAAAGGATAAACAAAAACAAATATGGAGTATAAATATAGAGAAACAGAGGTGGAAACAATGATGTCAGAGTGGGTCCAGGACAGAACTAGAGCTGTGGATGACCAACCTCCCATGACAAGAATAGAATTTTGTTACATTGACCTGCATTAAAGCTAAGAATGTTTTTTACTTTTTGTGATGACACTTTATTTGGATGGTCTGTTTGTGATAATAAATGAATTACACATTAGCTGCCAATAAAACATCACACACCTGCTCCATAAGCACCAGCTTCTAGTGTTGTAAGTGTTAACAGATTCTGTCAAATAAATGATCTGGGTGGAGTTTCACAAAAGCATCTTACCAATGAAGAGTCTTTTTAAATTGTAGAGCAAGCTTGACTGTGAACACTGTCTTTAACCAGTTGAGGTGGTCTTACCACTACAATGCTGTTAGTAAACTGGGCCCAGATGAGTGTAAACTATATCTCAGACACTTTTCTACAGCAAGAATTCTGTATATCAATAAATGCTCAGCAACGCTTCATCTATTGATTATCAATGTTATTAATGTTGCACTGACCTCAAACACCATGTCCTGACTCTTCTATTGTATTTCTGTATTTTAAAACACAGGTTATGAAAACCCTTTCCTTTAGGGAAAGAAAAAAACACATAATTGGACAACCATTGTTATACTTTTAAGGGTAAATTTACATTGAACAAAAATGTGCCTGTACAGTACCCCTTTTTCTGATAGTGTGTAGAAGAGTTTTCTGCAATGTAATCTGACCATTAATATAGAAGGTTTATGAAACAGCTCTGGACATTTGATTGATATTTAATGTATAGCAGTGCAGTGGTGTGGTTTTGCCAACCGGGAGGGCGGTGCCGTTATTCATCACTCTAACACATAAATAAATATGTGAGTTACAAGACAGACGAACGAAAACACATAACAAAGCAAGTGGACAGCTCATTTTTTGGCATATTAGCCTAGAGATAAACAGCACAAGACCAACCGAACACTATCACAAGCAGCCTGTTCAAAAACACAGTCAAGCGTAGGATTTAACAAATATAATTCAACTAAAGATATGAAATCTCCAAAAACAAGATGATGGAAGTCTTGCAAATTTAATGCCAATATGTATCAACCTCAGAGTGGGACGATCACAACAACCAGAATAATTAAAATACATACAGCAGAAAACACTGTAGCACAGAATTAGAAAACTTACCAAAACTGGTCTTTGTGCCATTAAAACTTGATTTATGTCTACTAAACATTTATGTTTTTGACATGAGCTTTCTCAAATAGATTTAGAATTAGTGCCTCAACTGAATTAGCAGGCTTTGCTATGTTAATTTACCAAAGCTGGCAATTGAAGATTTGGATTACAGAAAATGTGGCCACCATTTTAAAGCAATGTGTCAATTTTGCCACTCTATTGGTCAAGGGCATTTTCTCCAGCATCCTGACACTGTATTTTTCTGCATTTCTGATTGGCTAACAGCACTGCACTGAATCTGATGGTGAGTTTGGAATCCTCAGGTTACTATGGTCACTATGATTTATGAACTGGCATTCATTTTTTCAACGCTCCAGACAATTTTACAGACACATATCAAACAAAACCTTATGTACTTAGTAAAAAGATAGCTATGTATTAAATATGATTATTTCCTCTATTAACAGGTAGGGTTGTGCCTCAATGGCATTAATGGATGAAGTGTCTCTGATGTATAGTCAGTTTATTGTCAAAGACCCAAAAATATACAAATAAGGTCTTACATGTATAGTTAAAGAGATAAAACTGGTATGTGACCGAGATATAGACACACACACACACACACACACACACACAGGCTCCATAACTCACTCAATATCTCTCTCACTTGCCTGTCTCTGCATTCCCTGTAGGCTTGCAGTGGGACTGGGGAAATATGCATGTCGGAGCAGCAGGAAATTGTGGTTTTTGGCATGAATTCCCAGGATTGGTGTGCGCACGTGTGTGTGTATGTGTGTGTGTGTGTGTGTGTGTGTGTGTTCGTATACCTGCTCACCTGTATGCCTGCTTCCACATCCATGCAGATCCTGCTATATACTTGTGGGTTTTGTGTCAGTTAGCTTTAGGAAGTGACTCCACACTTGTACAGTGCATGTGCAATATTTCAGCACACAGTTCAGGCAGAGGTATGATGCAAAGTGCTGCAAACACACTGAGAAACAGAATACAAACTAAGAAACTCAGACACAAGCAAAAAAGAAGATTGAACTTAAATAGCCTCCAAGTATTGACCACAAAATTCTCTTTAGCAGGATCTGAACGGTGCACTGGCTGCCCCAGCCCTGCCCTGCTGAGACAACCCATCCTGTCTCTCTTGATAAGACTCACCTGGAGTACTTTTAAACTATTATTGACCTGCTGATTGTCTAAAGCACTCTGGGAAATGAAGTCCCAGCCTATAGGCCTATTTTTCCCCCAACAATCCTGCAGTCTAGCCCATGTTTTTGGAGATCATTTATCATTCTAATTTGGATCAGTGTTTGTCCATTATGCGATTATCCTACACTAGAACAAATTAAAAGCATTTTTAGCTTTTTTTGTTTGTTTTTTTACATGAGCCCAGCACGGGTCTACTGTGTACCTAATCTCTGTACATATGTACAAAGTCATTATCTCTCTTTCTGTGTCTTCTGTGGTGGATTCAGTGTTGCACATTGTGCCACAGTGCCATGTGGCTCCATGTTCAGTCCCTGGCCCCTGGCATGGGGTCCCTTATTTAGCGGATTAGCCGCGCAGACGTGGGCTTGGATCCAAAGCCTCATGGTTTTGCAGTTTCAAAGCCTTCTGGGTGCAGCGGAAACAGGCTTCTGGAACCTGAGCCAAAAACTCTAGCTAGCCTGTTGTGTCTGACACATTGCCATGGACGCAGTGGGAGACCAATCTGACAACATTGTTGATTACTTAGCGATTAGTCAGTCGTCTCTCCAGAGACGGCTATTAGCGATGACCACGCACGCTGAGAGAATGGAGGGAAGTTTACACTGTGGCGTGATCTCTACAGTGAGGGCATCTAAGCTTCAAATTCAGAGGTCTACCTGGTATTCTCTTTCATGCGGATCCACATCCATGAACGCGTGGCATTTTTGCTGCCTTTCTGCAGTAACGAAGCATCTTTTATTCAACCAAATTGATATGCGTTCCTGCAATAAATCATGCCCAAATATAGTCGGAGCCAACTGCCCTCAGTGATCTGTCATATTGCTGCTCGGTGCTAATATGCATGCAGCTCTTGGGTTAATGCTGAGTATGATGAGGGCTTCCTCCTCCACACTGCCTCCTCTGTGCACCTCCCTGTCAATCACTTTTCGTTTACTGCAGAAACCAGAGGCTCATGAACCTGCTATTATGCAAATGGATGCACAGTGATACTGTTTTCATAACAGCTCTTGGTCAGCCCACATCCCAAAGCAATTGGTCATTACTTCATGACTCTTGGAGAAAACAGACGTGTGCGTGTGGTGGTGGTGAGTTTCTTTCTGGGCGTGCTGCAGTGCATATTGCGGTACCTACTGTAGGTGTCTGAAGGAGATTTTTTTTTTTCATTTTGCATGCATGATGCACAAAGAGCTATTGACAATTGGGGGGTGGGCATTGTGTGTATGAGTGTTCAAATTTTTTCTTCAAGAATCTGTGTGCCAGTGGAAGCAGGAAGCGGTCTTTGTGTGTCTTTGTGGCAATGTCTTTGTGTGTATGTGTGTGCGTGTGAGTCACTCTCTGTGCTTGACCCTGGCACTGCCTACACAAACAGACCCCAGCTGAGTGCTGTCTTTGTAATGGCTTTGTGTTCGCTCATCATTTGACCTTCGACTTTACCAGAGCTTCCTCCCCGCTCCTCTCCGCCACCTATTAACCTTTTGTGCTATTTATATAGCCACATATTTACCAGCCTGCTAAAGCCCACACATACTGAATTCTGCACTACCTCCAATACAGTCTGGCTTAAGCAGGTAAGCTCTAATCTGAATGAAAATTAGGCTGACAGATAATATTTGAGGTGAATAATTGCACATTTTGTTTTGCATTGTCTTTATCCAGGATCAAACAGTGGGAACAATGCATTAGATAGTCATGTAGAAGCTATAATACAACATCTCATATCAATGACTTTCAAATCGTTCCTCGGGGACCCCACATGGTCCATAATTTTCCTCCAACACATGGAGATGGAGCAAAAATATGGACCGTCTCAACTGGGGGCCCCAGTTTGAGAACAAATGTTTTGTAATGTTATAGTTACAACAAAACATGTTTTCTTGGCTATTCTGACATTTCTCAATGTCTTTTCCTAGTAAACAACCAACAGGTGGTGCTGTTCTGTTTTTAGTGTAGTGGAGCTGGGTGGAGTTGCATTACTGTTTAGCAGCTTCCATCTCCTCCCCTCTTTCTCCTCTGTCTGTCCTCTCCTCACAGAGTGACGTAACCCCTCAGTCTGGGCACAGTACTCACACTCACACACACACTTACAGACTCGCACACAGAGCAGATCAGACCCAGAAAAGGCAGCATTGTGTGTGTTTGTTGCGATGCTCCCTCCCTGTGGAGCACTTGGGTGAATGCCTGGGTGTGAATGGGGGTCAGAGGCAGCGGTGGCCCCTCGCCGCATCCCGCCGTGCCTCATTTTCGCACATTAATCACCCCCATTCACAGATAATGAGCTCCCCCTCAGTAGCGTTTAACCGCTCTCCCTGTCCTTTGGACCTGCTCATTTGGGCCTCGGCGGGGGGGATGCTTTCTGCTTGTGTAATTCCAATCAGAGCTGTAAACAGGTTGGTCATCTTATCTGCTCTCCGGCTACATCACAACAAAGAACAGATTCTTCAATGAATCTGCTTCTTTCTCTCTCTCTCTCTCTCTCTCTCTCTCTCCCTCTCTCTCTCTCTGTCTCTTCATTTGAAACCACTTGTCTGAAAATTTAAATGAACCCCAGAATGAAAGGAATACTACTATTATTATTCAGCTATTATTCAGTAACAACTGTTACTTGTCAAGTACATCGGTAATAAATAAGCTATGTATATATGAGCCCATAGAATTTGTTGGGTTGAAAGAAATTAAAAAAGACAATATGACGTGATATGACATATCACATTGAATTTTTATCGTTTTCTTCTCACTGGTAACTTCTAGGTATAAACCAAGTAGGTATTAGGTACAAACTCCAAAATAATAGATAATTATTTTGGGTAAAAGGATGAGTTCCAGGACAATCTAACTAAATTACATCAAATTGACCAACAGGTTCTTGGAATTGGTAAATGTGTATTAGCTACTAATTCCAAAGTACTAGGTAATTATTTGGGGTAACATGATGGTACTTTGCAAGCCAATCTAATTAAATTACACTGAAATGCCCAAAAGGTAGGTTCTAGTTATTATGATGAAATAGAACACACTAAAATATCTAAAAATTGGACAAACTCACACTAAATTTCACTGTACTGTCACACATTAAAGCAGAACGATAAGCTAGAAAAATCTCTAAGTAAGTGGTTTGGACCCAGTAAAACCTTTTAAGTGTCTTTGTACTGACTTTTTAATCCCATATAACTATGTGGCAAGTTTTCAGATTTACTTTCCTGTTTAAACATGTGACATTGCAGTGTAATTTAATTTGACTGTCTCATTAGTTACCATAATTTACCCAAAATGATTACACAACACTTTGGAGGTTTCACCACAGACTTACCCAATTTATATCTTGGAACTCTTAATAAAAAAAAAATCATCCAAGATTTTATTTATTATTATTACAATATACATCTGTGTGCGTGTGTGTGTGTGTGTGTGTGTGTGTGTGTCACTTTCCCTGGCTGCATTTGTTTGTTAGCAGGAAAGTGGAAAGAGGGATGGTCATCTCCTCTGTGTCTCAAAGCTATATATCTATATATATATATATATATATAGATATATAGATATAGATATAGATATATAGATAGATAGACAAGCAATGTGATGACACTTGCTTGTTCAACCATTCTTCTAAAATCAATATTGTTAATATTAATATTAATAGTATTAATAGGGAGTTTGACCCCACCAGCTCCACCCCCAGCTGCAGCATCAGGCTCTACTCTTCTGAGAAGGCTTTACCACTAAATGTTGGAACACTGCTGTAAGGATTTGTTTGCATTCTGCCACGAAACCATTAGGGATATACCTGGATCACAAATGCAACTCCAACTCATCTCAAATGTATTCAGAGACGCTCCATCATGCCAGAGAACGTAATTCCACTCTCCCCAGCTCAGTTTTGGGGGATTTATACCCTTCTGGCAGATGTTTGGCATTGCGCATGGTGACCTTAGGATCTTCTGTGTGTTTGCAATTGAACACCTGTGTGAGCAATTGTTGCAATACTTTTGGACATACAATTTATTGATCCCAAAGGGGGAAGTTTCCAGATGATGTGGCATCAGTGAGATGACCAGTAGAAATTGTAGTGAAACTCTGCGAACTCTGCATACATGCAATAGGCTTTCTTCACCACATGAAAGCTTAAATTACAGGGTGTCCAACCTGCATAGTGAGTTGAGTTGGTGCGAGCCAATGGATGTCAATGAATGTGTACTGTATGTACAGCATGTATGACTGTACTAAACGTAAGTGATCTGTAGAGGCAGAGTGAGTGAGGCAGTAGCAGTGTTGTAATGTGAGTAAGGTCTGGAGGGATTTCCTCCTGCCGTATCTCTGACAGGGGGAACATGGGGGGACTAAGGGCTAATTAAAACATGCTATTAGCTGAGAGGCCACACTGTCATGATAAGAAAAAGAGTGGCTGAGGGAAATTAGCCAGCCCCACTTCTCTGTCAAATAATGCTGCTGCTGTGCCAACAGACAGTGGGAGACACACTCTGCATGTGTGTGTGTGCCCCATTGTTTATAGGCCGATAAATTTTGTGACATTTTATAGGGTTGCTGTCCTCTAGAACTAAGTGAATCAGCTCCTGTCTTGAGCAGCTAGAATAACATCCTCATTCTCCTCACCTGCCACTCTGAAGCGTCACCGCCGGTCCTTTTTAAAAATTACACCTATGTGTTTAATTAAAATGTATTGTAAATGTCTAATAAACAGTCAGTGGGCTGTGAACGAACAGTGGTGGAAAATGGAGAGCAAAGCATTTATGAGGTGAGCATTTGTTAGTGCCTGATGATTTATTATTTTACTCTTTCCTCACAGTGAAGGGACTGTTATTGGCAGTGTTGATGTTGTATTTTTCTTATTTTCAGCAGCATGCACGCTTAAGGTGCCAAAAGGGTACTTTGGAGTGATGCCATTGAACACTTTTGGTTCCTTAAGGGACTTTCAATGGATGGTTCTTCAAAAATGCATTTTTGTAAATGGGATGTGGAAATGTCAAGAACCTTTTTAAATATCAAAGACAATCTCGGAGCCTTTATTTTTATGGATGTGGCTTACTGAATAGGCATGAATTGCTCTCGTTTCCTCTCTTGTATCAGATACCTATGTGTATACACACATACAGAGAAAAGTCAGAGACCATCCTTCCATTCATTTTTGAAGGCTTTCTTTCAGTTTTTCAAAGACATCTTCAGACATATTTTTTTCTAGAGTTCAGTCTTAGAAATAGGTTGCATTTTCTAATTCTCATGATTCCAGTAATCCCAATTAGAAATCTAGACTCATCAGTACATGAAACCTTATTCAAATTTCAGATGTCCAGTTTCAGTGTTCTAAGGGAAATTTTCTTCTTTTTTGTCTATTTCTTTTCCCTGTAACAGCTTCTTGTCAGATGCACATCCTTTCAGACTCATAGCATTGAGTTGTCTTCTCACAGTGGAAGGATGGACAGAAACACCTGTGGATTTTTTTCAGATCTGAAGCAAAAGTGGAGTTTGATTTTCTCCTCTCTCAAAAAATAAAGATGATCATTATCTGATTGTTACAGTTTTGGTGGTCTACGAGGTCTTGCACAGTTGTTAAGAGTTCTGTTTTGTTTGATTTATTTATTTATTACCTCCAATTTTGGAAAATCCTGTTTTTTTCACTTGTCTTTCCTCTTCCTTATGCAAGTGGATTATCGTATATATGATCTCCTCAGAAATATCTCCTTCAGCTATTTTAGATGCACATCAGAAAGATTTTTTTACGGCGGTGTTGGGGTAGTTACTTGTGTGAATGTTAGTCTCTCTTTGAGGGGGAATATAGCTTTAGTTGGGAGGACATCAAAGACAACTCAGTGGTTTTAATACAGAATGAAAGGTAGAATGAAAGAGTTAAAGTGGCAGTGGGGTGCAATTGATACATTTGCTATTCTTAGTGTTGGCTAGAGGCTAGTGTAATTTTATGTTAAATATATGTTTTCTGCTTTTTTGACACTGAAAAATGAATGTCTTGTGCTTAATGGCAATTTTGACTGGAAACTGAATAAACAAAAGGGTGGTCTCTGACTTCTACACAGTGCTGCAGATGAAGTTTTGATGTGTAGACCCTTTTGTGTGGATGCTTATAGCCTATAGAGACTCAAACTATAGCTTTGTGAATGTACCCACAATAATTACTGCAAACAGACACTTCTGAGTGAAATGCAGTGTTTAGCTGTATGAAAAGCATGATGGGTAAATCTCAGAGTGAAGTAGATAAATGTGTACCACCAGAGACCGCACTGCCACCCCCTCCTCACGCCCACAGAGGGACGTGGAAAAAGAGAAAGAGATAGAGAGACCCTCTTTTTGTATTTTCTTTCTCTCTTATGTTCTCTCGATCTCATTTACTAATTCTTTTTCCTTTCCAGCCTCTGCCATCTATTTGTATTCTCTCTCACCTCTCTCCTCTGCTCACCCTCTCCCCTTTCTCTTTGATGACTTCCTCCCTCTTCTCCACATTTCTCATCATTTTCTCTCTCTCTCTCTCTTGCTCTGATGCAGTTGCCTCCCCCTGAGATGGTGGTTATAAACAGTCTGCGGGGGGCTATGGATAGGACCTGGCTCATGCTGGGAAAGCTCTCTATCTCTCTCTCATCTGCTTTCCCTCTCTCTCCATATCATAAAAGAAGACAAGGGCATACTCAGAAAGGGCCTATCTTAAGCAGCAGTCTTCTCTGTAAGGCTAAAAGAGAACAGAGAGCACTACCTCAATGCCAAACATAAATACGTGGATTTGTTTGCCGTTTTTTTGTATTGTGATTGCAGCCAGACTAATCGATACATCATTATTGCAATATCAAAGCCTTGCAACTCCAATTTTTGGGATTTGAAAACAGCAGCTGTCTTAAAAGTTTAAACTGTGTGAACATTTCATGATTAGTGGACCCATAGAAAGGATTTTTACACTGTGAAAAAAGTTACCAGAGGTTTGATTCAGTGTTTTTATCAAATTGATTGAGAAAATACATCTGGTGAACAATATATAAGAAATATCAATTTCAATATCTAATTAATTTCTCTCCCAACTTATCATCTTGGGTTGAGTATACATTTTTGGTGTTGTTATATTATAAGATTAGAAAGATTAAAAATAAATAGTTCTTAAACAACAACCATGCTGTTCTTGCAAAAGCAGGATAGCATATCATGTTAGGCTTAAAGTGAATTAAACTGAATTAAATCTGCCTCCAAAATCCAAAGGCTATCTTCCCACTATGTAAAGCTCAAAACCCCATAATGTGCAAATATCACGTCACCTGGCCTTTATCATTTCAATAGTTGTGCTTAGCACACAGAGTGTGATTTTATTATTTATACATTATTGTGCAAAAGCCAGACTTTTATTTATTTAATTTACAGTTAGCCATTAAATACAAGTTGTTAAATTTTCAATAGATATTTTGAAGAGATTAAATATAATCTTGCATAAAGAAGGAGAAGGTCAAAGGAAAAATGGCTAAAAATACAGAGAAAATAGGATTCCTAACAACTGTGCAGGGCCTGGTAGACCACCAAAACTGTCCTCATCAGATAAACAGCACTTAAAGCTCTCATCTTTGAGAGAGAGAAGACAAATAAGCTTCACTCTTCCTTCACATCAGAAAAAATCCACAGGTGTTTCTGTCCATCCTTCTACTGTGAGAAGGCAACTCAACACTATGAGTCTAAAAGGATGTGTAGGTGTCAAGAAGCCGTTATTGAGAAAAAGAAACCAAAAAGCTGCCGCCGTTCTGTTACCGCGCTTGAGTCGAGACCTCAACATCACTGAGTGTCATGTGTTTGGAAGTACTTGACTTGAGAAACAGA
Source organism: Colossoma macropomum (assembly GCF_904425465.1). Lineage (NCBI taxonomy): Eukaryota > Metazoa > Chordata > Actinopteri > Characiformes > Serrasalmidae > Colossoma > Colossoma macropomum. Next base: position 22,678,846 of record NW_023494784.1, on the reverse strand, counting down.
AAATGCAACAAACTTCTAAGACTGAACTTTGGAGGTTTGAAAAAATATCCCTGCAGAGTTCATTGAAAATTTTAAAGCAAGTCTGAAGTGAAAGCACCATATATTCTCATATTATTATTATTATTATTATTATTATTGTTATTATTGTTATTATTTTAAAGTTGCTTTGCAGTTATGTAGGGATCACTGTAGTGTAATTAATAACACCACTACTGTCCATACAGACTGGGGTTAAATTCCCTGCCCTGGCAAACACACCACACTACACCAATAAGCATCTCTCGTCTAGATACTTAACACTACATTCATATGTCTCTGTAACAAATAAAACTGTAAGTTACTCTGAACAGGAGCATCTGCCAAATGCTATTAACATACTGTAAATGTAAAAGAAGGAAAGTTGAGTTTTGACTGCTTCTTATTATGTTAGCTCAATATTTCTGTTAGTGCTGACAACACAGTATCATAGTCATAGTAGTCATAATAATAATTTACAGAAGTTGAGCAAACAAGAAAAAGCTAATTGAAAGTGGTACTAAAATTTCTGTGTTGTGCAAACTCAGTTTTTGAGTGATTGTCTGAAAACATAAGAATGTCATTATTTCCATCACAGATTAAAGGAGTGTATTAATAGTGATGTTTTCCTGCTACAGCAACAAAACAAGGCTCTGTTCCCACAAGGCACTGCTCATAGCTGTAAAGCGGCTGCGCTGAGAGCAATAGAGTGAATAAAAAGAGCAGGGATGGTCATAATAAGTAGATGATATAGCAGGTGACTGCTCTAGTTGTACTGTAATTACCATCATAATGAGTTTCCTTCTAATAAGGTTGCACTTAATTATGTCTGTTCAGAGCCCTCTTAATTCAGACACACTGACACACAATCCCCTCTATAAGATTACGCTTACCCCCTTTCATAAGCAAAATGCATGCTGGTCGTTTTTATTCTTTCAGAGGTTTCATCTTCTGTCTGTGTGCTCATAATATAATACACACACACACACACACACACACACAGCGAGAGAGAGAGAGAGAGAGAGAGAGAGAGAGAGAGAGACAATTTCAGCTCCTCTCATCCTTATGTCTGCTTGTTCTTTCGGCATCTTCTCTGTCCTGAAGTGCTGCTGCTGCTCTGTTCTGACAGTGCGCTTCACTTCACCACTTTATTTTTGAGAGTATGATCATGTTTAGGATTTTGAGAGAAAACAGACAGGAAGCTGGTGAGGTTGTCACTGATATATTTGTTCATTGTGTTTGAGTGACAAGCTTCCTGTCCTTCTCTCTTAAAGGCCTTTTCTTTGAGAAACAGATGATGAATTTTAGCAGTTCATCTTTTCTTTTTAAAGAAAAAGTTCAATGAAAAAACAAATTTGCACAGTTTTCTTCTTTCCCCAAACACACTCAATTGGTCAAGATATGTCAGGTGTCAAAAGTTTACTCCCTTAGCTTTGCACTACAGCTACAAGGCTAATCCAATAGCAGTCTGTATCACCCATAAATAGTTTGTGTGACATAGACTTCCATAACTTTTTAGCTATGTTAGCCTTGTAGCTCCAGGGCAAAAAGGCAAATGATTGATCACATTCAGTAGAAAATTGTGTTCTTTTGAATATTTTACATGGTTTCATGGTTCAAATAAATGATGTGTATGTGTTTTGATTCATTTCCAGCACTAAGGTGTCCTGATATTTCAGAAAAACAAGGAAAAAGTAGGCTTAGCAACCTTGGTAGGACCAACAACATGCCTCTAATTTTGTGAAGTAATTTTTACAGAAGCTACATCTCTCGTCTTTTTGTTACTGAGGTTAAAATTGTGGTTTGGTTTAGAGTTAAACTTAGAAAATTAATATTGCATATAGATACTGACATATTTACATATATTTCTTAAGATAATGTTGCAGTCTTGAAAAAATCTTATGTCTCAGTAATAGTAGTTTTATAAAACAAGAAGAATCATTCTGACCCTCTAATATGTTTTAATGTAACATTTCCAAGTAATGGTAACACTTTACTGAAGGGCTGCATTTGTAATTCTTCGTAACACCTCCATAAGCCTTTCATGACATCTGACATAAACCTATATAGACCTTCATAAAGGTTCTTTTTCCAACAAGCATGTGTTCTCAACACTTTGATGAGATGAAATGACATGGAAATTGACAATAGTAGAATGTATGACAACTGATACTTGTTGGACCAGACTACTGAAACTGTGAAACTCTGGGTCTCAGCTGGATTTCTTTTGTGGCAAAAGTGAATGGGATTTTTGAAAACTTCTATCACCCACTATGGTTAATAAAATAGTTCCAAACTCAACACATTCTACTCTACATATATTTTCCATTGAATGTCACTGGATCCTCTGAGTTATGAGGTCCTTAAGGAGCCAAAATATGAATTTTACTATGTGCAAGCTAACACTGCTGCGCACTGAATTGATATCAAAGGACAGGCAAGCTCACCAAAGTTTCCCACAGAAACCAGCAAGCTTTGCCAAGTGTATTGTTAAGTTGCTTTAGCAATAGGAATGTACATTAGAAGTAGTTGATGTTATCATATGATAGTGCTGAAGTTCAATAGTAGGCTTACATTCATGCAACATCATTTCAGAGCGCAGGAGTGTTAGCTTGCTTTCTGGTTTAGAACTGTTTTGTGTACCATGAGTTTTCAAAAATCACATTTATTTCTTCCATAGAAAAATCCAGAAGTTGCTGTTAATGGGGATGATGCTGATTACAGAACAACACAACTTCAGAGGTCTATATGCCTTTAAATTGTTTACATAGGTTGTGTAGGTGTCATGTAGCCTTATGAACCCTTCAGTAGAGTGCTACTGTAATTGTGGACCATTTCTATTGGTCATTCTATTCATCATGAAATGGACACTTAATGAAAAGGGAAGTTGAGGATTTAAATATATATATATATATATATATATATATATATTATATATATATATATATATATATATATATATATATATATATATATATATATATTATATAAATAAATAAATAAGTAAATACGATTTCACTTTATTTGGATAGTCCACTATAATCTTATAAATTATCTATAGATGTTCAAATTGTTAACAAACTATCTGTTGAAGCTCAGTTGATTTTAAACAATGGTGGGGTTAGGGTTAGAATTTGGACCAGGGTTAGGGCTGGGACCAGGATGAAGGTTGGGGTTAGGTTTTGGGTTGAGGTTAAGGTTAGGGTTAGGATTAGAACCAGGTTTAGAGTAGAGAAAATTATGGTAAATTTAGTAGATATTTAGTTGAATGCAACATGAAAGAAAAAGAAGTGTCTACAAAGCATCTGAAGTGGACTATCCAACTAAAGTGTTAGGGTAAATAAATCTAGATTTCTGAGAGTTACAAGGTTGATCTCATAGCGACAATATGGGACATATGTATGACCTCATGTCTTGACATGATATAAAACAGGGAAATGTTCTTCTGGAATATTCTATTATAGCTGCACTATAAATGCTAAGGTTTACAGTAGGTGTAGCCTGTATATAAATAAGTCATATTATCATGTTTGGTGTCTTTGCGCTTGTTGTCTGTATGGCTGCAATGCTGCTTTAGATGGCTGTGTGGTTTCCTGCTGAAACTCCAGATGAACTGTGCAGAGTGAGTCTGAGCTCCAGGCATCAACATTTTAAAAATATCTAGCAGGCCGCGACGCAGAGAGCGGTGTCAGTCGCTCCACTCCTCTCTCTGTCTCGCAGGCGTGCGCCTTCCTTTCGCTCTCATCCCGTCTTCCTCACATCTCCTCCAGGGAATATTCTGTGTGTTTGTGTGTGTATGTGTGTTTCTTTGTTTTGCGTATAACCACAGTTGATAAGACCACACTAGCATTAATGTGAGTGCTTTCAATGGCAGCAATATTTCAGGCTCATGATACACTGATATGCGGTAAGTAATTCAGTGCACTGTGTATATAAACTATTCTGAAACACCATGGCAAATATTTTTGCAATAACCTCACCTGCACTCATTCTCTTGTTCTCAATCTCTCTCTCTCTCTCTCTCTCTCTCTCTCTCTCTCTTCACCTTAAATTTTTAATAGCATCCCTGTATGAAGTTAGTGTTGCCAAAGCATTTGAAAACCCCAAATTCCCCAAAAAAGTTGTAACAAGAGGGATTAGAAAGAGAGAAAGAAGGATGTGAGTTGGTGCTCAGACAAATAGTCAAAAGGTTGACCCATTAAACATCTGTACTTCGCATATTAGGTTTCAGAATAGTTATTGGATAAGTATTAAAATCATGCCTGAGTAAAATGTATAGACTTTAAGGGGTTATCATTCAGAAGTCCCTTTTGCATAATGCTTAAAAGTAATCTTGCAATTACATAGTAGTTACATAGTAATTACACACAGTGAATTATATTTTATTTTTAGTAGGAGTCTGCACTACACATGTTTTTTTCTATATGATTTTATGTCAATAAATGACAAACATTGTAAAAACAAGTGTTTCATTTAAATTGAAATCATCTACTTTTACAAACACATGGTCTCTATTGCAAGTTAAGAATTCTCACTCTCAGTCAAATCTTTCCACTTGTTTCAGTAAACTATGAGTTAGAAACAATATTATTTTGAATTATGTGAGATGATAACTGCAACTTGTAACTCATCATTGTAAATCATTTCGGTGAGTAAAATGCTAATAAAAACAGAAAGCAGTGATTAGTAAATTCTGTTTAGGCCAGTCTAGCACCCACACTCGCTTGGTGTTGTCATGCTGAAATAAGCATAGACATTTATGAAAAAGATGTTGACTAGAAGGCAGCATGTATTGCTCCAACATGTGCCCATATCTTTCAGTGTTTATGATGCCCTCACAGATGTGCAGGTTACCCATGGCATGGGCACTAAAACACCCCCTCTCCATGACAGACTCTGGCTTTTGAACTTTAGACTGGTAACAATCTAGATGGCATTTTTCTTCTTCTGCCCAGAGAACACAACATCTACTATTTCCATATTACTTCCATCTGAAAGGTTGACTCATCAGACTGTGAATACACATTTCCACCATTCATTAGTCAGATGAAATTTCAATTATGTACAGGTATTACATTGAATAATATTCAAACTGCAGGTGTTTCAGTCTATTTCAAGCCCAGAGAAATGAGCAGCATTTCTGGATGCTGTTAACAAAGTGCTTCTGCTATGCATAACTTGCATTGGTAGATGCAGCAGTGAATGGTGTTTTGACAATGTAGTCCCAAAAACCATGTCAGAATATTAATCACAAAAACATAACAGTTTTCATTGCAGTGCCGTCTGATGGATTGACGGTCACAACCATTCTGTTGTGGTTTTTGGCCTTGCCCTTTACGTGCAGAGGTGTCATCAGAATCTTTGATATTGTCCACTGTAGAAATACCTAAAATCCTTGCAATTGCTTGCTGAGAAACATTGATATTAAACTGTTGGATTACTCACCAATGCAGTTTTTGACAAGTGGCAAGCCTCGACCCATGCTTGCTCAACCCATTCTTGTTTTCCAGGATGTCCTATTTATACCGATGTGAGATTGCATCACCTGTTAAAGATGCTTTATAAATATTTCCTAACATTTCTAGTTTTAAATTGCCCTGTCCTAACATGCTTCAGGCTTTAGAATGAGTGTATATTTACACAATGAAGTTGGTAAGGTAAAACATTAAACATCTTGTTTTTGTACTGTTTATGTTTAAATGAAGGTAAAAGTGGATTTACAAACCACTGCTTTCTGTTTTTTATTTGCATTATTTTATTTACACATACTGATCTAAATGTTGAGGTTTGAGAAATTGAGATTTGTAAATCTATTTATACATCAATCTAATAATCAATCAGTACATGCACAGATGTAGGGAAAACACACACATTTAATTTTACATTCATAAACATTACTCTTTTGACTTAATCTACTGTCCTTAAAAACCTTGTGGTAAGTTTACAGGGAAAGGAAATATGTAAAAGTAAAAATTAAAAAATGTTGATGTAACAAGATTTTATTCCAAGTAATTTTGTACTGGTTCAGTTGGTCCATTCACCAAGAAGTGTTTACACAACATAGGACAGTTGCCATACACAACTTATGTAGAAAAATCATAAAGAAAAAATTGGCATTAGACAGTTTCCATATTGCAAATGTAAAAGCTAATATTTTGACTATTTAACTCTATATATTTAACTTTGTATATTAAATTAGAAACTGGTGCTTTTACAAGGCTACATTTTTGATGTGCCAACCCGCTTTCCCTCATTTGCTACTTTCATTCCCCTCTCTCTCTCATCCCATCGCTCACTCTTTCTATCTCTTAATCCTCCCCTCCCTCTTTCTACTGTAGTTCTCACTCTTTTACTTTGAACATCACACAGGGCTTAGCTTGTCATTCTGCTGCTGCTGGCTGCTGGAGGATCTTTTAATTAGCAGTGAGGAGAGGCTGTCAGAGTGATCAGGGGTTCGCTCGGTAAACATTACCTCATAGCTTCGCCCTGGCAGGGTGCGGGGCCTGGGCGGAGAGGGTTGCCGTGGGAACAGAGGAGCACTGCGGCCCTGCTTAAAGAGGGGCTCGCTATAACGAGGGGACAAAGAGGGGAATGCCCCCGCTCAGCCACCGGGTCAAAGGCACAGCCTCAGAACAATAGGTCACGCTGTCTGAAGTCTTCCCGAACCGTGAACAAACCCGCAAGAGGGATGAGAAAGAGAGAAAGAGTGAAGTTGGTTAGTACTCAGATAAATGGTCAATAGTAGAAACCTCTATAACTCTAAAGATCTGTCAGTGAGTCCAGATTTACATTCCTCACACTGCAATTTAACACCTTATAAATTTGTTTCAAAGTAGTTGCTGAATAAATCATAGTAGTTAATGACTAGACTTTAAGGGGTAAACCCTTAGAAATAGAGCTTTATTACTTTCATTTTGCTATTATTTTCATATGGAATTATGTAATTACAAAGTAATTAAGTTGTAATTAGACATAAATTACACAAAATCAATTATTTTCTGTTTCTACTTGTTGAAGTCTGGTTTTACTATATGTTTTTATGTCAACAAATGACAGAAATTTGGCAAAAAAAAATTTCATTACATAAAAATATATTATCTCCTACACATGATCCCTTTTGAAAGTTTATAATTCTCACTTTAGCAGCATTTCTTCACTTGTTTCAAGGAGATGTGAGTTTTTTTATATAGTATTTGAAATTATTTTATGTGAGAAAACAACAGCAGTTTCTAAAGACTAAAATGTGGGGTATGTAAGTGTTTGGGATAAACCTAATTTTTTTTTTTTGCCACACATAACAGGTGCATGGGGATTTCTGGAGAGAGAGCTGGAGGGGTGGATGGGGGCCTGGGAGAGAGATGGCGTTGAGGAGAGAGGGGTGTGAGAAGGGGTCCCAGGGTCACCTTGAGCTGAATGGAGAGGGGGCACTTGTTCTGCGGAGAAAACTCCCTGAGTTAAAAGATCGCGGAAGGCAGGCTCGAGCACAATGACGAGCCATTACAGAGAGCTGAGAAAAACACAATGCAATTACTCCCACTGTGCCTAGAAACTACGGCCGGATGGGAAGACACTATTTCACACTTGTAATGCTTTCTATCCAGATTCACTGCACAAGCACATTACACTTAGCATTCTCATTTAAAGGGCGAAGGGGGTTTTATGACAAATGACTGCGAGGACGCACAAATACACCTATACATGCGCACACACCTTCACTTGAAGTGAATTTCAGCAGCACCATCTTAGTCTCTGTGGAGTTGAAATGGAGTAGAAATAATCTAAAAGCACTTGATTTGAACTGAGGGAGTGCTCTCATGTGTGCTGTGTCATGCTGAGTTGTTAAGCTCTACTTTAAAAAAGCTCACGCTCCTTCTCTGCCTCTTTCCTCTGGATCGGGCAAACAGTTTCTTTATTTTCATATCGAGGAGTTTTGATGGAGAAGCGGGGGGAGGGAATGATGTGTGTGTGTGTGTGTGTGTGTGTGTGTGTGTGTGTGTGTGTTTGTGGGGGGGATGGGGTAGGCAATCTCTTCAGTGCCATGATGAAAGCCCAAAAGAGGTGGCAAAGGAAAACCACGGGAATGTTCCGGGGTTGCCACGGTGATAGAGAGGGCCCACTCACAGCATGGCTTTCAGAAGTTTGCAGGCTTTATCTGTGAGACGCAGCATTGGGCCTCAGGCCAACACTCCAGGAGTGCACACACACATACACACACATGGACGCATGCAACAAACACAAAGAACACAAGCATGCACACAATTAATTTCATATCAACTTTATTCACAATGGAACATCATCACATAAACCACACACACATCTGGGCACATCACAGTATTGGTTAAAGATTTACTGAGGAGGAAGAAGAGCGGTGGATGCACATCACATACTTGCTGTGTTTCATTGTTCCATCCTGACAAAAAGCTCTGTCTGAAGTAAAAGTAGTTGAAGTGAAACTAGTAAATGTTGATAGTGAGAGATAAAGATAGTGTAAAGCAGCTCAGGATGAGTTAATGTTCTGTGTGACTGAATGACAGCGCCATGGAGGAGGAGGAGTCTCGTAGAGATGTGCTGTGGAGAGAGAGTGAGGAGTAAAAGGTGGAGGATGGGTAGGAGCTCCAGGCATATGGACTCATATAGGAACTGCACTCAAACACACCTTCCGCAGTTATGTACAGGTATTACGTTGAATCATATTCAAACTGCATGTGTTTGTTGATGTGTATGAATTTGATTCAAAGGCCATCACATGGGAAGAAGTTCATGTTTTGGTTTTAGTTGACTTTTTAGTTTTTTCAATTTCTTCAAATACAGACATAAGGAAACGTTTAGTGGTGCCTGTCAAGTGGAAGTGAATACATAACCCCCTAAAGTGAACACTCTTCTACACATTTTAATGCACAATTACTAGTTATCTGCTGAATTCAACATACTTCATAAAATTAAGACATCAAATGTGGCCTATTTAACTGTGTTAAATTGTTTTCACTTAGAAAATAAAAAAAAAAAACATATAATTAGCTCAGTGGGGTTCGAAAATTTGGTAACACTTCCTATGAAGTCTGTATCCACAATGCTTTAGAAATGCATTTATAAGGTGTCATACAGCATACATGATGTCTTATAATGCCTGTCATAAGCTTGTATAATTGCTTATAAGTAGTTAAATTGACATGAATAACACTTTATAAAATAAGAATATGTAACTATATAGTCAAGTTTCATAATACATTATAACGTGTTCTTAAGAACATTGTAAACATGAAGTGTTGTAATGCTTTATAACACTCTATAACAAGTTTCTGGTATATCGTCTGTATCAGAACACATCCAAGCATGGAATCACTTCCGGCACGTAAAGATGTGGAGTGAGAAGACAATTTTTGGTCGACGTGGCACTGCTTCAAATTCTTATTTCAAAAAAGCATAGCATGTTATATGTAGTGTGAATTTGATAGAGTTTGTTTATTTTTAGTTAACTGGAAACTGTAATAATAGGCTAACTGGCTACAAGTGCTAGACTGTTAGCTATTAGCAACCAAAGCTAAATTGTTAACAGCACAGCTTTATGTTAGCCAGTAGACAACAACAGATAACAACAGTGAATGACAGCTGCACTGTTTGCACTGTAAGCTCTGATAAGTTGAATTTGCTTTAAAAAATAGAGGAAACCGGCTGCCCATAAAAAAGTGAATTAATGTGTAATAAAACCTTTGTGTTAGATTAATGTAAATGCAGGTTTGTGCAGCTCATTAATTCTAATTATTTTAAATTAACTTTTAAAGTTAGTCAAACCTAAAATCCCAATTTAACTATACATTTACTAAATAATTAGGAAACGTTCTTTCTGATTATGTGATATTGACCACTTCGCCAAACACTCATGGGTTGGCCTTTAGTGTGAATGTGGTCACTCGCCAGCACAGACCCACACACAGCAGCAAACAAAACGGCTGCCCTTTTAGCCAACAACATAGGATCAGGCAACTGGGCAAAATATAGACGAAAAACACACACTGAGGACGGTAGCCTGGGTGGAATGAAAACACGTTGATGCCAAGTAAAAAAGAAAGAAACACCCAATATGCAAATAGACGGAACCAGGAGCCAATCAGAAAGAAATAAGTTTTACCCAACAAAATTGTGTTAACAAAACAAACATGTCACTGTATTTCACATAATTTACACAGCTACTGAATTTCACTCAGTTATACACATTTGTTGAGTAACTTCAATGAGAGAGAAATGATTAAAACCAACACTAGCACAGTTTCATTTTTGAATATGGTGGTTTCGAAGCTGCCATGGCAACAGACTAAACTAAATTCCAATAAATTGTTTCAATTCAAAAATGCCATTTGAGTGTATGAAATCATCAAAAACATTCCCCTAACTTAATATAGTTGAGTAATATGTGGGATATATTCAGTTTTATATACAACAGACTTAATTATTTGAGTTAAAGCAAAATGTGCGATTACAGTGTAGGAATATAGCTAACTATAGCAATGGCTTTAAGCTAGCTTTGCTCACTTCATGGCATGAGCTTTTCTCTCAAAATGTGAAAAACAGAGTTAGATGTGATTATCTTACTCAATCCTCTGACATAATGCTCTATAACATTAGTGTGTACAAAGTTCTTATGAGCTCCACTCTTACTTCAGATCTGAAAAAATCCACAGAGGTTTCTGTCTATCCTTCCACTGTGAGAAGATGCTATGAGCCAGAAAGGATGTGCAGCTGTAAAGAAGCCCTCACTGAGAAAAGAAAACCTGCAAATCAAACAAAGTAGCTGCTGATGTTCTCAGAACAATGGCCTGACCACCCCAGAGTCCAGACCTCAACATCACTGAATGTGCTTTGGATTACTTTGACCATGATTATTAGAAAATGTGAATGTAATTTTTTTGAAAAACTGAAAGCAGGTAATAAAGGCAAAGGGTGAATGCATTAAATATAGAAAATTCTGGTGCTATATTCAGATGAGTTGCTGCTGAAAATTTAATAAATGAATTGAAATTTAAAAAAGGGAAGGTGGCCTTTGACTTTTGCACAGTACTGTATGTGTGTGTCTGTATCAGTACAAACACAACAACCAGACCTTTTAGCTTTCCCAAACTGCTATTTAATTTATATGCTTATGATAAGGAAATTTAATAAAGCAGCTTTTAAAATTTTGTTCAGACCTGTTTAAGAACATTTTGGTGAGGTTGGATTGCAAAAGTGACAATATTAAAATACGCAGTCTCAGAGTGAACCCCTTTTTTATTAGAAACATTTCAGGTTCCACATCTTTAAAAAATGGCTTAATATATTCCAATTTGGATGTTTCAAGCCCAATCACTGAGGACCACTGACCACTGTAGTCTCACAGCAGTAGAAAAATGGCTAAACATATTCCAGTTTGGATGTTGATAGATGCTGTTTGTGCTATGGTGTAACCCTTTTGATGAATTGGAATAAAAACCATCTAACGATCTAATTAATTCATCTAATGATGTAATTAATTCACTACCATGTTTTTCCTGTTTTTCATTTCCCAGGTTAATATTACTTGTATTTAAGCGATTTTATTTTAAAGAAAGTTTTAGTTGCAGGTTATATCTGACTGCCTGCATCTACCGCTCAACCCACCCCCTTTAAAACTACCCAGTAGTGACTCACACTGACGTTCACAATGATACACACATATATCTAGTTTCAGCGGATTAATGGACTAAGACACAAACAGCTCAAAAGCGCACACACACGTACACACACACACACACATACACGCGTGTGTAGCTGATTTATATTCATTGCCAGTCACAGACTCGCAGCAGGACACTGGCAGAGTGCCTTTGTGTGCAGGCTGCCATTACGGCTTGGCACGGTGCCAGGATCTACGGGGAGTCAGTGGGTCAAGATGACAGCGGTGGGGCAGGAGCAGTGAGGTGCCCTCCAGAGCCAGGGCCTCCGGAGCTACCCAGCTGAGCTCTGCGACTGCTCTGCGGGCTTCACCACACCTCCGTTCTCCCCCCCGGAGGCCTGGAGCTGCCAGTCCTCTTCTGCCCCACAGCTGCCCTCCCTCTGCCAGCCTGGACCTCTCCAGTCCCCGCGCAGCACCGGCTACCATGGCCAGCTGGCTGCTCAGGTCCACAGAGAGGGCTTTTCAGTGGTAATTTCTGTGAGAAACACAAACATGCACACACACACACACACACACACACAGGTTTGTTTTTATGCGATATCAGGACATGGATGCTTATACATTTTCTATGTGTATTACATATAATACCATCCAAAAGTCCTAGGCACCCAGGGAAATTGTTTAAAACTATTTATCTGGATAGTAACTTTGGAAATATTAATGCAGTAACATTTGGGGACATTAATGCAGTAAAAAGTAAGACTTCCTTGTTTATAAAAAAACATAATTAGTTATTTTATGAGCTAGTAAGAAGAACAAAAGTTTGATTCCAGATGTCACCAGCCAGTGTATGGACTTGTTAAATTCCAACACACCTGAATTAATGACGTATCGATTAACCGAACTAGCCATTAGATGGTAACTGTAAATACTGGGCTTCCTTGAGCAGAGCTTTGGACAGTTAAACGAAAAGCACTGACATACATAAAATCAATAATTTTTGCATTAATTTTATTTGTATTTATTCCATTACTAGTGTTTTTGTCTGGACAGTAAACACTTACAGCCAAGATGAATAGCTTTTTAAATATAACTTTCTCAAGTGACAAAGACTTTTGCCCAGGACTGTATGTTTCAGTATATTTTATAATATGTCCCATTTCATTGCTGGAACAACAAAAGCTTATATCTCCATTGTTTAAATGTACAGCTGCCCTGTACAATGTGGTACAATTTCAAAATGAATTGACAAAGACAAATAATACAAAATTACTCAGCAAAAATCACATTACATTAACTTCCATTGTAAGTATTATAAGAATGTTTTTTCCTTCTGCTAAAGTTATTTTGGAGATATGAAGTGAAAAAATGTCACTTTCAGTGACAGTTGATGAAAATACCTTTTATCACATCACATTAGACCATTTTCCAACTTCTGACATGATATAAAGAACAGCTGCTGTGCTCAAATAATGCAAAAACATAAAAATATATATTTTTTTGGACAGTCACAAAATGTATCATGCATCTAGCTACATAAGAATTTTTCTATGCTAACCCTAACATTAATCTCAGGAACAAAAAACAAATGTTAATGGCTTTAAAGGTTTAAAAAATGTCCTACAAAAAGGTCTGTTTCCCACAAAGTCTGGACATTTGTCTTGAAAATGTACCAAAACAAACATGTACACACTCACACACACACACACACACACACTGCATGTTCTGAATTTTTCCTGTAAACAGCTTTTCAAAACAATCATATTTTCCGCTCTTAAACTCTTCTGAACAGGCTGATTGTGCTCTCACCTTTCTTCCATTGGTAATTTTTACTCAAGGCAAATATTTTTATGTTTGATTGTACACATATTTTAGTAACACTCACAGTGAGAAAGATTAACATTCCTACATAGGATTTTCCACAGCGCCCCATGATGCCAGGCGCTCTGTGTGGCTGCCGTTTACTGTTCTATATCCAGTGGCACATAGTTGGGGATTACTGGGAAAGACTTGGCAACCCCTAAAGCAGCTTCAGCAGAGCTGCTGTGCCATGCCAGTGCGTGTAGACTGGAGCCGTGATGGTTAGCCCAGCAGGTGCTCTGCTTGCGGCTACTTATGCAAACTGTACACTGTACCTGACTGAATGGCATGTACTCAATAGAGAAATATCAGTGGCTTCTTCGCATTTCAACACTGGCGAATGCAATTTGTCTTGTAAACGCCGGTAAGCAGATTCATCCGCTCCTCTGGTTTTGGATAAATGTGAGTTGTGTGGACAGGCCTTTGCAGACTCGTAGTGGAAGAATCGTAAAATGGCACTTTTGAGAAGGCTTGTGGTGTAGACTGTAAAAGAGTTTTGAGGCTGCTTGGCAGTTTTAAGGTGACCCCCAGTCTTCTGCACAGGAAAAGAGGGAGAGAGATGAAAGAAGACCCTGTGTCCACAGCTTATCAAACTTTAATACACTCCGCCAGCACTGGCAGCAAAGAGGAGAGGAGCAGTAGGAGTTTGTGCATGCACACATACACACACTAACCATGCGCGTTTCATCTAGCTCCTCTGCTCCAGTGCTGTATGATTGAGAAGGAAAATTAAGGGACAGCAAGCAGAGCATGAGCTGAGAGGACAGTTTAGTTACAATGAGACAGCCAGTGTAGAAGACATCCTTGGGGCATCAGTTCATTTCAATTTAATTCAATTCAGTCCAAATTTATTTGCACTTTTTGCAGCAGACATTGTCACAAAGCAGCTTTACAGTAATCCGGGCCCAAGTCTCTAATGAGCAAGCTGAGGGCGACAGTGGCAGGAAAAGAAGAGCAAGAGAAACACTGAGAAGCACCATGGCCCAACAGAACAACTTATCCTCCTGTTGTTGACTGCAGATAGCAGATTTACAGTAAACAAATAAGAGTTATGAGAATTATGATTAAATAAATGGGACTAAATATTAAACATCACTCTGGTCAAGTTATCAAGCATTATCAGAAAAAGTCTGGTGGACTAGCAATTGAGTTAAATATACTGAGTGTGTTTGGCAGAGAACTTATTATAATGTAATTTAGATTAGGATAAGTGATGTATATGGCTGGTTTCACAGACCCAGTTTAAGTCTTAAACAAAGACTGCTATTTAGTCCAAGACTAAATCCATGTCTAAGACACTGGCACATACAGTGTTGTAAGTTAAAGGTATTCTGTGGATGTCATTGTTGTTGAAAGTATTCATAGTTAAACATCTGGAGTATTATTATGTAATACTATGGCTTCCTATAGCTGAGTTGAATCTGTTTTTACTATATAAAAAAATGACAGGATTTTAAAAAAACAATGTGATTTTTTAAAAAAATCAAATAGTGCAGCACAAAAAAAATCCATTATTTTCTCCATAATTTGAGCACAAATGTCCCTCACATTGTGTGAAACTGAAATCAATGGACGTGCTCTAAATGACTTGGAATAAAACCTTCTTACATTCACTCACTTTAAAAAGAAAGACCATTTTGACTCCTCCAGTAAAGTGATCTTCATGGAGATGCTTGTTTGTTGTAATTTTTTCATAATCGGCACTGAGATATCTGAGATATTTATTTACAACATATTTCCCACCATTCGCAAATTTTGATTTATAAGTGATATTTCATCACTCTCGTGACAAAATCCTACAGCTCTGAAACAGTGATTTTATATATGCAATAACACATTTATTGAATGTATTACACCTTACAATTTTCTTACTTTTAAAACATTTCTATTGGTCCATTCTTCATAAAATGTTTCAACAACTCAAAGGCCAGCAAATGTCATCATCTGTAGTAATAAGAGTGGTAAGGTTTTATTATGACAGTGATGGTTTAAAGAGAAAGTTGTAGGGAATGTAGCATTGGAGTAGTAATTAAAGACCCAGCACAACATTTTCCTCTTGATAGTAACAGCAGTCCCATCAGACGAGTGCAGAGAGGGAGCAAGGAGGGAACAGGCTGAACATTTAGGGGCTGAACTTCATCTTCCCTTGCTCTTGTCAATGTGGATTACTGAGGTGACTTTGAGCGTTCCTTTCTTGTTCAGTAGTGTGTGCTCTCTGCGCTCGGCATGATGTTGAGAAACACACTCGCTGCCTGAGGACAGCTCACATTCACACAGGCTGTTAGTGTGTGAGTTTGCGAGAGGGAGGGTGAAGACTAATGGCAGCTAGAAATTTTTCTTCATTTAGATCCTTTTTTTTGGTCAATACACAGTACTGTGCAAAAGTCAGAGAGTATCCTTCATTTATTTAATCTCCAGTCAAAACAGCCTTAAAGTACAAGTTATTCATTTCTCAGGAGATATTTTTGAGGAGATTAGATATAAAATGATCCACTTGCACAATGAAGGGGAAAGTCAAAGCAAATTAAGTGAAAAAAAAAATAGAACTGATCAAAATATTATTAAAAGATACAGAGAAAATTGAGCTATTAACAACTGTGCAAGACCTGGTAGACCAGCAAAACTGTCACCATCAGATAAACAGTACTTAAAGCTTTTATCTTTGAGAGAGAGGAGAAAATCAAGCTGCTTCAGATCTGAATAAAAAAATCCACAGGTGTTTCTGTCCATCCTTCCACTGTGAGAAGACAGCTTAACACTATGGGTCTGAAAGGATGTGTAGCTGCCAAGAAGCTGTTACTGGGAAAAGAAAATAGAGAAAAAAGTAAATTATGTGCAAACATAAACAAAGAAGCTGCTGATGTTCTCAGAACAATGGAGTCCAGACCTCAACATCACTGAACGTGTTTGGGATTACTTGGATTGTAATAAGCAAAAAATGCGACCAACGTCTAAGACTGAACCTCAGGTGTGGAGAAAAATAAATATCTCTTGAAACAAACGAAAGCTGTCATATGATTAGATATCTAAATACCTCATTAGACGTCATTACAATATACAAATTTGGAGGTTTGTGGGAGTGGAGTTCCACACGTGTGTGCTTCCGTGATATGCAGAGGTTTTATTTGATTATGTGTGTATCATTCTGTCTGAGGGTACTTTTTCTGAAGCAGTGTTTGAGCAGTGACAGTCTGTTAAACACCACAGACTGAGGAAGCTCTTGTGAGAAGGAGATAAGGAATAGAGAGAGAGAACCCAGGGAAGTGACAGGGGAGAATGGAGTACAAAAGAAAGAGAGGAGGAGAAGGACAGAGGGGGAGATACTGAGAGGGTTTTAGTTCAACTCCAGCAGGCTAACTCGAGCTGCTCTCTGGAGAACTTCCAGGCTTGTATGACTGTGTGGGGATAATGATGGTAGGCACTGTAAGGTATGAGGCTGGCTCACTCAGATTTTAGGTTAGAGGGTGAGAGGGTGAGGATAAAGGAATGTATTCCTATAGGTGATAAGGATATGACGGAGCACATTAAGGATGTGCTCTGCTGCATGGTGTGCCTGGGGTATGTTTAGAAGAACAGCCAGGCTTCCTGAAAGCCTCTTTTCTCTTCGCTAAAGAAGGAGTGATAAGATGCAGAGGGCCCTCTCCTTCTCTCTTGCTCTCTCTCTGTCTCGCTACTTTCCTCATTCCGTCTACACGTTGTTTAATGTCTTCCAGCATTTGAAAGCTGTAAGGTGGAAGGGGATATTATACATAAGACAACATCCTCTATGTTTCTCTCCCATGATTTATTTGTATTTTCATTCTCTCTCTCTCTTTCTCTGTCTCTCTGTCTCTCTCTCTCGCTTCTATCTGTCTTTCTAAAACTCCGTTTTGAATGCTAACTTTCCCGGCGTGCACACATTGCCGGCGGCAGCCTCCTACCGCAGGTCCGGTATAAGGTAAATGAGTGTAAGCAGTAGCTCCTGCGCAGGGACTTTCAGAGGTAAACAGCTTGCCTGGCCTGGGAGTGACGCGCAGCACTTCTCTTTTAACAGCCATCACTACCCACACTGCCTAAATGGAGGTAAACATTGACATTATTGATTTAGATTTCACCACAATTCTCTTGCTTTTTTTGATTGCTCCTTGACAGCAGTCAGAACTAGCGGTATGTTTTTTAACACGTAAAATGACTGACCAAAAAATGACCAGTTTACCCCATTGCTGCGTCCTCCAAACTCTCATTTATGTTGTTCTTCTTCAGGTCTTCTTGGTCACCTGCTTTATGAATGCTTATTAGTAGAAGCAAGCTTTAATTCATTGTGATTCCCCCACCGGCAGACGTAACCCCATGAAAGCTAGGCTTATAATTCTGTCATTAATCTTAAGACTTATTATTCGGTAACTCCTGTAATTTATTTGGTATTTGCCATTAATGTGTACAGTAAATGCACAAAGTGTTCAAAATTATTCTCTTCTAATTAGTCAATTCTGCTAATTTAACCCCCGCAGCCATGAAATGCAATTCCCACGTGTTTTGGGGGTCCAGTTGAAATATGTGTTTTTATTTTCTTGGAAAATATTGATAATATTTTGATGGAAAGCTGGATTTTCATCTTTGTTAGTGAGCATACAAATCAACAATTCTAAAAGTGATTTCATTGTGTTTTTTAATTGTGAATTGTTTTCACAGCGGGGGGTTCTTACTCCTCCCCTGTCACCCCTCATTGCTCGCTAGCAATTTGATACAGAGTCATAACACTTTTGATTGATGATATTAGTTACAAATTTCTAAGCCAATTTCTATTCTGCTGGCTGAATGGCCACCAGAGGGCCTGTAGAAGAGGTTAAGGTGCACCCATTTCTGACACAGGTGTTCACTTGCGCACATCCAACTATAATCTCTATAGAAAAGCATTGCTAAGAGAATAGAGCAATCTGGATCTCTAACAGCCAAAGATCTCAGTGCTCAACGCCAAGCATAAGCTAGAGGGGTATAAATCCCCCAGCACTGGGCTGTGGAGTGTGGAACTGTGTTCTCTGGAGTGATGGAGCACAAACCAATACATTTGGAATGAGTTGGAGTGGAGTTTGTGATTCAGCATTAATCATCCAACATCAGTATCTGACCTTAGCAATGCTCTTGTGGCTGAATGCAGTCAAATCCCCCCAGCAATGTTCCAACATCTTGTGTAAAGCCTTAACAGACCACATTTAGGCTGTTACTGCAGCAAAAAGGGGAAAACTCATACCCTTTATTTCAGGACGAACAGGTGTCTGCAAATGTCTAGATATTTGGTGTATAAAGGTATATATGTGTGATGAACTGAAATGCACACATCCTTTGGCTTCACGGGTTAATGCCCCTAACAGATGTCAGCGATCAGGAACTTTAACTTTTAAATTAAACAGCATGTACTTGCTTGTTTATAGTCGCTTGTATCTCCATAATGTTTTTTTTTTTTTTTGAAAAAAACACAAGCTGAAATTTATATTATGTGAAGACTGTGTCAGGATTGGACCAATAGAAATGATCCCAAATGACCTGGAATGAAATCTTTAATCTTGAAAAGTTAATAATGTTTTTGCCTCCTCTTGTAAAGCTACTCTTTTGGAGATGCAAGGTTTTGTTCTGACAGTAATGAGTTTTGTTGAGGACTGTCCAGGGTCTGTCCTTTGCCTTTGTTTTTCCATTGCTTTCCAATAATATGCAATACATGTTCATACTTAAACACTGAACTGAAATAAAATTTGTATGAAAAATGTACATATAAGTGAACAGTATAGTGCACATTACCTGTCAGAAATGAATCCAAGGGTTCAGATGTGAGAAAAAGTACTCGGCCTTTATATGAAAAGGAGATTTGTGATATTTGAGAAGAGATATCAATGTTAATATTTTCCGCAGGGCTCTAAATTGAGCATACAGTAACATACAGCGGTGTGTGCACACGTCTGAGTGTGTGAAAGTGTGTCAGCTGACGTGTGTGTGGTCTCTTTATCTCAGCATAAAAGGAGTAATATTCGTCTCCCTCTTTTCTGTGTGTGCGTATGTGTGTGTGTGTGTGTGAGAGAGAGAGAGAGAGAGAGAGAGAGAGAGAGACACAGTAAAGATGAGAATCATCATCTGGCTGTGACTGGCATAATTGGCTCTTTTCTTCCCTGCCGCTACTTAGCGCTGATAGCCCAATTTAGCCGCCGCATGCTAAAGACACTTTCAGAGTGTAATCAGAATTAAAGAGAATGGGTTTTACTCACTTTAAAGGCCTTTTTGAGGCACTCTCTGTGGACTGAAACGCATGATGGGTCCCTTTAGTTGTCAGAGGAGCTAAGACCACATGCAGTTAGCGAGGTCTGATGACGATCACTCGCCTATGGTGTGTCCTTAGGTAACGACGGAGGATACGCTCCATGCACGCTCACTCCTCTAAGGCTGACCCGTTCCTCCGCAGACAGCCAAGCATTGTGCCTCCGCTCTCTAGTAATAATCGCATGGAGATTTTTGTAAATTGGACTCCAGATACTATCAAAAGACTATTTAAGGCTTTCAAGTAAAGATATCCATAGTTAAGTGACAAAGGATGAGTGGATTGCACTTCATATCGCAGTGCGCATGCTGATGCATTTTTCCCCCCTCTTTTGCAAAATGATTGGCTTATGACTACAGTGGAAATGGACAGTAGCTTTGAGATAATCTGTCATTTCCTTTCAGGCTGTTCTGTCGCTCCGTCTGCCTCTGTCTCCCTTTTACTCCTGATCTTTCATATTCTCTCTCTCTCCCTCTGCCTCTCTCTCTTTCTCTCTCTCTCTCTTCCTCTCTTTCATATATGCATAGTGGTTTGAGTTTTCTCGCTGCAGGCTATTTCCTTTGGTAGGCTGAATAAAATGCAAATGCAGCAGATGAGAATGAAAGGAGAAAAGGACTGTTCTGTGGTTTTGTTCATATTAGTATGAGCCATAGTCGCAGAAAAGCTTGAATATATCTGAGGAACACTTCTCCTGAAGAGCTCAGAGCTGAATCGCGGCACTATCCTTAGAAAGCAGACGCGTTACAGTCTTGGATGTATAAGTGATCCATATATCTTTTTCAGTGCAGAAAATTGTGGTTATAATGTGCTACTTTCCCAAATTAAAGCCTCAACCAAAGATTTGTAAAGCTAGTTTTGTTTACGTAGAGTATACAACATGTAATTTGTGAAGGTAGCATTTTAGAGGCCTTTTTTTGCTAAGTGTATCTGTTATACCTCTCAAAACAAACCAGACAGAGTTTCTCTCGAATGTCATTCACTTAGTTTTGTGTTTAAAAACTCTTGTCTTTGAATTTTTGGAGGTGAACAAGAGCTCTACCTTCCTTCGATGATTTCGTTTCAGCTCTGAGGCTGTCGCTTTGTTATTCTGAAATCCCTGGTTGTGCCTCAAAAAAGAAGCATTACAGGTGCTGCTGTAAAATTGCTGCAAATTGCTGTTAAATATTAACAACTGCACTGCTCACAAAATGAGTTGCAGAAATTTCTTTAAAGCTCTAATATACACCTGGCAGGGCAGTTGTTTTTTGCTACAGCATCAACAAAGGCTGTTGAACATGACCACAATACAAAGGTACCAAGCTCTCTGTCAGTAAACTCTACAGCTAGTTTCAGAGGTGTCCTAGG
This sequence comes from Colossoma macropomum, assembly GCF_904425465.1. Classification (NCBI taxonomy): domain Eukaryota; kingdom Metazoa; phylum Chordata; class Actinopteri; order Characiformes; family Serrasalmidae; genus Colossoma; species Colossoma macropomum. The sequence continues at coordinate 22,657,715 of NW_023494784.1, read as the reverse complement.
TGCTGCTCCTCACTGGGGCTTTAATGTCTGACATGGAGTAGCGGGGTAGTGAGCCGGTGCTGTGAAGGAGAGAGGAAGAGAGGAGGACAAAAGGAAAGATAATCCTAGCCATCCTGCCTCTGTAAAAGGAGCTTTCTTTGAAAGAAGGCCTTGTGTGTTTGGAAGAAGCACTGGCTCTCACCTGCAAGAGAGAAAGAGATTTGAATTGTAATCACTTAAGGAAGAGAACACTGCACAATCAAAACTTTTCCTAGCGTCGCAATAAACTAGAAATATATAGTAAACTGTGCAAAAGTCAGAAACCAGCCTTCACTTATTTCATTTCCAGTCAGATGGCCATTATGTACAAGTTATAATTCTAAGTTGATTACATATAAGACAATTTACTTGCAGAAGGAAGTCAAAGCAAAATAACTGAAGAGGTTTCCAAAACCGGTTAAAAAATTATAAAAGATATAGACAAAATGGGACTAACAACCGAAAATGACATGGTAGACTATCAAAACTGTCACCGTCAGACAAGTGAGACGACTGTGAGAAGAAAACTCACTGCTTTCGGTCTGAAAGGATGTGTAGAGAAGAAAAGAAAAGAAAATAGACAAAATTGCAAATCATAGAAGCTGCTGCATGCAACAAACAGAAGCAGGTAAAAAATGAAACCAACTTCTAAGACTGAATGTTTGCGGTATGGAGACATATCCCTGCATATTTTTTTGAAAAACTGAAAGCGAGTCTCCTAAAAAAGAACAAACACACTAAATACTGAAAAGATGATATTATATTTAGGTGTTGAGGCTTCTGTGTCATTTTCCGAAAAAATATCTGCTTTAGTCAATGTGCTAATAAATGAATAACCTATACTTAATGACTGTTTTGGAAATTATAAAAAATAAAAAGGGTGGTATCTGATATCTGCACAGTACTGTATGTGGTTTATTGTATATGTAATTCAAACATCTCACAACATTCCACAACACTCGCTCCACCTCACAACAGAGAAAATGTTTTGCATGTTCTGTATAGTCTGATATGAGGAGCAAGTTTTCCTGTCTGTTGCTGTTATAGTGTTATAGTACCACTAGCCATGCATAGTCTAGGGTTAGAGTTAGCACAAGTTACACACACACATATACACATATGTGTGTGTGTGTACATATATATATATATATATTTACACATACATACATAGAGAGAGAGAGAGAGAGAGAGAGAGAGAGACAGAGAGGGAGACAGAGAGAGAGAGAGAGCAGGAGAACAAGAGGGAGAGAGATTTTGTTTTGTTTATTTATACTATATCCTGAATTCTTCTTGCTTTCATACAGTGGAGATATCCCAAAACATGTATAGAAAATAAGGGCTGAGTTACAGAGCTACTCCTATGTGTGATTCAATTTCGCTTGGATTTGCTGTGATCCATGAGTAGACTCCCTTGGGAAATATGTACTTTGATTAATGTAATCCCACAGAATGGGTGAAATAGGTGTGTGTATGTGTGTGTGTGTATGTATGTGTGTGTATATGTGTGTGTCTGGAGGAGGAGGCCGTGCAGAAAGAATCATTGGGGAAGAACATGGACACATAAAACAAGCAACAGCACTTAAGTCACACCTCTAGAAATCAAATCCCACCTTGTGTACTTATTTTAGTGATCAGTAGCAGCGTTGAAGCGTTTCAGTCTGCGTGTTATTAGCCGTGCTGAAATGATGCTGCCTCACTGATTCCCATATCTGGTGTTACTATTACATGTGTGAGGCTATAAGCTGCTATAGAGCACCATGTATACATAGTGTGACGGCACACCAAGCAGTTCACGGTTATGTAAATAGAGATGGCTGTTCTCCGTCTCAGTTTGGACAGCTTTGTACAGACAAGTAGAACTGCACCGCTCTGAATGTATCAGGTTTTCCAGACATTAACTTAATAACGTGGGAGAAATGATCAACGGGGGACTCTCTGGAAGGCTGTGGTTTGGCCACACAGCACAGCTGGACATATGCCTATTCTGAATGTTCTGCTCATCAGCACGATGGAGGCTGAGTGAACACGTGTAAGGATATGTCCTCACTTTAATTACCAGATACTGTAAACGAAGTTAAAGTATAGGACAGTCTAGCTGGATAAAATAGAGGGGCACTTTGTAGCATTCAGTACAACGACCAAAGTTTCAGTTCACACAACTAACTAACTAACGACATACATACATACACACATACATACATACATAAATAAATAAATGTTATTTTAGCCTTATCTTTATGGTCAAACACTATGTAAGAATGCAATATGCAAGAGTACTATATAAAATTACCTTTGCACTCTGTAAAGTGTGCTATATGAGAGCAAGGCTCAAACAGTCCTACACAGCTGATTAACCCGTTCATATCCGATAATTATATTTAGTTTGGAGAGGGAAACTCCACAGAACTTGTTCTGACTTGTTTAAAGTGATAACATGTTGCATAGCTACACCTTACACAAACATCTATCAGTACCCGTTGGGAGTTTTGACTGCACGTCATTTTCACACTTTTATTCACAATCAAATTTGCATTTTTTTTTTTTACTGTTTTCTACTGTTTAGGTAAAAAAAAAATCAGCCCTATTTGACGAAAAAGCTCAATTCAACATAATAAATTAAGCTATAAAAATTCACTGAATTGAAACATTTCCTCAGATTTGTGCGCAGGCGGACTCAGAGCACGCATTTCCCAAAGTAAATGTTACATTGACGGACATTACCGAGTTCAGCCGAACTAAATTAGCAGGCCGCTCTCGCGCTCTAATAAAAACCTCAGAGAAGTTTTAGCGAGGATTTCTCCAGCAGCTAAACAGCAGTTCTTCATGAGGTTCTCACACTCACACCGCGGGCCGGACGCCTCTAACTTCTCCTTCACAGCGGCGAGCAAACAGCCCCGAGTAGACCATCCTGAGGGGGCTTCAGAGGAGAGGCACGAGGTCTGTGAAAATCTCGCAAAGCTTATTTTAGTGCGTGTTCGGCAGCAGGACCGGTCCACTGTCCTCTAACCTGCTTCTGACCTGCATTATGCGAACAGTCCTGGGTTTTCAGTGAACGGTCCTGGTAGGTGATCGATTTATCTACTGTATAAAAGAACAGAACCGCCACAAAGCTCGCGCTCATCAAGGTAGGTTAGTTTCATTTTCGTCTACCGTTTACCCTTAAATCACTCACCTTATTAGAGAGAGAGAGAGAGAGAGAGAGAGAGAGAGAGAGGTTGGCTGGCTGTAGGTGCTGGTGCTCTCGGCCTCCTGTCCTCCTCCTGCAGTGAGTCCGGGCTCTGCGCACTTTGCTCCGCTCTCCAGCTCTGCTCTCTGCTCTCAAACCGACTGAGTCCCGCTCTCCTCCGCTCTGCTATTATTTTCCCTTAAACAGATGAAAATTTATGCTAATGGAAATCAGCACTAACTGTTAGTTGGTTGTTATGCAGGAGAGTCCCTCTCTCCGAGCTGCTCTGGAAACAATGGAGCACAACATGGTAGAGGAGGAAATCCTACAGAAACATCTACAAACAAATAAACAAGCACGCGAATCATTCAGATCAATCACCTCCATTTTACTTTTTTAAATGTATTGGAATAGGAATTGACCCGCTTTTCAACTCTGTCGTTCACTCTGAGACACGCTGTTTGTTACCTTCACAATTTCGTGTCGAAGTCTGATTAAACGCTGTGTGAGATGAAAACGTTACGGAATTAGTGCAGGTTTAGAGATGAACGATGTGAAGAGCCGCCACGAGCCTCGGACCTACTGTAAAAAATTACTGTAGAAAAATTTACTTAATTCGTAAAAAGTAGCTTTAGTAGTGAGTGGATGTCATAACAGATAGAGTTCACAATTCATAATTCATTATAGAAATAATTCATTGTAATCAGGGCGATGGACTGAAATAACACTTTAATCTGCAAGTTAAAATGTTTACTCGTTTAAAATGTAAAATTAGGATAACAAACATAATCTCTCATTAAATAACCAGGAGGAGCAATGCTGCGCGGCTAAATTACACAGATTGTACGCTTTAGTTGAAAGTATAAAACTGAATGAAAAGCGGTGTCATTTAGGCTATAAAGAATAAATTCGATTAAATAAACACGCGTGTGTTGTACTGTAGTCTTCAGAGCACCTCTGCTCGAAACTGCTTCAGTTAAGTAATTATTTGACCTGTTTATTTTCAGTGTTTACTTTTTTACTGTTTAATCAGTATTTTTGGTGCAAAGAGAAACAACTGCAATCATAGAATGAACAGCGGTTATTAAACCACACGTCTGATCAAACCAGTCTGTGAATTCATTCATGTACTTTTCTTTTTTTCTTTCTTTTTTTTATTAATCAGTTAAGCAAGTCTTCGTCGTGTATAAGCGAGTTCTAGCTTTAGTCCTTCGACCAAAACCAGAACCAGCGTAGACCCAAAACCTAACAACACACACAAACTCGGTCCATCCTGAGCGCTAAAGTTCAGAGTTTAGCAGCGGCCCCTTCAGTGATAGCCCCATCTCCCCAGCCCCAAACACCCTCTCCTCCATACCGCCCCAGCGTCACATCGCGCTGCCAGTGCAGCTCAGAGCTGCGTTCAGGAGTCGCTGTGAAGAGACGCTGCTGCTGCTCCGCGTCTTAAAGACGAGAGCGGAGATCTGCCACGCGCGCGACTCGCAGCCAATGAGCGTCCACCTTGCGTGGCATTCGGCGCCGCGATTGGCTGAGAGCTGCGGAAGGTTTTGCGCACGCCCCGACTGAACGTAAACATTGGCGTAGTCGGAGGCACCGAGGCAGGAACGGATAAAACTGTCAGAGGACGAGAGGGGAGAGCGCGCGCGAGAGAGATAGAGAGTGAGAGTGAGAGGAGAGAGAGAGTGGGATTCTTCATCATCCGCGCCTTTTGACTCTCTAAACTTGCTTCAGATCTGTAGTCAGAGTCGCGTGAAGCTGCGGGCAGATGGAAGTTGTGAGAGAGAACATGATGAAATAAAACACGAGGAGCGAGTCAGAGTGAGCGGAGCGGAGGCCGAGGCAGCTCACAGGACGAGCGGGAAGTTTACAAAGGAAAAAATCGCCCTGATGTCTCCTTGAGGAAAAAAAAGAAGAGAGCTGTCGATGATGTGCCTCCATGTGGGATTTACCAAACCGTCACCTTGAACGTCCAGGACGTGAGACTTTTCACCCGCGTGCTCATTTTTGTGTTGTGTTTTTCTTGCTGTTGCAGTTTTCTGAAAAGGACGTTATGACTTCACGGACGGAATGCAGAGTTGAGCAGATGTAAAAGCGATTTCGCCGGGAAATGTGGATTTCTACTTTCAAAAGTCCATTTCCTCTGTAAAATTTGATGGATATTTCTGATTACCGTTCAGTGGATCAAACCAAAATACCGAGCATAGTTTTCCCAGTTTGAATAATTCATGAACTAGAGCGTCCCTTCCAGGGGTGGAAAAAAAGTTACGACAGCATACGGGGAGGGGGAATAATAAGTAGACTGGTACAAAGTGGTGAGGGGGGATGGCCACGGCGGCTTCCAATCCCTACCTGGCTAGCAACAGTGTTCTCTCATCAGGCTCCATTGTGCCCTCGGAGTCCGGAGGTGGTGGCATGCAGCCGGGAAGTGGTGCCGTGACTTCGGTGTCAGGTGGATACAGAGGAGACCCTGCGGCCAAGATGGTGCAGAGTGACTTTATGCAAGGGAGCATTGCAGCCAGCAATGGGGGCCACATGCTAAGCCATGCCCACCAGTGGGTAACCTCACTGCCACATGCCGCCGCCGCCGCTGCAGCTGCAGCCGCCGCCGCTGCAGCCGAAGCTGGCTCTCCTTGGTCCTCCAGCCCTGCTGGGATGGCAGGCAGCCCCCAACAACAGGACGTCAAGGGTGGTTCCAATAGAGAAGACCTGCATTCGGGCACTGCGCTGCACCACCGCCCTCCACACATAGGCGCTCACCAGTCCCACCAAAGCGCTTGGGGTGGCACGACTGCAGCTCACATCAGCACCATCACCGGGGCGCAGCAGCAGTCTCAGCAGTCCCTCATTTACTCCCAGCCAAGTGGGTTCACTGTCAACGGGATGCTAAACCCCACTGGGAGCCTGGTCCACCCTGGGTTGATGCGGGGCGATTCGCCAGAGATGGACCACCACCATCACCACCATCACCACCACCACCAGCACCAACACCCACACCACCATCACCAGCAGCACCACGGCGGCGTCAGCAGCCACGACTCGCACTCCGATGAGGACACGCCGACCTCCGACGACCTGGAGCAGTTCGCCAAACAGTTCAAGCAGCGTCGGATAAAGCTCGGCTTCACGCAGGCCGACGTCGGCTTAGCCCTGGGGACCCTCTACGGCAACGTCTTCTCGCAGACCACCATCTGTCGGTTCGAGGCGCTGCAGCTGAGCTTCAAAAACATGTGCAAGCTGAAGCCACTCTTGAACAAGTGGCTCGAGGAGGCTGACTCGACCACAGGCAGCCCCACCAGCATTGACAAGATCGCAGCGCAGGGCAGGAAGCGCAAGAAGCGCACCTCCATTGAGGTGAGCGTGAAGGGGGCCCTGGAGAGCCACTTTCTGAAGTGTCCCAAGCCCTCAGCGCAGGAGATCTCCTCCCTGGCGGACAACCTGCAGCTGGAGAAGGAGGTCGTTCGGGTGTGGTTCTGCAACCGCAGGCAGAAGGAGAAAAGGATGACGCCACCCGGGGTTGGCCAGAGCCCGGAGGACGTGTACTCTCAGGCCGGCAACGTGAGTGCAGACACACCGCCTCCGTCCATGGACTGCAAACGTATGTTCACTGAGACGTAGAGCTCGCATTTCATGTACAGTTCAGTTAACTGGACCGACAAGACATCATTTATTACCAGTATGAGTGAATTGCACTGCAGCAGATGTGTGCGTTTAGGAGAAGGAAAGCTCAAAAAGTCACCCTAGCAACTCTTCTTTATTTGCCTACTGCCCTCCCATGTCCCTAACTCTAAATGACTGTCTCTGCTCTGTCTTGCAGGAGAGTTTTCTGATAGACTGCTTAAAAGATGCAAGTTTGAAAGGTGAACCGGAGGACCAGGTGGGGATCTCTTCGTGCTCCTATCGCCAGGTGGTTCTGGCCCATTGACACTCCAACCAAACGCGACAGTAGTTTTATTTTTTTTTATTATTTTTTTTTATGGATGGCCCTCCAGAGAAATTTGAAAAAAGTCAGACATGGACCCTCGGTGAAGACAAACGAGCTCCAGGACGCATCGCCGTTTCACACAGAGGAATAACGTTATTCGTGTTAACAAAAGGGAATTGTCTTATTGCCTCGAGTATTGGCTCCTGTCCACTTCCCGAAGACTCTGTGCTGCAAACTTCAGCTTTTCTATTACAGACTCTTTTTTGTGGACCGCACTTCTGTGAATAGTTTTCACACAGGGAAACACTATGGGGGAAAACAAGGATTCTAAAACTGCACTTATTCATCTTTCAGCCTTCTCTCTTGTGAACACTCCCCCCTCCTTCATTTGTTTTCCATTTGATTTGCTTTTTTGTTGGTTATTTTATTTAGTTCCATGTTTTTGGCTGAATAATCGTGGACTCTTGTCCCTTTTCCTTACTGCTATTTCCACGCAGTAGTTTTGGCGAATTTTGATAAGTCTGTGTAAATTTGGCAATATGAATTCTCAGTGGTGATTGACTTGCTTTATATTTTTCACTAAAATCCCACTTTGGAATATTTTCGGAAGTTCCCCGAACTGTGGGCGAGCTGTGATCTTTCTCTTAGACGTAGCATCTCCATGTGCATCGTTTCCCTCTCCTCTTTTAATTCTGGATGATATTCTATACACTTAGTAGGCTATCACAATTGTTATTAAATTTGCCTACAGAACAGCACATTGATAAATCTGATAGGCCGACAAATCATTGTCAAAACATTTTTTTATTTTATTTGATTTTAATTTCTGTGGTTGTTATTTAAGTTCAGTATTGAGTCAGTCAGAGGTGATTGAGAATAATAAATTTGATAGATCTGACCCGCAGCCCTGTGTTGTTTCATTTCACTCGAGACGCAAAAAGAAAGAAAAAAAAGAGAAAAAAAAAATCATGGAGCGAATATAAACGATTAATTCGATTTAGACAGTATAGAAATCAATAACTTGTCGTATTTATTTTTAAAGTAAATTAAAATATTTTTTTCATGGTGCGTTTTCTCGGGATCGTTGACCTTTGACCTAGAAAAATTTCAAAATATCACAAGAATGCAATTCAAGAATTCAAATAAAACGAGAAAATTAAAAGATAAAGTTAGGAGACACAAGAGGAAAACGAACCACTGCATTTATATTTAAAACATTTTCAAAAATAGCCCATGCTTAAATGAAAGCACATTGCGCGATGTTGCTGTTTTTTGTATTTTTCTTTTTCCCCTTTATTTATTTCTTTTTTTGATTTATCTTGTTATTTATGCATTTCTGGGGCTCAATCAAAATCACTACACAAACTGTGCCACATTATTTATTAGAGTAATAATGTTTACAGAGTGACCAACGAATACACATCCTCCAGCCTTAGTCCTGATTCTGCACTTAAACTTCAGAGCTGATCTAATGTAAAGGAGAACATGCTTTAGATCAATTTATTTCACAAGGAAAAACGACGTCTGTTGTTATTTATTATTGTCGTGTAGAAAGAATAAACCGTGTTGCCGTACAGAATTAAGTAATCCAGTCATTATAAGCTACTGCTGCTGTGTCGTGTAGGTCACTCCTCCACCTCCACCACCCAACAGCCTCCTTACTTTACGATCTTCAGTCTAATTTATTTAGTTTTTCATGTTATTTAATTCAGAATTTAGTTACGTTTGCGTTCGTCAACGATTCTAACCGCAGAGATTCACGTAAACACTGTCTAACGGTTTCACTGAAGCGGCGTGTTCAGTTTATCTGGTAATGTTGAGTTTATCTGGTGCTGAGCTGTTTTCCTACATCCTGAAATAATCTGATGGTGCGCTGAGGGCGAGCTGTGACTGTTCTCGGTGTTTTTGCTCTCCCCGTGTCTCTTTGATCTGTACGGCCTGTTTAGTGTGCGCGCGCGCGTTAACGCGCTGCAGCAGAATAAAAGCACGCGCGTTCCTTCACGACGCGGTGACGTCATGTGCCCGCTGCGTGCGGGTTCGTATTCAGGCCACGTAGCGCGCCGAGTACAGCAGGCCGAGATCCTACAGCAGATTGCAGTGTGGGAGCGAGCAGGAGCGCCGACACTCAGCGGCCCTCAACCCGAATCCAGCGCTGCTGCCGCGGCCCGTGAGCTGCTCCGCTCCCCGCTCAGTGGGTCAGCTGTGCTGTTGTGTGGAATCAGATCAGACAGACTCGGGGTGAAGCAGAAACACTGAGAACAGTCACACACAGCTCGCCCTCAGTGCACAATCAGATTATTATCAGGATGTAGGAGAACAGCTCAGAGGAGCTGCAGCTGAACTCCAGTCTGCGGTGGATTATTGTTTTCTTCTTCTTTTTCTTCTTGAAGAACTTTTGTCTTCGGCTGACTGTTACCCCCCCCGCCCCCCACTCAGCCACCACCACACACACACCCCCAGATTTAAATTTCGCGGATGATTTACTACCCACCGGTTGCGTGGCAACCAAACCCAACCTGCACCCGCGCGCGCAGCAGCAGCAGCAGCTCAGTGAAATTAACCAATGAACGAAGATCCTCACAAAGACAAACGCAGGTCACTAAGTCTGAGTGCTTTATAATGACAATAATAATAGTAACACTACAACAACGAAAATAATAATAATAATAATAATAATAATAATAATAACAATAATAATAATAATTACTCAACCACAACAATAATAACAACAACAATAATAAAAGCATGCGGTTGTTATTATTATTATAACTGTTGTTATTGTTGTTGGTTGCTGTTGTTAAAGTAATAAGTAGTTACTAGGATACTGTAATAACTCTATAAGTAATATAGGCGAACTATTTTCTAGCACTTTTTGCCAAAATAACAGAGAATCAAACAGTCCATAAATTGTGTTTGAAATTGTTCTTAAACTTCTTAAAAGCATTTTTTTTTCTTACTTTCTTTTAAAGTCAATTAACCCTGTTTACCACTCACTTTTTAAGTCCATATTAAACTAAACCAACCCAAACCGAAAAGTAGGTGTTTATTTATTTTTTTTTCCTTCATTTTTTTTCGCTTCTTCGTTTGGTTCTTATTTAAAACACTTAAACTCCCGGTTCAGAAGGAGAGTGACGTTAATTCCTCTTTATACTTTAAACCCTGGACTCATGAGTTTTCATTTTAGTGTGAAAAGACAACGTAGTTCATCAAATATTATTCAATGGACTTTTTTTCATATAGATAATAAATAACATAATAAAATAAGATGTATTATATAAGGACTTTAGACGTGTAAAGTACTGCTGTTATTTCTTTAGCGCCATCTTTTGGACATAAATAATCTCTCAGCAGACAGTTAGTTTACTGTTTTACACCAGTATGTCTATAAAATAAAATGATTTGAAATCGCCTGATATTGACAAAAATGTGTGCAGTGTGTGCAGTGCTGATTTTCTTTTAAAAGAAGAAGAAAAAAAAAACGAATTTCCAAAAATATGTACTATGATGAGAGGGTAAAATGAAGAAAAATTAGGCTTTCAATTTAAAGATCAATGAAAATCTTTCTTATTTTAAAGAGATTCAGAATATCAAGAGATTATAGATTTATATCATATATAAAAGATTTTATCCAGAAATTCAGAAAATGAACTCTTTGGCTTTATAAACCTGTGGATAGAGAGAGTCTAGTGGAGTTATTGAAGCACTCATTCAGTGGGCAGGGCACCTCTGTCATACACCTGCTGCAAGCCAGTGGCACGAGGCCCGGACGGGTCAGCTAGCCCAGCAGGCTGCTCACCCCGGCAGCAGTAGCCAAGGTGACAGCGTGTCAGAACCTGCCCAGAGTACGGGAGCTGACTCTGAACGCATCGCTGCCTCTGACCGCTGGCTGGAACTGCGGGGAGTGGGCATATAAACCCTCATGCAAATCCTCAGCAACAAACTAGTCCCTGCAAACAGTGGGACTCAGCCAGTCCGTACATAAATCCATGAAATCCATGAGAGGCGCATTACTGTTTGGGGCCTGAAGAGTCTTTTAAATGCTTAATTTCACCAGATCCAGAATATGGTTGGGCTTTGAACTCATTTTATTGGCATCATGCATACATATAGATGTGCTATACATGTGAGAGGCAGAGCTGTAGAGGCAGAGAAGTAAAGAACAGGAGGTGAAAGGTTCTGCTGCTTTTGCTGTAGCTATCACATTAACCGGAGGATTTGAGGCACAGAGGAAATAGTCTGTGGGCTCCATGGTTTAATAGATTACTTACAATTGACACAGGTATTTGGAGTTAGCCATTATACCCTGCAGGCCTACAGAGAAAAGAAAAAGGTTTGTGCAAGTATCACGCGTCCAGTGAAGACCCATAACATGCGTTCTTGTCCAAAAGAAAATACTCCAGTAAAAGAAATTCTGCAAGTGCATTATAAAATAAAACATTGCAGCTGGTCTCCGATCTTTGCAAAAAAATGTCAAATGTGTCACCCACGAATGCACTTGAGCAAGAGTTGAAATTCTATTGGAATCTCTTTGTTGTTGTTGTGAGGACAAAGGTCAGATCTTTGTCTGTGGGATGGGAGTGGAAATTGTATTGAGGTCATCAGAGGTATGGGCATCTTCCCTGAGGGGCGCATACACATTTCTGCTAAGTTTACACAGCCGCACCGTCTTTCTGATTGAAAGAGAAAAGATCTACGCCTGAGTCCGCTGAAAAAACAACACGAAAATCTAATGATCAAACTAGAATGGATATTCTGTGCATGCGTTACGTAACATCGCAAAGTGGATTCAAACCAAGATGGACCAGATGCCCTTAAACTTGCTTTGTAAAAATTGAGGATTCATTTGGGATGATAAACATAAAATGTCAATTCATTGATGTTTTTTTGTTTTTTCCTGGGACAACATAATCATCATAATTAGACAACAACATAATGGCACACTAACAAAATCAACAAAATCCTTTCATAGATAAGAGGATGCTTTTGGGTTTCTGTGCTATCATATTCCCGTGTACTTATCTGCATTTAAAGGGGATAAGTGCAGGAATTCCTGTTGTTCAAGCTTTTCGAAACGAGCCACACATTGCAAAGCAGAGAGTTTGGAGGCTGAAATAAAAGTAGTTAATTGGTGCAATACACCAAGGACATAATTATCTCTTTGAATAACTGGCGGTGGTTTAATTGCTGGTAATTGTTCTCCAAACCTTGTGCAGAAGTGATGAACACTAGATGGTTATTGTGCATCATGTGCTAATCCTGCTATTTAGGCTCAGTCATTAAAGTAGTGGGATAAGGACTCCGCAGTGGAAGAAAATAACATGAATGCATGTGTGGTACACTTGTAGTAGAGCACAGTTCGGTATAAACTGCATATCAGTATAGTGGTGTATATATGTCATTTTGCACACACATATGGCGAAAGGAAAACATGTAACATGTAAATCATATTTATAACAAACACACACATTCTAGTATAAATCCTCAGTCATTTGGCATATTCATTTCAGTGGGGTTGCTGTTTTCCTGTGTTCGCTGTTAATTATTACCATATTGCAAAACCAGGCTTGGAGCTCCACAGGAAACAAACACTGATTAACCTGATTGGGCCTGCTGAGAATTGGAGTCCAGTTGAAGTGTGTTGACGGCTAAACCGTTCCCACCCTCTAACCCCAGCAGTCCTACCCCGTCAGCCTCTATGCCTTCTGAGGCAGATCAGCGTTAAATACCTATTCTACGTGTCTGACATACATGCGCTTTAGGCTAATTCAAGTATTTAAAGGCTCAAATGAGGTGTTATGTTTGATAAATGTAATGACTTTGTTAATTTCTTTCAAAATCGGATTATGAGGGAGAGATGATAATTGTGAGACAATCTGACGCTCTGGAGTGTGATTCCAAGCAGTTGCATAAAAGGAACACTGATTAGCATTTTTTTTGTTTTTGTATGTCACATTTCTTATTATTTTTAACATGTTGAATGCAGTGTGAGAGGATTGTGTTATTGATGTAATTTGCTGTGGAATTTTTCATTTTAATGCTGATAGATAAATCTCTTTAACTTTATGCTTAAACATTTTTAGCTGCTAAAATGGAGAAAAGGAAGTTATTGTGGGTCTCTCCAATCTAGTTTTTACACTCATAGACTTAGGGTTCACATTGTTTGACGTGTATAAGTGTATGTTTCTTTCAATGCAAAACAGCATATTGTTAGCGTTGCCTTTGGATTAACATGTGTCTGTATGCAGTTCTGTGCAAAACCCAGAGACCACCCATTCATTTATTTACTTTCCAGTCAAAATGGCTGTTAAGTAGAAGTCATTCATTTTTCAGCATCAGGACAAAAAAGGAAAAAAATATATATTTAACAGATAATTTACATTGAAAAAAATGGGGTTTTAACTTCAAAATGTTTACGTTCAAACTACCTTGCAAGTTTTTGCTATGTTCTTTGTTTGATTTGCAGGTTTTCTTTTCTCAGTAAGGGCTTCTTAAACATCTACACATCCTTTAGACTCATAGTGTTGAGTTGTCTTCTCACAGTGGAAGGATGGACCGAAATACCTTTTCAGGTCTGAAGCAGGAGTACTCGATCTCTCAAAGATAACAGCTAAATAATAATAATCTGATGGTGTCTGTTTTAGTGGTGTAACTGCATCGTTGTAAGAAGTCCCATTTTTTAATACTTTTTGGATTTTTTTCACTTATTCTCCATTGACTATTCCCTTTTTTATGCAAGTGGGTTATCTTATATCTGATCCCCTCAGACATTTTTCCTGAAAAATGAATAACTTGTCCTGTATGGCCATTTTGACTGGATATTAAATAAATGAAGGGTGGTCTCTGACTTTTGAACAGTACTGCATAGTGTATAGAAATATACCTCAATAACTATACACATGCCGTAAATCTATAAGTGTACACTAGATAAATGTATCTGACCATAAACCCAAACTGATATACCTTGTGAGAGGTAGGCACTATTTTTCATACTAATTAGCACTGCCCCCTACTGGTCCTTCAGAAAACCAGTCTTTCACAAATGCTTTGCAGTAGACAGTATTTTTAAGGTTAACCTTGCTATGTTTGAAATTCCATTCTATTCATGAATTTATTTATTGTCACACTTTTTGGGTGTAAAGTTAGAAAATTAATTCTTACTTCTTCAGAAATGACATCTGAGATTGTCTTTCAGGAATACTTTATGTTCAAAGACCTTTAATAAATGCTGAGACGAAAGATAAATTATCTGATATCAGCTGACCTTATGCTTTTGTCCAGAGGTCTTGTTGGCTTTATTGTAGCTTCAAGCTTTATCTTAATGATGTCAAATGATATTTTCAACAATCTGGTCGTTTCTAAATTGTGACTAAACTGTGGGCTCTTTAAGCTGTATAACAGTGCTCTGGGGTTTATCATTGAGTCCATAAGAGTTAAATCACATTAGGCATGACGGTGGTGTTCAGAAACGATCTTATTATCCATGCTACCAGCTGCTAAAGCTATTAGAAAATAAGAGTGCAGTGCCCAGTGAAGAGGATAACTACTCTTACTAAGCCAGTGGATCATAGTAAAAAGCCTTTTTGCACTCGCTTAAAGCATTAGGCCAATGTGTAGCCAGAGAACTCATGGGCATTCAATGTATCTACCACTCTGCTAGTGTTACTTAAACTTTCTTACAGCACAGTTCATCAAGGTACAAACATTGCAAATGTTCCCTCGCAGGTACAGCAGTAACTTTAGGGTCCAACTGAGCACCTTAAATAGGTTTCGCCCCAGGTAAAGGTGCATATCTGTTCATTTTCATTTCCTAATGCTTTGAAAACAGAGCAATAAAATAAAAGGCTTGGAGATAAGACAGGCTGTATCGAGTCAATACAACTTTACACTGTAATTGCAGTGGTACAATTATGTTCCCTGACTAAAGGTACTGAAGACATACCCTTGTGACAGCTTAGTACTTTTTTCTGTGATTGTAGGAGGCCTATCTGATTATAAGATTTCTACATGTACAGTCAGGTCCAAAAGTTTAAGAACACATTGAAAATCTGGGCTTTTTTAAATTTTAATTTAACCCTGTTAATGAACAACAGAATGTTTTAGAATTTTTAAAAATAATGACAGCTGAAAATGAAGAAGAAATATTCAAGATTCTGCACTATTTCTAGGTCACTGTTCACGTTTAAGCAAATTTGTGGTATTGACCACAAGCTTCTGTACAAACTTGAGCTCAAGCACACACAAAGCAAAAGGGGGACATAGAAATTCAGGTCCAAAATTCAAAGATTTTCACTCAAATTGGTATACTGATGATATCATATGTATGGAGGATTTGTGTTCTTCACTTTGCCCCTATAATGTTATTTCTCATTGAGTATTGCAGTTATTCAGCACAAATAGTGACATAAATACAGTGACTAATACCAACAATATTGAGATCAAGTCTTTTTAAATGTACAGGGTATGTAAAAAACTACTTTGCATTGTTTGCCATGTACACTTACATGCAAAAAATGGCCAAACTTGCAAAACATTTAGCTTTTAATGGCCTAAACAACAAGTCATTAAACAAATAGATAAAGTATTGGATAGCTTTTCCCTTTGATTTCTTTAGATGTTGAAGTGTTGTCTGTAAATTTGAGACAACCTTTTACAGAGAGAAGAGTCAGTATTTTTCCACTCAGTACTGATGGCTTGAAACAGTTGAAAAACATTGCCAAGTTTGTTTGTGTTTGATGTGAGACCAAATATTCTCATAGGGTTTAAATCTGCACTCTGACCAGGCCAAAATCATCGGTAAAAACATTACATTTTGGACTTGGCATATTTTTTTTTGCACAGAAAAAAAATTCTTCTAGTTCTAGTTCAGATGTGAAGTCCTATTTGTCCACTAACAAATACATTTCTGAGTGCTCAGCGGAAGGTACAGGTGTAAGTGCAAGCCTTTTAACCCAAACAAACACTGTAGATGGCCAATCTGGGTAGACACAGCCAGTGTTTGTTGAATGGTGAATTAGACTCAACAGGAATCAGCATGCATTCTGTTATCAGGCTTTAATCATCCATTCAATTACAGAGCAGAAATATCGCCTCTAATTGATCTGGCCTGCCGATTTGTTTCGATTTCTCGTTACCTCAAGTCGTTCATCCCCTCTACCCACTGGCTGCTAATGAATGGACTCGTTAGGAGAGGGCGTGCCTAAGTGAAAGTGACTCTAAGCATGGCGCTGCCAGATGCATGATGGCAGGGAGAAGGCCGAATGTTAAAACAGCAGGCAGTGTAATGGGCACCTCAGTGCTGGAGAGGCAGGCAGGAGAGTGGGCACCTGTCCATTAAGCCCCACTGCGGGTGCAGGAGTTAAGTGGTCTAGTCACGGTGGAGCTCTGCAGGGACAGCTGCAGAAGGCAGCTGCCAGCCCACGAAGTAGTACTGAGTCAATTGAGGAAGACTGTAGAGTAGAAGAAGACTGAGATGTGCTAATAACTCATTAATAGATATTGAACCTCTGTGCATTTTCTTAATCTTCTAATGTAATGTGTGAATATTGAGGATGGGGTGAACTCTAGAACAGGAGATAATGTTGAGCTTGGATGATTTTTCTTTTCTTACAGGATTAAAGGCTGAAGTTGGTGTTCTCTTTTCCATCTCTTCCTCATGGCAATCATTTCAGGGTCATTCTGTTGTCTTGTACTGAAATGGCTTTGTGGCTCGGTCAGATCTTTGTGTGTGAATTTTTCCAACATGCCAGAACAGAGGATGACTCAAAACATTTTCTGTTGCACAGGTGGTTTGAAAGTTCAGCATTTTAAAATTGAATGAGACGATTACATCTAAAGGAACAATTTTCCCTATGATCACACCTACTTATCCACTTCCACTGACAGTGCTTTTTAATCCAGACTAGACTTGTTCTCTGCAGAAATCTTTCTCCCACTTGCATGTTTCAGTGCACACTGTTTTTGACAGTGATATTCATTAATCATAGACATGTTCACCAACAGAAGAATAACTGAACTTTCTTCTATACATTGTAATAAATAAGACATAGTTTCTAAAACTGATGATGATTTGGTAGAATTGGAAGCAATCATCACAAAAGATATACATATATAACATTTGATTAGCATTATTAATATTCATAGTAACATTTATGGTATTTAAATGTAATTATATAATTACCTGGTTAATTACATAGTTGTAATTGATTAATTACATAGTTAAAATTACAAGTAATAATGTTTGCATTCTATCTCAGTAGGTTTGGGTCCATACTACTAATTTTTTCAGTTTCTTTTAATGTTGGCAAATGATGTTATTGTTCAAAACCTTGGGGAAAAGTAAAGAATGTTTATTATTTTCCTGCAAAACAAAATAATGCACAAAACAACTTATATAACCAACAAAACTTGCATAACCTAAATCATAATAAGATATTGGCTCTTCCACTTATGAACACAAATATGGTGCTGACTACTTGTTTCAATGAGTTATGACTAAGCAATAATTGAGCCCTTGTATTGAAAAACAATCAAAATCACATAAGCATGGTATGGCACTGTTAGATGCCCTGTATTTAAAATAAAGTGGTCATTAAATAAATAAAGCATAGTTTGGCTTTTTAATGCAAAAATGTTGCACAAAATAAAGTCAGAAACAAAACAACTAATATTATAAACAAAGGGTTGAATAGTTTATATATGGTTTTTCATTGGAGGGGCTCAATCAACATCAAATTCCAGCATGGCTGTTTGTATATACCATTGACTTTTTCCTTTTTGGAGGTCAAATACAATGAAGTATTAAACATATGTGAGATCTTGTACCATCTTCTCTATTTTCTGATGTTAAACAGCTCCAAGTGCATCATAATATTCTCTACCACTATTTCCTATATCCTTAATTTAATTGAGACACCACATTTAGCCTGCCCGTTCAGTCCTGCGGTGTCTATAGTGCTCTGCCTGTAGGCATTCTGTTCTTCTGCCTCTGAGCTGTGTATTTGCCTTTTAAGGAGAGGTGGAGGATTAGAGCTGTACTATCGAGATAGAATTAGAGCAAACATCTGAGGAGTAATTGACGGGGAGATGAATTCTCACTTCACTTCCACTGGCTCCGACGTGATCCGCATACCTGCATGCTCCGTTTACAGAGTAAGCACTGCACAGTGCTTGATGGGCATATCATCACGTGATCTCGATGCCAATTTAGACAAGCCTGCCTGCTGTTCTGCTTTTTGTAACCGCCTCACACAGGTGCAGTGTGTAAAAATAATGTCCCCTTAATCTGCTGAATGAAACAATATCATATTTTATTTAATCACCTTTTACTTCACTTGTAATCGAAAATGCTTTGTCAAGACACTGTAGCATAGGAGGGCTGGTCTGTGATCAGCTCTTACTTTGCTTAAACCATTTGATGCGCTGACGCTGGATGAGCAGGCTTAGCTGGAGAAGTTTGATGTTTGAGTGAGACTCTTGCTTCCCTTGCATCTTTAACCGTTCCTCTTCGATCAAGCAGCAGGATAAGCTTGATCATTAGGTCAGTATAATCATACTATGAACGAGTGCCATTCAGACTGTGAATGTGTGCTCTGTTAAAGCAGTAGAAATATTCCTTTGGCAATATGGCCATCTTCTGGTCAGAAATGGAATGACATGATGAAACAAACATGAGTAAAGACTTGGGTGATTAGATGTATTTACTGTGTCAGAAATTTTATCAATAAGAGATGACAAGAGACAATATAAAAATGTTTGTTGTCTTCCATTTCTGGTAAGATAGTAGAGAGTAATGGTAGAGAGGACCTGGGGGATTGAGCCAGAGCAATACTTGTAGACAGGCATTTAAACACTATCATGTTGTCAAATGGGCCGTATTCATGTGCTATTTATTTATTTATTTATTTATTTATTTTTGCCAAATCACAGTGAGATGAGGTTTTCCATGGGCCATGTCCAGTTTTGTTCTACTTTATTGTTTTCCCTGAGGTCCACCTACACTCCTAAAAATAAAGGTGGCAGAACTAGTCTTTGTATGATGCCATAGAACAGGGGTGTCCTACTTTGTTGAAATGAAAACCTGCAACCACATCGCCCCTTGCGGATAAGGACAGCTCTATCATAGAAGAACCACATTTGGTTCCCTAAAGAATCTTTTAATGGATGGTTCTTAAGAAAACAATTTTTTGTAATTGAAATATATAACTGTTAAGGACCTTTTTAAAGTTTAACCTTTTAACTGTCACCCCAGTTTTGCCTGAACTGGCAAACCCAAAGTAAAAAGAGCACTGTTCCCAAATACTTTGGGCTACAGTCATGAACTTGGTCTCAACTGAATGGTAACACCCTCATCAATCGGAATAACTGTATGAATTACTGACACAGACTAATAGAAGCTAGAATGGAGGAGTTTATCTCTATACTAATCTCTGACTCTTGCTGTGTTATCAAGACCACATGTTTTGGATTATGATGTCTGTGAATAGCTGCAAGACTTTAAAGGTAAGGACCCACAGGTTTGCTAGTGTTTGCCGATTCGGTGCTTTTGTTGCAAATGAGACCATCATAACTGCTCTGAATAAAATGGTTTGTGGGACTTGAATCCTGAAATTTTTAGTTCTCTAAGTGTATATTGCATCACCATAGTGCTGGACGATTTAACGATAAAAATTACATATAAAAACCAGAAGTAAACGCTTTGACGTAGGTGTGCTGGTACCAGTACAGTGATCTAGAAAGGAATAAAGAACCTCCACATAAAGTAAAGGTTCTAGGCAGTGTCAGCTAAGCATAAGCAGCTGCTCAGGTAATGTTAATGCTATGCATTTATTTCAGCTTGTAGTCGGACAATGAGTAGTGGATCTGGGTTCTGTGTAATGAAGAAGATTCAACAAGCTTTCTAGCTATGTTTTAGCTTTACAAAACCTAACAAACACAATTGCAGCTGATTCGTTTTACAACAGCGTTTAACAACTTTCTCTGTTACTCCAGATTTAGATACTCAGGTTGTGATTAATCCAGGTTTAGATACTGTGATTAATCTAAATGTGTGCGCATAGGAAAACATGACCTTTATGACGAACATCCAATCACAAGAAACATGAGGAGAAGTGGCCAAAGAAGGAATAATCATGCTACCCAAATATGTAGAAAGTAAAGCGTTTATAAT
The DNA here is from genome assembly GCF_904425465.1 of Colossoma macropomum. Taxonomy (NCBI): domain Eukaryota; kingdom Metazoa; phylum Chordata; class Actinopteri; order Characiformes; family Serrasalmidae; genus Colossoma; species Colossoma macropomum. The sequence goes on along the minus strand of NW_023494784.1, from coordinate 22,637,444 downwards.
AATGAGAAAGCAACATGGTCACCTCTGCTGCCAGGATTAGATCAAACTAATCTTAAACCTAGCTTGGTAAACAAGAAATACTGCATGCTGAACTAACGTGTGTAGCTAGGCTAACTACAGCAAAACTTGTTTGCAGTCTGTCCTACATTCCACAAGCCAAGCCACCAGCATTCCCAGGTGTTGAAGATGTCCTTGTTTTCTAACATTTCTCTGATTTGCTACAGACAACCCTAAAATTGGCATAAACTCATCACGTCTGTTTACAAAAAAGCCATCAACGACCTACTAATTATGTGTCGGGTTCTTGAAGGGTTGTCCCATTCCATAGAGGAAGACTTCAACCACTACCCTTTGTAAATCAATTCCAAGGGGCAAGATGACACTCAAAATGAAGGCACAGGGGTAAAAATGAGAAATGGGATTGAGCCTCAGCCTCTAATTTTACAGTACATCAACTAGCATGATGGGAGGCCCCCAAAAAGCCTGCGTAGAGGCCCCAAAAGGCTAGAGCTGGCACTTGTTCTAGGAACAACCTCGTGAAGTGGCAAAGAACCTTTATATTATGTGAAAGTTCATTAAGCCTTTAAAAGGTTCTTCACCCTCATGAATCTCTTTCTCAAATATGGTTCTTCAGGAAACCAAAAGTGGTTCTTCTATGGCATTATTCAAAAACCTTATGCGGCAACTTTTTAAAGAGTGTATGATACTCATGTTATTCAGTCATAATTCATTTTTACACAACCATTTTCCAACCTCCAACTGTCTCCAAGTTAAAAATGCTATTTTAGGACAGATTTATGTAAATGACCTCTGCTATGGTTGGCTGCTTTATATTGTGCCTCATTCAAAAAGCAGTCTCACCTAAAACACTCCTTAATTACTTGATTCCTTGACTGCTGAAATGGCAGATATATGTAAACACATTGGGCCTCATTCACCAATTGTTCTTAAGAAGAAATTTCTTCTTGAAAACCCACTTATGCAGTTTTACGAAGATTCTGACATTCAACAATGTTTTCTTATTTGGGATTTGTTCATAGGCAAGAACAGAATCTACACACACTCAAGAGCACAAAGGTGTGAACAATTCTGCAGTTTAAGAACACGTCATGAATCTGACGTACACTTTTTCTCTGGACATTTCTTAAGAACAAATTTAAGAAAAAACTTTTTTTGTTGAATGAGACCCAAAGCGTTTGTTTGAAAACAATTGTAAAAAACAAATTAATCTTGCAGCTTTGTTTCCATATGTGGGGGTAACTTTAACTATGTTTACATGCTACACCACACTCTTTTATTTCAAAGAAACAAAGAAAACAAAATTTTCTATGATGCAGGCCCACCATCAGACCATCAGGCCTCACCAGTGTACAGCAAAACTGCTGAAGCACCGAAGCAGCTCAGATGTGATCACCTGTAGAAACAGGACTGCTTAAGAATACCTGTTTCACTCTTAGCCATAAACTGAAATTCATAAATCCTCACACCGTGCCTAAAGGCTAAGATCAGTCAGAAGGTTTGAAGGTTTGGTGAAGCCACTCAGGAGAGCGATGATGTGCTTGTCGTGTGGGAGTGTGTGAATCACGCTCTGTGGTCCTCGGTGTGAGATACTGACGTCAAGGCGCACAGACACGGAGCGGGTACAGAGAGTTCTCCTCCTCATGGGTCAGAGGCTATATGGTTGCCCTGGCGACGTCTGGCCACTGCTCAGGGCTGGTGGCCCTGTCACTCCAATGTAGTAGTCACTTGTTTATCCATGTTTGGATGGAGAGACCTTGTACAGTATGTTTACAGTATAAAGACCACCCCCATGATGAGGGGGCTTCTAATCAGATATATTTGCGAGAGACCGGGCTCTTTAAAAATGACAGGCGAAGATGTTTTCTCTGTGTGTGTTTGGCCCATCCTGCAAATCGATGAGAGCGCGTCTTACATAAGAATGTTGCCAAGCGAGGGTCAAGCGCGTTGTCCATTACAGGCTGTTCCTCGCTTGCATCAGAGTGTGTTCTGATACAGGAGGAGCAGGTGTGGGCTGCTGTAGCTCTGGAAGGTTTGCACTCCTCTCTTAGCGCTGCTATACGCTGCACGTGCCTCTTCTCATCGCTCCGCGCGCGCCTCATAAAAACAGCGCACGAGCGGGATTCTCAGCTGTCTGTGGGATCGACAGTGACCACACGCGACCGTTCAGCTCCTTCTTTACTAACAGGTAACGTGTCGTGTTCTTCGTTTCTTACAGCAGCGCTGTCTGTTTCTCTCTGCTCGTGTTTATCGTCAAATGCCAGGAAGCGGCACTAACTAGCAGAGCATCAGCCAGACACCACAGCAGTGTTTCTGTAGCATCGCTCGTGCTGGATTTGCAAGGGACAGCAGGACAAACATGGACCTATTAGACGCAGATAAAGGATACATTGACGATTTGGATACATTTATGCACTCAGTGACGAAATTCATGCTTCAAATATTCATTGGTGCAAGTGACAAAGATACATTCATGCATTTGATGCAATCATGCATTGGCACACTGACACGTTGATACAGGAATACGATGCATTAATATTACACTGATATAGTGATATGATTGATATGATTATACATTGATATACTGATACAGGCGATACACTGATACAAATGCTGCATAGATGCAATAATGCCATTAATACACTAACCCTTGGAGGAAGGGGTTTTAGACCCTCATAAAGAGGATTTCCATTGATTTTTTGCACAGTCAACCCATTGAGATGTAAACAAAGTCCTTCAGAATGTTGTGATGTGAATTGGTTCACTGGGAAACTAACCGACTAACCGATATTTCTAACTAAAACTACCCATTTTGTTTACTATCCAAAATATGCAGTGAAACTACACATGTCTGCTCTTAGTAAAACAGGTAAATCTGAAACAAAAAAGTTTTCTTTAGGGGCTGTTTTGCCTTAAAACACCTGCATGTACATCTCCATGAATAGATTTTAAAATAATGTTTCAGCAATCAGAGAACATATTTGTAACTGTATAACATAATAACTTTCTGTGAGGTAGCTTTTAGAGGCAGATGTTTGGTTCTTATCACCACCGCTGTGAAAAGTTTTGTGAGTTTGTTTCTTTAGAAACCAAACATTTCAAATAAAACCACTCTGAATGATTTTGTTTACATCATAACCATTTCATAATGCATAAATCTTGAAAAATCGGTGGAGTTCCCCTTTAATGTTGTACCATTTGGGCTAATTAACATGCTCTGATAAGAAAGCATTTTTCCGTCATTGCACCTTCAATGTGTCATCTTGCTTTTTACTCTGACCTGTCATTAGGTGTGGTAACCACCTGTGGTTAGAGCATTGAGCATTACCAAAGTAAACAGTGTTTCCACCAGCAACCATATGGATTAAAACCTAGCCAGTGCACTTTAGAAGGTGATAACAAACAGAGATGATATGGTATTGAAAGCAAGCTGCAGAAGAACAGTCCCTTCCAGCATAAGAGTCATTCAGAACTTTATAAAATCCACACAGTGACTACCAATTACTTAAGATTTGTAGTGACTACATACTACATGAAACATAATAAATAATGTAATCTTTGAGATTACATAAAATATCTAATATAATCTGATTATTTTGGACTATTTCTGGTCTGGCTACTGTTGGTTTTATAATTGGTTAATTAGCTTCATAAAATTCAAATCATTTTGCTCATTCTTTCTCTCAAATCCTTATCTAACTATTGTTATGACACTGTTATTATGCAGTTTACACTCATAAACTGAGAATAGTAATAATATTAGTAATAGTCTGATTGATGTTCGTTAATAAAAAAAAAGCAATACTTAAAAAATTATCCATAAAACAGTAACTTTAATCTGATTGCGCCTGTTTCCGAAGGTATTGATTACAAATCTCTGATGTTGGTAATCAGACTACGTAACCCATATTACACATAGTCCATTAGTGCCCAACATCGACCCTATACTGAGCAGTTAAATAGGGTTTAACTGGCCATATGTGAGTTTATCAGAGATATGTCATAGAACATTTGTAAGAAACGAAAGCAGATGTCACTTTGAGTGTCAGAATAGTTCTAATAGTTCAGCTAATCTCAGTGTAATCATGTATGTGGTCAGTGCATGTAACCAGAAGAACATGACAGGTAACAGGGAATCTAGAACACTTACTTTCAATTGTTTAACACAGATTGATCCCTGAACAGTTCCATTAATTCATTTGCAATCTACTGAATTTATTTCAGAGGTGAATATAGATAGATGCTTATGGTAATCAGGGATGGATAAAGAACCTCCACATAAAGTAAAGGTTCTAGACAGTGTCAGCTAACCATAAGCAGCTGCTCAGGTAATGTTAATGCTATGCATTTATTTCAGCTTGTAGTCGGACAATGAGTAGTGGAGCCAGTAGGTCCAGTGTCCAGGGGCCTCAGTGGGCCACAGACCCCACAGCCTGAGGAGGGTCAAAGATGAATGAATAGCTTTGTGAAACTATTCATTAATTCAAAACTAATAATTTTGTTTAAATTCTTTTTTTTCTATTCAATTCTTGTTTTTGTAGGTACTGCCCTATTGTCAGAGTGCAGAATGGGGTGGTGGTGAATAGAGGGGCTGCATCTGTGCCCAGAGGCCTCAAAAAATCATGAGCCATCTCTTTGCTTGTGTGAATATGACAATTTGTAGTGTGCTCTAGTTTTTCATACATTTTTCCAGTTTCATGAGGTTTTTGTGAGTTTCCTCTTGACAAGTATAACATCCATTTCCAGTGCACACATCACATCTGTTTCTCAAGTAAAAATACAGGACACGCGCTGTATCAAGGACAGTGAGAAGCACAAATGTACCTGTGTGTGTGTGTGTGTGTGTGTGCGTGTGTATGTGTGTGTTTTGTGTGTGTGTGTATTTAGTAGGGTAATACTGATGAGTCGCATTGGTTCTAGATGGGTACATGTATTATGCTGATTCTATCTCTTGCAGAACTGTTGGAGAGCTCTTGAGTTTTAGTAATCACTGCAGGAGGGGGTCTCAGAGCTTGGAGAGGTCTGCTGGGTCGTGAGCTACCCCTCACGCAAACGTTTCCTTCCAACCAATCATCATTTGAAAGGCTAAATGGTTTCTGTCCTTTTAAAGCCACAATCAGAACTCTGCAACCTGCAGCTTTGACTTTCAGTGATGTCAATACTGCAGGCCAGTTTTGCAGTTTTGACTATAACGTTATAAAACATACACTATGTTTTTACCATGTTCTCTGATAGCCAATCAAATTACACTGTTTGACAGTTCCTAATTAAACCATGTTATGACATAAGCTCTTACTGAATTATTGAAATGGTTGGCACTGGATGCCCTTGCCAGCTTCTTTAGAGACTTCTTTCACCAGTTTTTGTATTTTCTATCAGTTGCTAATTTGATTAGTAAAAAGTAATTCTAAACTTTGACTATATTTGAGAAAGGATAAAACATTAAAAGCAGAAATAAATTGATCTTTCCTGACCATCTACAAAAGAAACTCTGATTTCATTAATTGTTTAGTTAAGCATTAAATGCAAGTAAATTAACTCCCAGCACTCTAATGAATGAGTATTGTAAGTGGAAATTCGGCACTGAAATGATCACTTACAAAATAGGTCACTGTTACCCTGTGAGGGAGACATGAGGATTCTCACTCTAGCAGAAGGGATTGTCTTGTTGCTATGGAATTGATGGCCTGGTTGCTAAGGCGGCTGTGTATGGAGGATTCTGCTACACAAGGTCTTCAGAAGAGAGTAAACAGGCATATTAAACAGACATTTTGCCCTTGACAAATATTAAATAATTAAGCCCAAAACCTTTTTCAGCGTACTAAATTCTACTGAATTGAGAGTGACGCTCTCCTATCATGCTAATTACTTACAACGACTTCCCTCAGTGTCAATGTTTGAGGAAGATATATGTGTATATTTGTAGGGTATAATGTATGTATGATGTAATTGGTAATTTGTATAAATCTGTAACAATAGTAGATTTATACTGATGGACAAAAAAACAAGCAGACAGACTGACCTTGCAGAAGATATCTGATTTTATATTCTATTAACCATGGAAACTTAGAAAAGATCAGCTTCTGCATACAATAGGAAACAAGTATGTTAATGTCTTACATTTCTATGTGTTGCAGGTTCTTGGATGATGCACCTTGACATATTTGACCACCCCTGTAAGAGAGACGGTCTTCAATGAATTGTTGAATTTATCCTTTGCACTAAACACTCGACCCTGTCCTCAACCTAGAACAGTCTGCTGCAGTAACCATGGCAACTGCAGCATCCACTGGGTGAGTATAGTTAGAACATTCATTCGTCTTTTATCCGACATATGAAATAGTGATGCTGTGTTCATTTGTGAGTTTAGTGGAAATGTACCCCCATATTTGTCATGTCAATCACTCAGTTATGAGCATAAGATTTATATAACGCGTCATTGCTCCGTTTTGAAAAGATAAAGATTATTGGAAATGTTGAGAATCTTAATGTCAGAGTCTTAAATGCTTCTACTTTTCTCTATAATCTAATGGCAACTCTGAGCCCTGACCTCGCTGTGATTAAGTATCTGCTTGATTGATTATGTAATTCTTTGCTAGCGTCAGAGAAAAGTCAATTCATTGGATTCCAACTCAGATCCCACCTTGCCTGTCCTCTAGCATAGCAGTTCACACCTTCAATTTTCAGTGTTAGGCGACAGACGTTGCTTTTTCAGGTTATTTAGAGAGCTGCAACAGCCTTTATATGTCTAACAGACTCTTTTGTTTTAGGTTATTTCAGCTGTAGAAAGTGACCAAGGCAAGAAGTTCTGAGAGGACCATGATGAAGGAGTAGAGCTGATCCTTCAGGCATGGACTAACATTGCTTTTAATGGACATTGCTACCATGTCGTTGTGTAATGCAAGCTCTCTGGAAGGATGTGACCTGCTGGAGCCAATGGAGGCTGAGCTGCAGGACGTCGAGAAGTCTCTCATGCCTGCCATGCTCAGGGTGGCACTGGCCGCCATTATGATCTTCATGATCACCATTGGTTTCCTGGGTAACGCCATTGTGTGCCTGATCGTATATCAGAAACCAGCGATGCGATCGGCTATCAATCTTCTTCTGGCCACGCTGGCCTTCTCGGACATCATGCTCTCACTGCTGTGTATGCCTTTCACTGCTGTAACTTTGGCAACCACAGACTGGAGTTTCGGAGCAGGATTCTGCAGAGCATCAGTCATGCTTTACTGGCTCTTTGTCCTGGAGGGCGTGTCCATCCTGCTCATCATCAGCGTGGATCGCTTTTTGATCATCGTGCAGAGGCAGGATAAGCTGACACCACATCGGGCCAAAATTCTGATCGCAGCATCGTGGGCGCTGTCCTTCTGTGTGTCCCTCCCATCTGTGGTGGGCTGGAGGACAGCTGGGATGGCAGAACGGGCACCCCAGTGCATCCTGGGATACAGTGACTCACTGGCTGACAGGGGCTACACTGTGCTGTTAGCAGTGGCTGTTTTCTTTGTGCCATTTAGCGTTATGTTATACTCGTACCTGTGTATTCTGAACACAGTGCGGAGAAATGCGCTGCGCATCCACAACCATGCCACTGAAGGCAGCGTTGGACTCAACCATGTCAGCAAGCTGGGTCTTACAGGTCTGCAGCGCCCCCCGCAGGTTAATGTGGACATGAGCTTTAAGACCAGGGCCTTCACCACTATCCTCATCCTCTTCATCGGCTTCTCGGTGTGCTGGCTGCCTCACACGGTAGTGAGCCTGCTGGCAGTCTTCAGCCGCCAGTTCTACTTCAGCCCAGCATTTTATCCAGTCAGCGTAGGCGCTCTGTGGCTCAGCTACCTGAAAGCCGTCTTCAATCCTGTAATCTATTGCTGGAGGATCCGCAAGTTTCGAGAAGCCTGTTTAGACTTTATGCCCAAGACCTGCAGGTTCTTCCCCAAGGTTCCTGGCCGAAGTCGCAGACGCATAAGACCCAGCAATATTTATGTGTGTAGCAGTGAGACCCAGTCTTCAGTTTAGGATTTAGACCAAAACGTTCAGAGTACATCAATGGACACACTTTGTGTACTTTATTCATCATTTTAACACAGATGCCAAACATTCTATCCTATGTATTTCAAATGGTCTATGAATTTGAAATGTTGGCTAAAAAAACATGCATGTTGAGCTCTAACTGTTGGCAAATAAAACCATCTGTCGTAGTTCAGACATACAAAGAAAAATGATGTGCACAACAACTCATTCATGTGATATTTGGTCATCAATGTTTATCAAAGCAATACAAGCATATGTTCCTAAGCTAGGTCTTCATCTCATATCTGTTAAATAAATTATTTAAGAATGGGCAAATAAAGCAGCTGCCTGTTAACTTCTGTGTAAGAATAAACTGTTTTATGTGAAGTCAAATGATGAAATAAATAAAAAGTGGCTATTTTTTATTTATTAGTTATATTGTGTCACAGAACCCAAAAAGAAAAGAAAAGAAAAAAAAAAAGAAAAAAAAGAGGCTAAATGTCTCTTGTGTTCCATTCAGGCAGTCTATAACCTGTCTAAAGGCAAAACACAACATTTTTTAAACAAACAGCATTTTTTTTGTTTGTTTGTTTTATTACCTATGACAATGATGACTTCACAAACCTGTCACCTTGGCTACCAGTCAGACAGATTAAAGCTCTGCTGATAGCCAGAGTTTCCATGATTTGTCATGTGCACCAGTTGTTCAGAATGCTGCTCCTGAGACTGAAGGTCTGCTATGACAGAGGTTGGTACTGAAATTACTGAAAAGGTAAGCTTTCTGAATGACTTTTTGTCATGTATTTTAGTATGTACTTTTTTGAGTCTCTCGGGTTTTGTTCATGTAGCTCACAAAACGTCTGTTTCTCTCTTTTGCCTGTGATTGCCCTCCTCAGTGTCTATTAGAATCGCTGATTTTGCTGCATTACTTCCAATAAATTAAAACTTTAAAAAATAAACAGCATGAATATTGATAATTGTACTGCTAACATTAGACTATTGATGAAAATTGTCTCAACATTTGTGGCTGTATTTAACAGAGTATAAATAACATTTGATTTCTCAGCCGGTATCCATCTTGAGACCCCTGTCCTCTTGGAACGCAAAGTGTAGTAGCTTATGCCTAAATAAAATAAATAAAATAAAAATAAATAAAATATAAAAATAAGTCAACTTTTAAAAATAAATAAATTAATAAACAAATAAATAAATAACAGCAGTACCGATGTCTTATTTTTTCCTAATAAATAAGTTATCAAGACTAACATTTTGAAAAATTAAGTTAAACATTACATTACTAGTGCTTAGTAAGGGCTTTTATCCAGGCCATGCTGACTTTCATGCTGAGACCGATTTTCAAAAATTGAAGTCCCACTTCCGGTGTTGTGGGAAGTGGAAAGAGAAAGATGGCTGCCTACGGCGGCGGAGGCGACGGAATGATGAGAAAGTCTGATGGAAACGTGTCTGAAACGGACCTCCTGCTTCACCCCGAGCTTCTGTCTGCAGAGTTCATTAAACTCGTGTTACATGAGGTCAGTTCAGCTGTTCCTCTGTTGTTTCATGGCAGTTAAACAGTGAAGGAGAGGCTGAATGATCAGTGTTCAGTCAATGTTCAGTCAATGTTCAGTGGCCCGGTGGAGCTACAGAGCTGAGCTGAGCCACTGTTTACAGTCAGACCGCTGTCTGTCTGTCTGTCTGCTCAGCGTTAACATTTAGAAGCAAAGCAGTTTCACATAGCAGAATCTACTCACATTGCTCGCATTACAGTATACTACGTTGAAAGTGACACTGTCTTTTAGCGCTTTGCTCAGACGGCCAGGTGTAAATGACGTCCCGGCTTCATTTCCTTCAGCAGTTTCGTCGCTGCTGGTTTAGTCTGTTCCTGGATTACGATGTTTAGGGCTGGTTGTTGTTCAGAAGTTACGGAAATCGATAGTGGTTCGAGATCACTAACTAGCTAGTTTCCTGTAGGACACCAGTAGGTCCTGTCATGAAACCATCAACTGCATCTGGAATCAGTCCTAGAACAGCTGTTAAAACATTAGAGTGACTTACACTGTCATTTCAACCCATCAGTAAAATTCGAATACCGTTACTGACTAACAGACACCACCTGGAACCAACAGAAACTTTTAAAGATTTCTTTGATTTTTTCGGCAGGACGCAATGATGTAATCACTTGTTTTAGGCATTATTTAGCTACTAATAACTTTTTTTCATTTTTCATTTAAGTCCTGTTATGTTTTGTCAGTGACAACACATGGACTGCTGTGCTGTTGCTCACACCTCTGATTTTTGAGGTATATCATTTTAATTTTGACCAAAAGGGCCCTAAAAAGAGGAGAACAGAGCATAATAAACTTAAGTTTCTATACTGAAAGATGCTGGATGTGATGCAGGAGCACTGCAGTTCTATAAGTACCTCAGTACTTCAATAGTTTCTGGCCTGCTAAGTTGAGTTTTGGAAAGGTACTTTTACTCCTACTTGAGTGGCATTATTTCACAGAAGTAACAGTACTTTTACTGGATAACAGATTTAGGCTACTTTGCTCACCTCTACTTACGTCAAAGTGTGTTTTTCTGAGCTGCAAAGTTTCATTACAAAAAGAGAACAGTTAGTCCTGCTCAGTTGGATTTAAAGTAGTGGTGTATGTGAAACATTAAATAAAAAATAGGGTTGTTATGTTTTATGAAAATGTGTTTAAGTATTATGATATAAGTGTTATATCTTGTTATATTTTTGCCATAACACCCAGCCGTATCAACACCTCATTTTTGCCAGAAAGACATGCCCCTCAAGATGGAGAGCTGGAGAACTTCACAGTGGTGGTTCTGTGGATCCTGACAATACTGTACAGATCTTACACCTATACAACATCACCTGGATCCACTGAACCACTTGTGTAACTATTTCTTCATCTTGAGGGACGTCCGTCATTTCTAGCGCAAGTGAGCTGAGAATAGGCATCACATATCAATGTTATAAGTGTCTAACTTTATTTACAAAGTTTTCTCAAAGAAATGTAACATTTGTCATCATTACAAGACCAAATAAGACATTTGATGACTTAGCAACTTTTTTATGTATTCACTTTTCCAGAGAAAGATAAATACAGAAGATAATCAAGACCGTGACAGACTCACAGCGCTGTATATCCAGCATGTTATTCCTCTACCACAGAGAGAACTTCCCAGTAATAGATGGGGGAAAAGAATGGAGAAGACAAAAGCACGCCAGGGCTCGAACAGTGCACAGAGGTGATTGATACAGTGAACCCCAAAAAGGGGTCTTTTGAAATTTTCTTGACACTTGACACCATATGAACCATTCCTTTCTAAACATGTGTCTACAGCTCAAGCACAGATAATGGCAGGAAGAGGCCCCTGATTGTGTTTGATGGAAACTCCACCAGCACTAGCAGCGTTAAGCTGAAGAAAGCTGACGATTTACCGGCATCTGCAGTTACAGATCGCTTAAAGCCCCCACCTTCCAGCATCAATCTCTCCAACCCTATACGCAAGCTTTCAGGGTCTTCCACAAACTGTTCTCCATCCTCATCTGCTACATCTTCCACCCGGGCTCCAGCATCAACTTCACTTAGTACCAGGAGTCCTACAGGCAATGGCAGCCTCAGTTCCTCCTCTTTGTCATCCTCAGGACACTCCAGCAGCACAAACACAAAGCTGAAGCGTGGAGCACCAAGCGATGGGGTGCCTGGAAGCCCTGTGAGTACAGACAGAAAATTAAGGCTCCTAATGTGATTTTGTTTCTGTTATTGCCAGGTATCTGCTGTCTTTTCAAAGCTGTTAATGACATAGTCTTTCTGCAGCTGTTCACAGGATAAGAGATGTACTGAAGTAGAGGTAGTAGTTAAAATGGTCACTTTCCAAAGATTGGCAACTTAATCAGCTGGGACTTTGACTGTATAGTAAATCCTTGAATGTGCATGTATTCTGTCACGATTCACATTTGAATGTATTGTTCCGTTGGCTCCAAAAGTTCTGACAATTTTAAATGCAATTCATGTGTTTCTGCTACAACGACTAATTCAGGTGTTCCTCAGTGCCAAAGTGACTTGAGAATTTTCAGTGCCGGAAACAATGTTTGCTGACAAACTAATGCCGCCTTACACCAAATGATTTTTCAAGCAATTTTACTGTCAAAGGCAAATTTCCAATGTCAAAATAAAGGCATGAGAGTTTTGCTAGATTGGTGCTCCTGTCATCTCGATTGTTTGGTAAGGTGGGCAGGATAGCTGTCTTAAGTCACACAAATAGTGACGTGGACATTGTCAACAACCTATAGGTGAGCTCAGGACCCTCGCCTGGCCTGATATCTGAAATAGGTACTGTTTTATTGTGTTCTTAAGCAGAGCAAGTCTGATAGATTACAGTTACACCAGTAGTAAATCCTACTCTCTGTTGTCCCTGTTATTTTATTCAGTAGCAGTAAATTAACATGAGCTATAACTGGGATACATATCACATTCATTTTGACAATGTTGAACACTGTTTCAGTTATGATATGGAACTGGGCTTGCATGAGTTTGCCATTAGCTGTGTGTTTACCCCTCCTGAAATGCTTTGGTCTCATGCTGACTTTAGACTGGTCTGACTCGGGCATTGCATCGCAGTGAAGTTTCCATGTGAAGCATCAAATCCGTTATAAGGAGTGGTGTAAGATGGCAGCAGCGCATTGAATTTGAGGAATGTGGATGTCAGTATTACTAAAATCACGGATGTTAACGGCGTGTGAGAATCAGCATTTTGTAAAATATTAGCTTAATGATGCATGCTAGATTGACTTTATGATTAATCATAAAAATCAGAGCATTTATTATAGAAATATTGACTTTGCAAGACTTCATTTCAATAGGATTTTGCAGTGAATGCCCTCATAACAACCATATGCAGCCAGTTGAAGAGATGGGATGCTTTCACGCCAGGCCATTGTATAGCTTCAGCTCTTGGCTCATTTTTATCAACCTGATTGTACTTGATCTGCATGGACTGTGCAGTAGATTAGGTGATTTAGGAGATGGTGTTTTATTAATAGATGTTTTACTGAAAGGTGAAAGTGCTTTAGAGAAATGAAATGGTGTTTTTGAGAAATGTTGCCTCTCATGAATGTCTTTCCTTTTGCAGCAGGAGCTCAAGTCACCTGAGGTGAAAAAAAAGATTCAACATGTCACATGGCCATGATCTCAGATGCCCCACCAGAAGCCCTAAGCTGGAAGAACTACCATTATGTTTCAGAGGGTCTGTTTGCTGTGTCTCTCAGCTGTGTGCCCTACGACAAAGGAAGCCATAAAGGGAGAACGAGCTTCTGCATTGGAATATGGATGTGTTCTTCGTTCTACAGTACCACAGTGCACGGTACCACAGTGTATCGAGATTCTCTCATACATGTGCCAACAGTGGACTAATTAAAGAACTTTTCTGTTGAACGCAGTACCTCATACCAAGTACTTCTGTAAAAAGTGGTAATAGCTTCCTTTAGAAACACTGTTAAAATGTGCTTTTTACCTGAATAAAGAATGGCGTGTGTTCACTAAATCTTCTTCCAACATGCAGTGTTTTTGTAGAATCAATCAGAAGTGATTGGAAATTAGTCCATTTTGACTTTTCACCCATTTAAAATAGTTTTTTTGTTTTTCATTCTAATCACAAACTCTAAAGCACATTAGTGATAGTTAGGCTATTGATTTTGCCCTATCAGTAGTGCTTAAAGAGATGGCATTTGGAGTAACATTTTATTAGGATCCAAATAGAAATGTGCACAATTCAGGAGTGAACTTCAACTTAAGATTTTTATTGAGAGTGTTCAAAGAGTGGAGTCATTTGCTCAAGTATATTTCCTTTGTTCAACAAGGTTTTAAAACATTGACCCAATTTTTTCTGGCTGCCTAAAAACTGTGTTTACCTTCTCAACCACTAGGGGCTGCTATTTCTCGGTGTCCCTTTAACACATATCACTTTTGATTCATATACATTTTGGTAACACAGATTTTCCAGGATGCAACAGCAGAAAAGGCTCAGAATTGTTTTAATGTTTTTATTTGTATTCTTGGTTACACACAGTCGTTACTGGTAAATCCTCACAAATATAATGCCAGACAGAATCCTTTTGCTTATTCTCCTGTTAGTTAGCAATGTGTTAGGTCACAGTAAAACCACTGACAAAGAGGAACCAAGGGCTTGTTTATAAATGCTTTCTAACAAATTGGAGAAAAATGACTTCAGAGTCCGGATCTTTAAGTAGATTAACTTATTAATATACATCTTAATAGTCCATTCTTTTTTCTAATGTTAATATTTTTTGCGGTTATTTTCTAAGTGTATTTGTTTAATCATGAAGCTTTTACTGCTCATGCTATATAGAAAATAAATACCTATGGCAAAAAAATATCTGTGACAATTATTTCATCAACTACTGAAGCTGTTAGTGGAGAGGAAGTACATGGATTTGCCTGTTCCTATACGTACAGCATGGTAATTGCTGGTGTTAATAATTTTTTTTGTTATGATTAGGATTTGTATGGGTTCATTAGGGTTTATCCATGCTGCTTTGTTCTGCATTTTTCTCTGTCATGTCAGAATTTCTGTGTCTCAGATGTCTTTGCCGCACTCAGGGCACAGGATGTCATCTCTCTCGGTCAGGAAGCCTCGGCCCACGAGAGACACGGAGCACTTCTTGCAGTTGAAACAGTCGTTGTGCCACTGGCGCTCCTCAAAAGAGATATACTTGCTTCCTCCAAGGCCTACAGACCAAGAGTAAGAGTTAGAGACTTCAAGAACTGGATGGCGTATCCACAGGCAGGACTTTTAGTTAGCCGGATGATTTAAGGCAAAAGTCAAGCCTATCCAGAAAAGAGTGAAGGGGCATTCTTTTTGGACAGTTCTCACTTTGTGCCAAGTTACACAGCTTACTGAGAAAACCTGCGGTGTATTTAACAAAGTTAGATTCTACAGTTCAGCTCGAGAATTTAAGCTAGAAATGAGAACTGTACAGTAGAAATGGCTGCTCTTCTACTGGATAGGGTTGACTTTGGGCCTGACTAACTGAAAAAGCCTGCTTTGTGAAATAGCCCGCCAAAGCCATTTTGTAGCAGATACTTTGTGCAATGTGTACACTTAAAAATACAGGTGCCAAAAAATTTCTTTGGAACAGTGCTATAGAACAGTGGTTCCCAACCCTGGTGCTGGAGTACCCCTGCCCTGCACATTTTAGTGTTTACCCTGCTCCCAACACACCTGATCTAATAAGCTCATTATGAAGCCCTTTGTGACTTCAAGTGGGTGTGTTGGGAGCAGGGAAAACACTAAAATGTGCAGGGCAGGGGGTACTCCAGGACCAGGGTTGGGAATGTGTGCTAAATAACCGCTTTTGATTTGGCTCTGCCACCAAACATGATATTCAAGGTATAGCGCATCATTAGATGTGCAACAAAGAGCACTGCTATCTATCTACCCACCACCGATTTCAATACTCAGTTTAACATGCCCTCATCAACTTGGCCTCACCATTTCCCCCCAGGAGGTATCCAACTACACCATCCTAAGGGCTGTTCCATTACTTTATTAGCTCAAATAGACTTTGCAAGATGAGGCTTTGGAGGGGAGAGGGATGAAGTGAATGAAGTATTGTCTTCATGCCCAAAAAATGGCGTCCAAAACTGTTACGAAGCAATGGCAATAAAATATTTCAAAATACTTAATATTTCAAAACTGCTCCATTATACAACTTCATTACATTACTGTGTTAGCTTGCAAAAGCCAGCTACAAAAAGCATCTAGCAGCAACAAAGAGAAATACATGCGTTTTTAAACTAAAGCTTATTGCTAGACCAAAGCAATTATACACAAAAGTAGAGTTCTAGGTTTAGACTTCAAAAAAACTTTGTGTCACATAATTTGAATGGTTGGCTAATTAGCACAATAAGGCCCTGGTTGTTGCCAGTCCTCCCCTTGTGCTGTGAGTGGCCACTTGTGTAACATAGGGGTGACACACTGCTGAGTGTTGAGTATATATATGAATGATCCCAGCCTGCTTAATCTGTGTATCTCTAGAACTAGGAGGAGTGCTGAGAAAATGATTGCTGACTTATCATGCCCTGGCCATCCCCTACTTTAACTCCCTTCCCTCATTCCTCATGCCATTATGAGCAATTAATGCACATAAGCAATACCCAACACATCGTTTTTGTAGTTGACTTGTGTAAATGTTTACAAGTGACATTTTTCATGTGTGCATGTGTGGTAGAATTCAGGTCTCTGTCTGAGTGTGAAATTTCTGTTGTAAATACATGGAGATGAATTCATCCCAAGCAATCACTACAGTAGTAAAACATGCAATGTATGTATGCATGATATTATTTTTCCATAGTGACATATGGAATATGTGCCAAACTGAAAAGCAAAACCTATATTACATAGTTTGTTTTCACGTTGCTTGACCTCTTTACTGAAAAAACAATTCATGAGGATTTGCATTCACAAAACCAAATGCTGAATTTGTGTCAATGAAATGTAATCAACACAGGATGAAATGTAATCAACACAGTTTTCCACCATGCGGTACTTTAAACAGTGTTAAATCAATGAAATGGATCTTTTACTTTTCTTTTTTGAAACATTTTCCCTATTTAAGTGTCCCTATTTAAACACAATCAAATGTGTATTGTATTTCATTGCTTTCACTGTTATGCAAATACGTTGTTTTTCAGTAAAAAAGGTCAAGCAACTAAAAACATTGTGGTAAAAGATTACTTCTATGTTACTCTCTAAAACCTGTACCAATCTCTACCAACTCTACCGCTCTGTACATCCAAATAACCATGAAGGAGCCATTTGTTTTTGTTGTATAACTAAACTGAACAACTGATTTTCTCTTGGTTTTCCCACTGGTGTGCTTGTGGATGAAGATGCGCGAGTACCGCTGATGGGGCTGGTGCAGGAGGCACATTTCTTGGCATACAGGTTGCAGAAGCAGTTGAGGCAGTAGGCAAAGTCATCGCGAGACGTGAAGCGCTGGCCAGACAGCTGCTGCTTGCAGCCAGTGCACAGGAAGCAGTCCTTATGCCACGGCTGATCGTGGTAAGTCACTCCTCCAGTGGTGATGGGCTGGAGAAAGGGGGAGAAAGAGAAGCGAGACATGAATACCCACACAGGGCTTCCATGTGCATTCCTGAGATTCTCAGCGAGCTCTTAATGACATTTGCTCTCGCACTGAAATTCCAGCCTATTTTCAGCTCTTGTGAGATGGTAGATCAAAATGCTTCTTTTAGACATTTGTGTGTTGACCATTTTGTCACTTTTGTTGCTCTGATGTATTTCTTGAAGGAACAGCTTGCAGGGTGTGTTATCAGTAAACAATTCAGTAGGTGTTAAAATCCAGCGTGTGGAATAAACATGTTGCAATAGGCTGTACCTTCTTGCAGTGCACACATTGCATGGCGAACTGCTTCTCATAGCAGGGCACACAGTAGTTATTGTTGTCCTTGGGGATGAAGCTCTTGGTGCCAATGGGCTGCTGGCAGCGCTTACAGGTAAAACATGTCTCATGCCAGCTGTTGCCCTTATGCTCCATCTTCCTGGAGCCTGTCAAAATAAGGCA
The DNA here is from genome assembly GCF_904425465.1 of Colossoma macropomum. NCBI lineage: Eukaryota > Metazoa > Chordata > Actinopteri > Characiformes > Serrasalmidae > Colossoma > Colossoma macropomum. The sequence goes on along the minus strand of NW_023494784.1, from coordinate 22,619,800 downwards.
AAGAGATGTACAAAGAGTCAGGGTAGTGGAGGGGAAAAATAGCATGTCATGTGCATGATGTCATGAACATTTTTGTACTACATACATTTTTAAAACTCAAAGATAATCCTAGCTTTGGATTGCTTTGTACTAGACAAATCCATCTGCATGTGATCCATAGTCAGATCCATCTGAACCTAGATTACTAAAATGCAGTTTTTGGAATAGAAATCATTGTCAAAGATGGTTGTTCAAGCGCTCTTTAGTAAAGGCAATGGTTCTATTTAGAACCATGAGCTCTATATAGAACCATTTCATGGTTCAGCTATTGTTATGATGTCAAGCTTGTTACAATAGCAGAACCCTATGGTGCTACATAGAACCATTTTCAAAAAGGTTTTATATAAACAATCTATAACACTTTCTCCATCAATCTGAAGAGCCATTCCACCATGCAAAGAACCATTTAAGCATAAAATGGTTCTATATCGAGCTAATGGTTCTAAACAGAACCATTGCCTTTACCCTTGAAGAGTCATCTTTTTTAAGTGTATTTTTTAACCTTGCCTCAGAGCGCCCAGAGAGCCCAGAGCGAGTCCAAAAAAAAAGGAAAAAATCCCAATGCCGTTGTGTAAATACAGGGCGGACAGAGCTGCATTGTTTTATAAAGACTCTGGCTCGATTTTGATCTTTCCTGCTGCTGAACTTTAGATTATTCACTCTGAATGGGGAGTGCTTCTCACAAGACAGTGAGAAACTGGCTTTGTTTCACATACCAAAGGCAGCTCTTATCTTTGTAATATGCGGCCTGCCTTATTCGACTTTATACAGACTTTCTGTTATGCACGTTTATAAAATGATTTTGTAATAACTCACATTTTTTAACCAGCATGACTGCTGTTGCTAAAAAAATACTTTTATTTTATTATTTGTGTCATAGTTGAGGTGCTGGTATATTTTGTAATGGACTGAATGAGGGCAGGTTGATGATCTGCAATATTTCCAGTGGTGAAGAGATGAAAAGGTGTAATGTGCTACTTTAAAGTCATATTATATTCCTGCACTGACTTATTATCTCCTCTCCATAAGTCCTAGGCTTTTGGCCCAGTCTGGAAAGCAGCACTTCATCTTCTCTGTAGAGACTAAATTGGTGGATGAATTGTTTTCTTTTAGAAGGGGAGTGTCTGTATTCTGTGAAAAAGAATATTAATATAAAGTAAAGCCAGACGATAAGCTAAATATCTGCTTAACTCCCACACTGAACTGTTTCTCACCAGGCATGATGGTCTTCTTGCACTCGTGGCACTTGGAAGAGTACTCATTGGAGTAGCACTCAGTGCACAGCAGTTGATCATCCTTGGTACAGAAGGGTTTGTCCACCAGTGAGCGCTTGCACTGGAAGCAGTGGAAACACTCCTCATGCCAGTGGCGGTCCTTATATGACAAGTCCTATGGCAACAAGAAGGGGACCATCATTGGGTTTGGGTGGTATAACAGTTATTTCAACAGTATTTCAAAATTATGATGTGTCGAATTTTTATCGTGACGTGTCGGAGCAGCCAAATAAACACATTCCACCCATTTATATTGTAATTGTGTTCAATGGATGTTTACATGTTAGTTTTAGGTTGTACAATCTTCAGCATGTATTCACTAGATTCATTTTGCTGAGGACTCTTATGGTAGAGGGCAGAACAAGGAGCTGCCCCTCAGTGTGCATGAGGAAAGAGAGTGAGAAATGAGAGACGAGAGCTGGGTAGTAAACAAGCTGTTAGAGAAAAGAAAACTCTGCTTATATCCAGCATCACTATGACCGACAACAGCTGGAAAATAAAGCACCATGACTTGTGCGAAAGCTGCGTCTCCTTTAATAGGGGTGAACACTACAATGTTTTGGAGGGGCTTACTGATTGGTAGTGTGAGCTCACTAATGGCAGCACTGATAGAAAAAGGGGAAAAATCAGAGTAAGGAAAAACCTGACAAAAACTAAGCATTATAGTAGTTCAGCGACAACTAAGAGTGACACACCACCGAACATGTTCTATTTCATCTTTCACTCCAGTGCTTTTTCACTCTTATGCCCTCATATATCCTCTAAATGAGTGTCATTTTAGCATTAGTTAGCTGGACCAAAACCTATGCTGTGGTGAGTGGTCATTGGCCTGTTAACTAAGCTATTGTTAGCTAAGCCAAAATGCTACATTTTGAAACCTCATAGAACAGGTTTGATCTTGGCTTTCTGTCACTCCAACGCCAGTCACTCGACATGTTCTCTCTCAGACATTACCTGTGTTGTGTAGAGCTGTTTGGGTCTGTGCTTGCTCGCTAAGCTAAAGTTAGGCTAGCCGATCAGCCGAGCCAAACACCACGAAACAGGATTAATTTAGCCTTACTGTCTTTTCAACGCCAGTTGCTCAACTTCATTCCCTCAGAATTTGTATCATTATAATCTAACCTTGTGTCTGTACTTTAATTGGCCAGAATCCATGTTCTGTGGTGAGCAGAGCTGTTATCATGCTAGCTACTCTAATGCTACCAGCTTGTCTTTCCTAGTTAGCAGCATTGCTTAACATTTAGCAATTGTTAGATAGACAGTTTGACATTTGTTAAATGATGGCTTAAAAATTGTGCACTGCGTTCACTTATTTGGTGACCATCTAAGCAAATTTAAATTTGTGATCATTTTTATTTTTAAATAATGCAGGACAGCAACATAAAAGTGATATAAATGCTTTTACTTCACATATGATGCTTTGAAGAATTTTTTTCTTATATGGTATCTAGGTAAGTACAGCCAAGCGAGCTCTCCCATTGGTTAGGCCTTCATGAGCTGAACTGAAGGCCTAAAATGTCAGATTGACTAGTATAATTAGGAATCAACTAGCCGTATCAACCATTCACATTTTGATTTACAATGAGTGAAACCAATTTCAAGACAAAAAAAAAAAAACACACTAGGCCTTCTGAAAGTCCTGACTGTCTAATTAGGTTTTAGTCAGTTTTTAGACATGGAAAACAGCAGCTGAGTCACTGTAAAGCTGCTACATATAAGGTAATATATATATATATATACATATATATATATATATATATTAATATGACTGGCATATTAACATATTTGAACAACCAAATGTCTGTGTTTTATCTAGAATTGCCATAAGAAGTTAATGTGCATTGTCATTAGCTAAGTGCGAACATACTACTAGTCTATATGAATGCTACCAGAAATTAGCATTGTAGGCATTTTTTTTTCTTGACATTTATGACCCAAACTGATCATAACAGTAATTGATTTATTTATAGTGTACCTTTTATATCTAAAAATGCATTTCACAGATGCTTCATAGTAGATTAAGATAAAATGGTAAAACTGGAAAAAAAACACTGAAATCAATCAGTCAAGCCTAAAACATGAGCCTATAAGAAGTCTGTAATAGATTAATCCAATTTTTTGTACTTGTTATTTGTATGAACAGTACACATAATTTAAAGTACTATCATCCCACAGAAGCCTTTATATGTGTTATATATAGTGTATATTTGCTTGACTTTCTTCTCTTTTTTGTTTGTATAATAAGCAGCAAGTTCTTATTTCACTCAGGTTTGATGTGTTGCAGATGAGTGTGTTTCTATTTCAGTTACCCTGCTGTTGCAGCCAATGGGCTTCTTGCACTCTTCACAGGTGTTGGAGTAGAGGCTCTCATAGCACTTCACACAGTAGGGGTTCTCTTCCCGCAGGACGTACTTCTTCCCAAACAAGGACTCCTTACAATAATGGCAGTCATAGCGCTCCGTCATTCTCCCTCTTGTATTCTACTCCTGCCCAAAAAAGGTGA
>NW_023494784.1:22395984-22613484 GCF_904425465.1 Colossoma macropomum | reverse complement strand
GCCTCAGCTGTCTACTGCCTGTCTAATGTGTCAACTTTTGAGCACTACTTATTTGTCTTGACAAAATATCAGCACAATTTTCATTTTCTCCCTTCTTCTCTCTCCTTTTTACAGTCCATTCCTCCCAAATCTCCCAGTCCCTCTTGTCTCTTTCTTATGCTAGCAGATTAAATATAGCTTGATCCCTAAATAAAACAGATTAAAAAGATTACCAGTATCATGGCAAACTATTTTGTGATGTTATTCAGCTGTTGTTGGGATGAAATGACATTCAGTCTTTGATCCTCGAGTATAAAGTGGTTCTAGATTTGGACCTAGTTGGCTCATCTGCAAGAGAGGGAGTAGAGTGTACCACTACAGAGTAATATCTCAGTTCACTTTTAACCAGCACCAGTGACCTACAGAATGAGACAAGCTTTCAGTCTCATGGTTTTCAGCAGAATTAAATTATGCTTAGTTTGTTGCTGATTTAATTATGTTTGTAATGGAATGTTACTATGTTATAATTCTGGAAACATTATCACAAGACACATTTGGCCAAGGGAATTGCTTTGGCTCCAGAAAGAGGCCAGACTTTTTGCCCTAATGCCCATATTTCACGTTGTTTATCCTGTTTTTTTTCCCCTCAACTCTAGCTGTATAACATTGGTGTAGTTCTAGTCACCAAAAATTTGTAATACATTTTTACATGACCATTTTCCAACAGGTTTTTGTCATGCTTTTAAGACTAATGTATGTAAATAAGCTCTGTTTTGATTGGCTGTCCTGTGTTGTGACTGTTGTGAGCAGTCTGGGCTGGAATGCTTATTATAACTTCAACATGAATGAGTGGAGATAAACTGCTATATGACTGACTAGATGGATATATATAAACATGTTGGTTTTCACTGAAGCATTGAACTGAATGGGCTGTTTTTGCAGCTTAATTTCTATTTATGGACTTTATGGACTGAAGAGTAAGCCATACAGTGTTTACGTACTACATCAAATGCTGTGGATCTCACAAAGTGAGAAAAATTTGGCTTTCCATTGTCTGGGCCCTTTAAAGCTATGATAATGAACAAAAGATTGATGAGCTACAATCAGTTTTAATGATCATGGATAGTTAGACTTTGCTGTCTGTTATCTTTATCCATTCATTATGATCTCAAAGTTCATCTTGTTATCCAGTTTGTTTTTAACAAATTGTTTTGTTTCTTTTTCCAGGCCACTTTTATACCTCTCTGTTTATACATTAACTGCATTTATCAGTAGAGAACCAGTAGTAAAACATCTTTGAATGGTAATCTTTTTCTATCCTTTCTAATACTTTATCCCAAGGGCACGTTTTACCTAAAACCCCAGTAATATCAGACCCCTCCTGTCAACACTCTTTTGTGATATTGTGTTTTGGCACCCGCACTCTCCGCTGACCTTGAGACCTTTCTGTCAGCTCTTTTAGGCCCCTAATCTCATACCCTTTTACTATCTCTGCCTATGTTTAGCAACCGTGCTACCACAGCCACAGAACCACATCATGCACACACCAGCTGAGAGGGTAGTGCAGCCCCACACAGGACGCTAAATGCTTTTAGAGGCCAGAGCAAAAAAGAGCACTGGAAGACAGGTGGAAGGGTCTCTCGTGAGATTAAGACTTACACCCAAAACCACAACCAGATACATGCCTATCCACTCTTCTTCTCTATTGGTATGCACAGAGTGGATGGAGGGAGGAATCTGACCACCCAGTATGGGCCTATAAATGCCTCTGTAAATTAAGCCTAGCATTTTCCTATTCAATGCTGAGTGTCACATACCATCCCAGTGGCATCTACACTGACAGAAAACAAGGTTCTATGCAGGTACATTTTTTGCTTCATGAAGGTACAAATACTGTGAGTGAACCCTCAATGGTACGACTGGTTTTAAATAGGTTTTCCCAGAGGAAAAGTACATATTTGTACCTTTTCATCATTTACTGATAAAATAAAAGGCCTGGAGTCCAGACAGAGCGTATGGAATGTATTGTGATGAAATATGGTACAATTATGACCCCTAACTAAAGGTACACACTTAAAAAAGTTCTTCAAGGGTTCTTTAGTACAGAAAACAGTTCTATATAGAACCATGAACACCCAAAGAACTCTTCTTTGCATCATGAAAGGGTTCTTCAGACACAGTGTGTTTTATATGGTTCCATATATAGAAGCTTATTGAGAAGGGTTGAGTATAGCATCTCCATCAATCCGAAAAACCATTTCACCATGCAAAGAACCTTTCAATCATGCAGTTCTTTGAGTGTTCATTGTTCTACATAGCCATTTTCATTGCTGAAGAACCCTTAAAGAACCATCAATTTTAGAAGTGTACTGAACGGGTACCATTGAGGGCACCACCCCAGTGAGACTTCAGTACTTTTTTTCTAAAAGTGTATACAAAGCCTATACTACAAACTCTATAGCAGCAGGTCACTGTTAAGGTTTACACATTGTAGGTACATACTCTGTTTGAAATAAAGGTTCTGTTCAGGTACATTTTTCGTTCATCAAGGTACAAACAATGTAAGTGTTCTCTCAAAGGTAAAACAGTGGTTTTAAGATCCAATTGTATATCTTAAATGAGTTTTTCCCAGGTGAAAAATACATATTTGTAACTTTTCATAACCTAATGTTTTAAAACAGAACAATAAAATAAAAAGCCTGGAGATGAGACGGGGTGTGTGGGTTAATACAGCTTAGAAAATATAATTTCAGTGGATGACATTACAATTATGTTCCCTGACATGTACTGAGATGTACCTTTGAGGGTATCACCCCAGTGACAAGAGGGGTACTGCCCCAGTGACAGTTTCATACCTTTATTTCTGAGTGTTGTATGAATCTCATAGCTGTTACTGAGTAATGCCCTACCTAGTTCAGATACAGTTTTTTCCCTTAACTAAATAGCTGACACTTCTTTCTTTTCATTACAGATGTTAATGCACCAAAGTCAAGAACCTCAACCCCACCCTGTCCCTGCTGTCTACATTTTAAACAATGCACTTAACCTTTCTCTGACTTCATGGCACTCTCAGACAAATAAGCTGATGTTCGGTGCATACCAAATACAATTTAACCTCATGAAAGAATGAGCCATCTGACTTGGCTAGATGTTTTTAAAAGGCTAAGCAATAACATGAAGTAAATCGTCTGGCTTTTGCTGGTTTTACGGCTTTATTAAATCTCAGTGTTCCAAAGGAAGGCAGAAAACAGTCACTTTGCCTATCCAGATACTCTTTATAAGAGCTTCACACAACATATAATATATGAATATACAGGGATTCTTTCTACCTGACTGCAGAAGGACAGTAGCTGAGATGATAGCTCTACTGATGAGGACATGAAGAGGAATTTTCCAGAAATTCTGTTAACTTTCAATTTGGGTAATATACTCAATGACCAGAGCATGAATAATACAGCCTTTCAGTGGCAATGCTGCATCCTTTGGTTCACATGTGGTTTGCATATTTGGTCATTTTTGTGTTTACATGAAAGTGGAGTGGCATTACAATGGTTTTCTTTTGGTGGAGTTAGTATACAGTAGTAGTGCATTGCTCTCTTCACAGCTATTATCAGTATCTGTGAGTTAGTGATGTCTCTGCAAAGGTAAAAATAGTATTTAAAGCTACAACATAAGTTACAGTTGAATGTTAGTGTTAGTGGCCTACCTCTGCGATCCTCAGAGTGCAGCCCGCCGGTGTGGTGAGTCTGTCTGGATTGAGCAGGGTGGCTCTGGGGCAGTGATCTAGGCTCTGCTGATTGAATTACTCCACCTACGCGGTGGCTAATTGAGGTGGCAGGGTCTGAACAGGCACTCTTTATCTAGATGGGCTATAAATACCCCACAGCGCCACCAAAGATAAAGCCCACTTGCACTCACGTACACACACCCTATTCAGTCCTGTGCCCTTTTAAGGCCTTTCATTGTAGTTTTAGAATGGACATCTAATGCTCGCACACGGAAAAGTAGATGTTCATTAATATACACATAGGATTGTCTCAGGCTGTGTGCTCATGTAAAATGATCAATAATCTACAAGGATTTGGGCCATTTCGGTCATTTTACCACTGTCAGCAGGGCCAATTCAATCAATCAAGGGGTGAAGCATGTAAATTAATGGCCACACTGTAACATCAGGCGTTTTTATGTAACTGAAGTGCTGAAGACTGCAATCACAAATAATTACTGGCAATTGAGGATGACAGAGACAAAGACAAATGATGAGCTGTAGAGAAGGGCAAATGTACCAAGCCGTTCTCATTCCTACTGCGCAGTGTTTTCTGCCTACACAAACAGAATTAAATCATGAGGGAGCTGCGTTAATAAATCTTGTATCCATCTTTACCCACTCAAACTCCCCCTCCATATTCACAAATACACATTTACTGAGAGGGAAAAGCCAGAAAAAACAAACATCCGGTGAACGTCTTCAGACCTCCCTCCATGTTTTCATTAGAAGGAGAATTCCAGATACTTCTCCAGTGACAGAACATACTTGTTATAAAGCTTGCCATTTTGTGAGGGAGGAAAGTCAGTCTTGTTTGGCTGTTCTTTTCACTTTGAGTCAGTTTGTCTACAGATCTAATAGGCTTTCACCCTTCCATCTGGATATCAGATCACTGTGCTAGAACACAGTGAAGCACACCTTATACAGGCCCACAGTTATGTATGTCTTAGCAGTGAAGTGTGCATGGCAAGAGGTGAAATGACAAAGGAGCTCCAATCTCGTAGATAGCTCTCAATGCAGCTTCTCTACATTTATGTCCCATTCTCTGCAGAGGTGCTGATAGGAAGTTTTCCTCCCTTCCCCCAAACATGGCTGTCGAAGCTGAATTCTATGATCAACTGTTTTTGACCATTATAGGGCAGAAACATTACTCACAGTCCACTAAAATCTCCCTAAACATACTCGGTCATGAAATTAATCATGGAATAATGGAGATATTCTGGTTTTAATTCATACTATATCCAGGCTGAAAGATAGGTCTTCCTTAGGAGAGTGTCTTCAGCACACACATCGGACACCCTAGAGGGCATCCTCACTTGAATTAAAAACTAAATTTCTGCTTTTCTTATAAACAGTGACCAGGCTAAACCACTGAACGTTTACATAGAGGGGCACTGATGATTTGCTGCTGGTATTGCATCTAATACTAGTCTTTAATTATCATAGTGTAAGATCTGGCCATGCCTTCCACATATGGTTGAGCTGTAGGTGGGACTGTATGACTGTGGGAAACGAGAGAACTCTTAGAGCTTAGGCTGGAGTTCTGGGCAGTTTCTGCTTAAGCTAGGAAGCTGAAACTCCCTTGATGAACAGTGTAAAGGCTGAGAGAGAGACTGAGGAACGAGGAGGAGATGGGTAGGGTTGGAAAACTTTGTCATGGAAAATGCAAGGTAGAGATGGAAATTTACATGATGTTAGGAGGAGGAGCTTACGGCATGGTCCTCTTCTCAAACTTCTGTTATTACATAATTCTATTTAATGACTGAAGCAATTTAGAACCTTTCAGTAAGCCTAAAATTCACACACGGACACAAAAAAGCTAGAATCTTTGTGGGTCCCTCTCTCTTTAGGGCCCTTGGAATCACCCCCTTAGGAGCCTCTTGCTCTGTCCCAAATATAACCCCCCTCCCTCCCAGTACTTCTCCCAAACTCTTTATCTCTGTCATTCCCTCTCTCTGTCTCTCTGTCTCTCCCTCTACCACTCTCTCCTTTTTGAGAAGTGCACTAAGGATGCTCTCCAGGCCAGCTGCTGATAGATTTCCAGTAACTCTCTAGCAATATTCTGGTGCTATTTTCTACAACTTTCCATCTCTCATGCCACACCTCCCTCACACTGGTGCTTCTCACCTTTTCAACACCTTCTCTTTCTGTCACAGTGAAGGCTGTGTCCTGTCCCATGGATCCCTGGCCCCCTTCCCAATTAAAGAGCTGCGTCATTTCTAGCAGTGAAATGCCTCGCTCCCCTAACTTCACGTGCAAATGAAGGTATCCATTGGATGGAGGCCCTGTTGACGCAGACATAAGCAGTTCTGTTCTATGTTGTGAGCACCCAGCGTGGTCCTAGTGTGTCTCTGTGGAGCTATCAGATGGTACTGTCCTTCCTGGAAGAAGCAGGAGCGTTGAGGGATGACATTGAGTATGGAGCGAATGTGGAGTCTGGGAACCCCTTTCATCATCAACGCAACAGATGGGCGAATGAAGGCGAGCACACTGCACGTCACTCGCTTGTCAACTCAGGGCTTAAGTTATTACCAGCTGCCAGGTTTCATGTGGAGGAGAATGGGTATACTCCGTGCAGACTGTCATAGAGGCCCTGTGGTTAGGTAACCATCAACATTTAACACTTGGTCACTGTCACTGAGTTGCTGCTGAAGAAGGAACTTTCTTTCTCAGCTCTGAAGAAGCACAACAGCTGCTTTTGCAAAAGTCCACACTCACCAGGAGGATGCACTTGAGATGAAGAATGCTAACAAACATACATACAGTACTGAGATCACCCTTCATTTGTTTAATATCCAGTCAAAACAGTCATTAATTGCAAGTTATTTCTTTTTCAGGAGAGAGTTCTGAGGAGATTAGATATAAGATTGTCCATTTGCATAAGGAAGGTGAAGGCCAAAGGAAAAAAAAAAATGAAAAAACAGGAATTTCCAAAACTGGACTGGACTCCTAACAACCGTGCAGTACCACTAAAACTGTCACCATCAGATAAACAGTACTTAATCTTTGAGATAGAGGAGAAACTCAAGCTCCACTCTTGTTTCAGATCTTAAAAAAAAATCTCCAGCTGATTCTCTCCGTCCTTCCACTGTGAGAAGACACCTCAACACTCAAAGGATGTGTGGCTATCAAGAAGCTGTTATTGAGAAAATGAAATAGACACAAAAAAAATCAAAGAAGCTGATGTTCTCAGAACAATGAACTGACCACTCTTGATTCCAGACATCAACATCATTGAATGTTGTTGGGAATACTTTGATTGTGAGAAGCAGAAAATGCCACCAACAACATTTCTTTAACAAACTAAAAGCTAGTCTCCTGAAAAGAATGGAAGGTGTACAAAAACGATGAACAGACGAAATAATGAATAATAAATGCTGAGTTTCCTCCCTTAAGATGCTTTGCCAGGCCTTTACTGCAGCCTTCAGTTGCTGCTTGTTTGTTGCTCTTTCTGCCTTCAGTTTTGTCTTTCACTAAGTGAAAGTCATGCTCAGTTGGGTTGAGGTCAGGTGACTGATTTGGCCATTTAAGAACATTCTCTTTCTTTGCCTTAAGAAGCTCTTGGTTTCCTTTGCAGTATGTTTTGGGTCATTATCTGTCCATATTGTGAAGGTCTGCCATATCAGTTTTGTTGCATTTGACTGAATTTGAGCAGAAAATACAGCTCTATACATTTCAGAATTCATCCTACTACTTCCATCAGCAGTCACATCAGTAAAGATAATCAGAAGATATCCATCAGAAGAGGCCCTGTTGACGCAAGCATAAGCAGTTCCTATCATTCTGGTATGAGTTAATCTCGTGTTCTAGAACTGCACAGACTTTTTTAGATGTTTAGAAGTCTGGCCTTTCTATTCTTGAGCATTGCCAGTGGTTTGCATCTTGAGGTAAACCCTCTGTATTTACATTCATGAAGGTGTCCCTTGATTGTAGACTTTGACAATGATATGCAAACCTCCTCTAGAATGTCCTTGACTTGACTAGATGTTGTGAAAGCGTTTTTTGCTTGAACACAGAAAGAATTCTGTGATCACCACTTTAGTCATCTTCTGTGGTCGTCCATGTGGCCTTTTGATGTTGCTAAGCTAGCCAGTGCACTCGTTCTTTTTAAGAATCTACAAAATTCTTGACTTGGCCACTCCTACAGTTTCTGCTATCTCTCTGATAGGTAGGTTTTGTTTTCTCAGCCTAATGATGGCCCCCTTCACTTGCACCTCTTGGACTGCATATTAAGAGTCACAATTAAACAAATTTAACTTGCCCAAGAACTTCAGTTCAGCAAAATACCTGTTTCATCTCAATCTACACTAGTTTCATTGGTTTCCCTGAAAAATGCACTCATGTGTTGTTAGCACTCTCTTGTAGGAGCTCCTGTTTTGTGATTATTGAGTTTAGTCGAGGTCTGAGGAAAGAAGTCATTTAAGGAGAGGTTGAGTTGAGTCTGGCCCATTCTGTGTGCAGGAGGAAATTGAAGTCAGATGATATTTACTTTTTTCTTCTCCCTGTTCTCTTGGTTTGAGTCTCTCACGTGCTTGGTGGTGATGTAGGTCCTGTGTGAGGTTGATCTAATTCAATTCTCCTCAGCTTTCTCCCTTACTCCTCTCAAGCCCACTCACCACCGAGGCAGTTTTTGCTTCTGCCCTTTCAAATCATCTGGAGTTATCCAGTCTCGCCACGCTTACAGCAACTCATCTGCAGCTCATTCCAGTAGAAAATACAAACTGCTGTTATATAAGCAGACGTTCAAACTCTTTTCTCATCCCTGTCTTCTCCGCTGTGCCCCTCTCTCATCTCCTGACACTCCATCCAGCACTGATAAATCTATTTATAGAGTTTCATTCCACAGCAAGGTTTAGGGAGGCTTTACCAACCAAGAGGTAAGGTTTCAAAAGAGTGCTCCAAAATGCACACACACAAGCCCTAGCTGGACTAGAACATAACGTGTGCCGAACAATTGGAGCCTGAAAATAAACTTCGTGGAAAGAGCATTGTGTATGGCATTGTTCACAGGGCTACATGAAAAGAAAAGCATAGAGGAACTTGCTTTGTTGTAGTAAGCTTTAAATGGGTATGATTTAGTGCAAATATGAGGCTACCATCCTGGAATTCTGTACACCTCTATATATATTGTACCCAGTGGCTCTGCCTTCCTCCTGAGTGGCTGACCCAGATACTCTCCTCCCAGGTTACCCCTCTCACAACTGGATGTTAAAGATACCCCTTCACCCCCATTCACCCTGCTCCCTCTTGCTTTAGCTGATAAGACCCCATGGAAACAATCCAAGACCCACCACTTCTCACCACTGCAGATGCAGTGATGGAACAGTTGCACAAACAAACACAATTTGGTGTTGGATTTCATTCTAGACACTTCTCAGAGCTTCTCAAGGAACTTTAGATTAAGACTACCCTTATATTTAAAAATAGTTTATTAATGGTTATTAATCAGGCTACCTTAAAAATAATAAATCAGCAGTTACAACACACGGATAAAAAGGGCAACTATGATCTGCCTTATAGTGAACCCATATTCAATTATACAGTTAAACTGCAGATCTTGCTAGTTGCTTATCTTACTTTCTCTTCTTTATCAGTCAGCATTAAACCTGTCAGCTTCAGTAAATATTCATGTTCATCAGATACAACAGCTCACTTTTGCCCATTTTATTACTGTCTTGTAACTGTTTATTAATGATTTTAAGGTGTTTATGATCTAATTAATACCTATTAATCACTGTATTTTAAACCGGTCACAAACCACTTATAAAGGTAGTCTTATTCTTGTGGTACCAATTTCTCTCCCATTCACTTCTAGAATCTTCTCTCCTATTCACTCTGGTTCTTTTGGCTCATCTGGAACAATGTGAAGCTGACTGCCAACATCAGAAGGTTGATGTTTATTGGGGAAAACTGGTTCAGTGTGCCATGGCCTTTGTTGTGATGGCTTTTTTTGGCACAAAATGACAGTCTCTTGTAAAATAAAGGCAAAGACTAATACAACAATACTGTTCTGTTTATCTCTGTACACATGCATTTCAAAATGTTTCAAAGAAAAGAAAAAAACAGCGATGACTTTGCACAGTTAATTTCAACATGATGACAGTATTAGCATACAGTGCTGTGTAACCTTCCACCTATTCAATTTGTTTTATCAAAATGACCATTAATCTCAAAGATGAAAGCTTTAAGTACAGTTTATCTGATGGTGACAGTTTTGGTGGCCTACCAGGTCTGGTTCTGGTTCCCATGTTAATCATGTTTTCAACTCCAGTTTTCAAAACTCCTGCTTTTTCTTTTATTTTCTTTTGACTTTCCTTACGCAAGATGATTATTTCATATCTAATTCCTTCAGAAATATCAAAGTACTAGAATACCCCCCTTATATTTCAATGCTACCAAATTTTAAATATAGATTTTTTTTCACACTCTTTTAGCATTTTAGGTTTTCATCAATTAGCATTGATTTGTGCTTTGTGTTACCACTTTTTCACTACAAACGAAATCGAAGTTAAATTTATTTTCATTACTTTTTCTTGTTGATTTTTTTCCTCATTGAATTAATTGGATCCATTGTTGTCTATTGGCTGTCATAGTCCAACTTTTGTTGTCTTGACAGTGAAGATTCTTCTTGTTTTTTGGGCTATCTTGAGTTGTCTGTATGATTCTTTAGGCTTTTTAGTTGACATTGACTATTGAGGTTGTGCTGCTTGCTGTGTCAGTTCAGGTCTGGTTATTTTGAGATGTTGGGGACCGGATCTCTTCAGGCATCCGTTCAGAACTCAAGTTACTTAGGATGTTCCAGATTGTCTTTTTTGACTGTATGACTTATGACCTTCAGCTTTTAAAAATAGTTTTGTGAGGACCTGTTAGGAATGGTGTAACTGGTACATGCACAGTGTACACTGACCAGAATAATTGTACAGTACAGTGAAATTTCTGGTATTCGCTGATTAGGAAGGCCCATAATGTCCAAATTGCAATACTGATGTGATCGTTTGAATGAGAGAGAGTGAAAAGTCTTGTATACTCCTGCAGTCTTTTATGCTCAACACTGTAAAATTGTACATCATTAGTGTGCAGTGCATGACATGTTTCCCTCTGTCTGTCCCACAGGACAGTAAATACTAAGCACTCTTTTTGCAAAGTGATCTGACCTTCCTTATTAATAGAGCTGGAGAGAGAGTCTTTCCCTCTCAGTGTTTATCCTGCTAAATCATGCAGCGCTGAGGTGGAGACAGCTGGAGCTCAGCATTCAAAGATGCAGAGGAAGGGGTCAGGGACATAGATCTCCACCCTGATCTTCAGCTGATTAGGTTCTAGAAAATGAAATGACGTGAAGGCCAGCTGCACCAGGTATCAGATGCATGTTTCCCTGTACTGCTCCTGTTTGGTTCATTTGATGGTTTAAGCTGTATTTGGAAATTTTCAGTGCTGAAAGGAAAACGCCAAGGCTGAAACGTTGGAATACCGCTGATTTCATTCTCAGCCACTCTTTGTCTTCATCAGTGATCTCTCAGTTGAGGTTTAAAATATCCCTAAATAATGTAAAGGTTCTGTACATTTTACGTAGATCCATACATCCAAGCCAAGAACCAATTTCAGAACCTTTATTTAAGAGTGTAGTTGATATTATGAAAGAAACAGAACAGTTAATTTCCTTTTCATTTGTGGCCTCCACTGTAGTGGTGAAAAATACCATCATGTACCATACAATAGTGAAGGTGTGGAGAAGTAAATGAGCTGCTCATCATCAGAAACATAATGCTTGACTTCAAGTGACAGGATAATCACAGTGAATTCTGAAGTGTATAGAAGTATCTTAACTCTAGTCTTATTATTCAGTTATTAATCCTAAGACATGTTATTCAGTAACTGCTATCAACTATTTGGTAACTATGTTGAAGCTAATATGTACAATATGTAATTATGAGAGTTAGGAACTGAAGTGTGGGCCCACAAAGTGCACTCAAAAAAATAAAGGTCTCTAAATGGTTCTTGGCTTGGATGTGTGGGTCTAGGCCAGGGGTCAGCAACATGCGGCTCTTCTACTGCCCTGTTGCAGCTCCAGAGCAAAATTAGGTTTTTTAGCTAAAAATAAAATAATCCTCCTTTGCAGTAAAATAAAGCTCTGCTGATTGTTCTAACACAGTTTTAGGAATAAACGGTCTTAAATGCTGGAGTTAATGTATAACTGCTAATTTACCAACTTTTGACTCTGAAGTTCAGCACACAGACTGCTGGCCACCCAGCAATGCAGACAACAATCTCACTTAGCTAGTAGCTAACAAAAAGGCAAAGAGAAAGATTTAAGATGAACTTGGAGACAAATGGACTTTTTAATTTATAATTAGAAAAAGTGCAAAGCTGAAGTCAGCTTCTTGTTCAAATTCTCCCGTTCCACCTTAAAAGGTGCAGCAGTTACATTCTGGTGCCTCAGGCACCATTTAAGGTGGAATGGGAAAATTCGAACAAGAAGCTGGAGAATGAGAAGCCGACTTCAGCCTCGTAAAAAACTGAATATCAAGAGACATTTTACAAGAATCTGTTCTACTTTTGTGGAAAAGTTTCCTGCCAGAGATGTGAGAAAATTGGCTGAGCTTAAGCTTAAAGTAGAGCAAAGTCTGTGCTTTCGTTTAGATTATATTTTTATCCAACAACTAGTATATTAGCACATATTGAGACATATTTACTGCCAAGATGGTAAAATGGACATAAAATGTTGTGGCTCTCAAGGTGGATAAAATGGCTCTTCTTAACATTTGGGTTGCTGATCCCTGATCTAGGCAAATCCTTTAAGTGGTATATGGCCATTCTACTATGTGGAGTTAAGCTAGTTTAGGCTCATGTGTGAGGTAAAATTGGTTAACTGTTCAGATCCAACCAAATGTCTTGATATTCACTAGATGATGTTATAGTGAGCAGCACGATAATGACCAAGAATTTACAACACTCCTAAAAAAGATAGTTCTTCAAGAGTTCTTTAGTAAAGGAAATGGCTCTATTTAGAATCATGAGTTCTATATAGAACCATTTCATGCCTAAATGGAACTTTTTTTAAAATGGTTCAAAGTAGCACCAAAAAGGGTTCTTCTGTTGTTATGATATCAAGCTTGTAACAATAAAAGAACCCTTTTTGGTACAAAAAGGTACTATATAGAACCATATATAACACATTCTCCATCAATCTGAAGAACAATTGCACCATACAAAGAACCATTTAAGCATGGAATGGTTCTATATAGAACTCATGGTTCTAAATATAACTGGAGAACGTAAGAATTCCTGTGATTCCCGTATGGTTCACCAAATATAGATATATAGATGTATCAGATTAAAGCTAACAGTCTGTCATTTATTCTCATAGTCATAGTTCCATTCCAAATTCAGTGTGCTGGAGTACAGAGACTGTCCAATTACTTAAGGATGATTTACATGCTTTACATAATCTTGTGTTCTCATGGCCATGGAAATCAACTGCATGTGGCAGTGTGAATAGACAATTGTCTCAGTTGTTTTGACATGATGCAGAGAGGCCATGAAGTAAAAGCCGTGACATTAATATCAGCTGCTGAATCACAAGCCTCTCATTATCTAAAGAACTATAAACACTTTAAACTCAGGCATGTGCCCAAAGCGTTACATCAAAACACTTTGCAACTTTCTTGTCAATGGTACTGTTCACGCCTTTTTGTAAAAGTGTACTACCTGGAACAAAAAAACTCAAAGTCTGTAAAGATTTGAAGGGTTTCTACTTAATTAAAAAACAAATGTGCGATAACAGCATATTACTACATACTACTACATATCTGCATGTTTTCCAGACATCATTTCTCAAAGAAATATGTAGAGCCTAGATGGTTCTAATTCAAGTTCTATGATTGGAAGCAGAATTATCCCCAAATGAACTTTATGGAAATCAGTCTAATTAGATTAACATATGTCACATTGTCTGGACTTCAAATGAAATGTTATAGAGATCTCACCATCCAATTTCAAATGAACCCTATAGGCCCCGCCTCATAAAATGATTATTCCTGGCTCTTTTTAACAGAGTATTGAAGATACTATTTTCAAAAATATACAGTTTACTTTCATGGGTGGTGGCTTGAAACCTATCGTATCTGCAAAGGGCTGGTGTGGCTGCAGGTTTTCATTCCAGTAAAGCTGCTTCAGCTGTTTGAAGACTGAGACCCATTGATTTAGCTTCAGCTTGTTTGGAATGAAAACCTGCAGCCACACAAGCCCATTGCAGATAAGATAGGACACCCATGGCTTAAAATGAAGCTGAATTCTGTATAATTTTGAGGAAAGAATAAAAGAATATGAGCTTTACTACACAGATTACTAAAACTACTATATATATATATTTATATATATAGATGATAATTACTGAAATAAGATGAGTTGGACTGCAAAGGTGTTTGCATGTGTGTGTGTGTGCATGTGTGTAGCAGGCCAGGACTGCCCACTCGGAGTGCTGGGAGATTTCCTGATGGCCTAGACTGTCTCTTGGCCTTCTGCTTCTGCTTCCTAGCATAACCATGTCGCTACGGCTGATTTAACCCAACACAGCTTACTGCTTTTAGTCATGTGTGGCTTCTCTGTCCACATATGTTATGATCTATTTAAATCCAAATCATTAATTGAGGTACTAATAAGCCAAAAGTAGACAAAATCATAATTTATGGGCTACTTACTTGTTTTTCTTTTCTTTTGTTTTAAGACTGTTTTGATTTATTTTGTTTTAAAGTTGAAAGATTTAGATTTAGCATGAGTTTAATTTTTAAATAAAAAAAAATTTGAAAAAATGCTGTTCCACATTTTCATGTCACTACCGAAACAGAGTTTTAGTCCATATGCGTCTTATCATAGCCACACCCCTGCATTTTAGAGCAGGTAGTAAGCCTGCATCCCTGTTCCTCATGGCCACATGGTGAGCAGTTAGATCCCATTGTTTTGAAGTAAACGTGCCTCAAAGTCTGAAAATCAGTGTGTAACCTTAGGAACTGTCACGAAACGTTCTCTAATAAACTTTTTTTTTTTGTCTTATGGTTTAATGTGTGTACAACTGTTCAAAGCTGTGTTTGCTAGTCATGTGCTGGCTAGTGTTTTTGAGTTCTGCTACAATTGTCACTACCAAAAGTTTTGTCATTTGTTTTAATAAAATATACATGACTAAAGTTTAGGGTAATTGAAAATTAGATAATTTTTGTGAGAGGATTTTATTCTAATCTGTTTAAGTCCGAAATGTCTTTTCATCTTTGACTTTGAACCAATTTGGTAGTTAAAGTTATTAATGAGCTCTTGTCTTTGGAGCATTATTGACACTTCAAAGATCTCTCTATGAGTTTGTAACTGTAAAAACATTGTAGGTGTCTGATCTGATTATGGTACTGCCATACTTCATGGATTGGCATTATAGTTTGGTATTGTATAACTGGTTATCACATCACACACATAGTTTATGTGTAAAACTGTGTTTACATAGTTTGAATCATTTGTGTTCTTAGTCTAGCCCTGTTGTGTAGACCACTTTGGATGTCAGATTTGGAGTCAATTAAATCTTTCGATTTTGTCTCAAACAACTAATAATGTACTTCTTACCTTTGTGTCTCCCTGCCTGAAGACTGCTGTGTGGGAAACCCCATGGAATATGTTATTGTGGCAAAATGGAACAGGTGGAGTTGAGGGCAATGACCTCCACACTAACAAGACCCCATCTGGTGAGTGTGGTAAGTGAGTGAGGCGATGGGTCATTTATGAAAGCATTTCACACCATCCTAGTCTCCCTGATATTCCTTCCCAGGCCTCTTACGGATTGTCTTACGGATAATTGGTGGGTGTGGACAGGAATTAGGCACAGGAGTTGCATGATGAGAGGTTAAATAACAGGGAATATTTTTATCATTCATTATGAAACGTCTGCTAACAAGTTAGAGGTAGAGGATTATGTAATTACTTCAGCTGGACCTGTGATTGCATCTCTTAGTTTACAGGATGATGTGTAGTGGATGTAAACCAATAATAAATGATCCTGCTTAGCATAGTCTGTTTTATCATTTGATCACATTGGGTTCACTCATGGAAGTTCATTTTAATGCTTTATCTCTTTAACAGCTTCGGTCATGGTGTTTAGACGTGTTTGGAAAAATTGGGAGCAGTTCTGCTGTCTTTTTGGATTCTGTTCCGTCGTGCAGCTATTGGATTAGAAAATTCAATTTGTGAATAAACTCAATTTTCAGAAAAATGTCTTCTCTAAACGACAAATTCAAAGTACTTGACACTACCAATGGCCGAGAAGAGTCAAGAGCTATAACATTTTAAAGGAAATTAGTAATATACAGTCAACTCCAAAATTATTGCCACCCCTTAAGAAACTAGGCAAAAAAACAAAAAATCACATAATAGGAACAATAGACATCGCTGCTGTGTCCAGGAACTTCATTATGTTGCACAAAGTATAAATATGAGATTACACACATGTAAAATCTTGTCATCCATCAACATGGGTAAAATCAAAGAGCTGTCAGCTCTAATGAAAGAGTAGGTTGAACAGATTAGGAAATGGTTCTAAAAACTGTAATCAGTTGAATTTACCATTAAACACAATCAGGGTGATAATAAAAATAAGTTTGAAAGGCTGGAACAGTTGGAAATTTGCCAAAAGGAGGATGCATAAGCATACCGCTCCCACACACAGTGAGGCAAAGAGGAAGCCACTGTTCAGAACTGCACAGTTTAGTTCAAGCTTGGGGTTTTCAAATTTCAAAATCCACTGTCAGACACCACCAACATGACCAGAGCTTTTTGGACTTGTTACATGAAAGAAGCCTTTCCTAAGAGCAAATCACAAAAACATGCAGCATCTGAACTTTGCAAAATGTCATTGAAACTACAAATGGAATCGTATGATGTGGTCAGACGAGATAAAAATAGAACTTTTAGATCACAATATTGTCACACTGTCAAATATGATGGTGGAACATTGATGCTTTAGGACTGTCCACAAGCAAAGACCCAAGAACATCAAGAAACTGAAAATGTTCTGCATGGAGGAGTGATCCAAGATCCCTCAAGAAGTGTTCTCTAACCTTGTTTAGGGAAAGCTTTCAGTGTCAGAGCTTTTACCGTATGGCAATATTATACATTCTTTAAAAAGATGGTTCTTCAAGGGTTCTTCAGTAAAAGGAATGGCTCTTTACATGGTTCTTTGCATGGAAAAATGGTTCTTCAGACTGATGGAGAATGTGCTGTATATGGTTCTATATAAAACCTTTTTGAAAATGGTTCTATATAGCACCAAAAGGGGTTCCTCTATTGTTACAAGCTTGACATTGTTACAATAGCAGAACGCTTTTTGGTTCAACAAGTTTTCTTTAGTAATTTTTGAAAAAAACACAGGTTCAAGAAATGTTGGCACCTGCATTAGTAATATTTAGTTAGGCCTCCCCTGGTGAGAGAATCTACACTGAGCTGCTTTCTGTAATGCTTAACAAGGCAATAAGAAACTATTATACTAACTAATGGTTGTGAAAAGTCACAAGCTGGGACATTTGAATCGGTTTAATAACGGAAAAGCAGTCAGGTAAAATTAAATAATGAATATGGGCTCAAATACTTACAGCTTAGTTTGAGGGTATGTACATCCAAGTTGGGTGAACGGTGTAGGAAGGTGATTGACTTGGCCACTGCAGAACATTCCACTTCTTTGCTTTAAAAAGGCTTGGGTTGCTTTGGGTCATTGTCTGTCTGCACCGAAAAGCCGGCCAATGAGTTCTGAAGCATTTGGCTCAATCTTAGCAGAGATGTATCAGAGAGATCTATTAAGATTGAGCTAAATGCTTCAAAACTCATTGGACAGCTCTTCTGCACTACAGAACTGCATAACATCACAAATGACAGACTCTTTAACTGTGACATTAACTGTAACCTAAGTGTTTTCCTGCTTCAAATAACTATACCTTCTTACTAAGCATTGTAAATACAATATGCATGCAGTGTGTATATAGCGTGTAGTGTACAGAGCAGTGTGTGTTATTAAAAGTAATTTTAAACCTGCATTTTGCAACAACAAGAGAAGAACAAATAGTAACTTTACAGAAGAGGGCAAAACATTCTTTGCTTTCAATGTAAGTCAGTGGAAAGAGGCTTTATTCTAAGCAATTTTGGAGCATTTCTATTGGTCCAATCATGAATTTTTCACAGTTTTTTATTGGACAGCAACGATATATTCCACATGTGAAGTGTACAAAAACCAAATGTAATAATGTGTTTTTCATGTGATCACATATTTTTTAATGTGTAATCATGTGTTAACATATTTTTAACATTTAAAGTGTGCAAAAACCATGTGTGTTTTTTCACATGTGAAATTCATGTGACTTTTCTGTAAGGGTCTTCAGAAGGTTCTTCACATTTGCATGTATCACTTATAAAATGGTTCTTTGTAGAAAAATCCATTCCAAGGTTCTTTAGTGAACCAGATGTGGTTCTTCCAGGGCATCGTTCCAGAGAACCCCTCCCTGGCATCGTTATTTTTAAGAGTGTAGCCTAACTTCAGTTCATGTATGTCTATGCACATGACTAGTATGCCTATGCAATTACAATGTTCAGATGAAGACAGATTTACTGAGGAAATTCACTTAGGAGACCAGAAGTCACGGGTCTTGTGTTGCCTTCTCATGGACAGTTATCCATTTGTCCTCCATTTTGACTGTTACTTAGTCTTTGTTTGCTTTCTACAATAGCCTAGAGTTTAGGTCTCTGATTAGATAAGTTTGAGTCAGGAGCAAAGCGCCCCCTTTTGGTAAAAACAACGAATTCAACTTCAGACTGAAGTTCGTACCTTTTGTATGAACATAAGAAAAGATTCTCAAGTAACAGATAAAATGTTGTTTGGTAGATTCAGATCATTGCTAATTAATGAGCATGAAGTGAAGATATTGGAAGATTTTTGGTAGAAGTAAGCTCCACTAAACAAACCACTGGTTTGATTTGCTAAGTATGAGTCAGTATAATAAGGTTACCAGCTGCAAGTAGTGTTTCAATTTCCAAATTATTTTATTAATGGGGATCACAATAGCCAGATTCTGAGAGCATAAAGGAAACAGCAGATAGACATGTCATTGTGAAACAGCAGAGGGAGCTCAAACTGCAGGAACTGATTTCCGCTGCTATATTGCACACACAAAGCTTAAACTGTTTGTACATTTAAGAGCCCTAGAGAGGTTATTTGGGTATTAAAACTACCAAGACATATATTTTAAAGCAACAGTTTCTTCAGTGTATCCAGAGTGGAATAGTGCACCCTCCTGAATTCTGTAGCTTTTGAAATTTCTCTCTTTTACATTCTTTAGCAATGATATTTTCCTGCCCTACCTTTCTGCCTGAAGGATTTGCTTTGAATAATAGTGCTGTGGTTGGTGAACGGTCAAGGCTGACTTGCTCATGTCACACAAAATGTTCTCTTCAACCCCCATAATCCCCTCCTGGCCGGGCGTTTTATGAGCAGAGCGGCCCTTAGCCGTGTGTACTGAACCTTAGCTCATAACTAATAAGCACACAGAGAGACGAGGTATACTCAAAAGTATGAATGTGGCACATGTAGGGCCAGTTTCATGGAGATGGACTAAGCCTAGTCTAAGATGAAACTACAGTGCCAATTATGTTTCGTCATTAAAAATCCTGTTTAGTACAGGCTTAGGCTCAATCTCTGTCTGAGAAACCAACTCATAGTTTTATACTTGATTCTTCTTATTCTTTTCTGTTCTGTATCAAATTATGCTGGTGGCGGGAGAAATCCTGTGCATGGACCATTCTGTCTGAAATGAGACCATGGCTTACAGTGATCACCATAAACCACACAATTATAATATCGTCAGGTATGGTTCTGTGGTTAAATGGTTCAATTTCATGATTGTAAAGAAACCAAGAAATCACTGAACATCTCCATTAAATTTCAACAAAATTTTATGTATATCCTACATTTTCCCTTATTTTTTCACTTATAACATTTGTGAGATTTTATGTGCCAATACTTGACCATTTTCCAACATTCCTTTGTCCTTTAGAATTAACCAGACAGTTTTTGTTACTGTGCCTTTAAGACTGATATAAAATAAATAAGCTCTGTTCTGATTGGCTGCCCTATATTGTGCCTCTTTCAAAAGCACTCAGAGCTGAAACACTCCTTAGAACTTCTGTGTTAATGGGCAGAGCTACACTGTTGTAAGCTGAGTAGGTGGATACATGTTAACAAGTTGGTTCTCATTAAATCACATGAACAATGACTATGAAGCATAGTTTCAATACGTGGACTGTACAGACTGGAGAGAGAGCAGCACATTTTGAAACTTTAACAATATATACATATCACTTCCTTTATTTAAAAACAGAGCCAGAAATTTGCTTTTCTATTATATGGGCCCTTTAAGTAGTGTGAGTGTTAAATTAAACACCTGTATACAGGTCCATAATTCCAGTTATAGATACACTATATGAAGTGTTGGTATCTAAAAGCTGCTTTGCATAAACTTATTACATGAAATGGTGACAAATAAACTTTCTGATGTCTGAAACACTGTATTACTGTATTTTTGATATGCGATTTTGACCTAAAAGATATTTTTAAAATACATTTGGAGAGGTACGTGCAGGGTGTGGCAGATATTTACATTATTACAACAGGGACTGGACACATTAATGAAACTGAAGCTCCTGATATGGGCATGACACGACTTCAGAATGATGCACGACTTCAGAGGTCTGTACAACTGACTTCTACCTCATCTTCAAGTTCAAACAACACTTTGCAAGAGTGCTGTGCTTAAACTCTGTTTTAACACTGTGCTCTGTCTGTTATTGTCTGTGGGTGTAAAAACAACATCAGATACAACATTTCTCAGCACCAAACTTTTATCTCTGAAATATTAACATTTACCAATGTAAAATCTATTGTCTAGTTCTCATAGATGTGCAGACAAAGGTGAATGTTTACTAAGTATTTAGTGAGCTGTTGATCTGTAGCTTTTACTCATTACCCCATTTAGCAAGTCTTAATTAAGAGAGATGTGCTCTTTCCAAATCCACAAATGATCTCATTAATCAATTAAGCATGTATCTTGCATCATGGGCTTCTGTATACTACAAGTGCATTTATCACACAAGGAAAACAAAGGCTAATTGACCTCAATTGTTCTGCCTTCTTCCCATTAGAGGGAGGGCAATGTTCAAACCACATCCATTAACTCAAAGGATTTCATATATTTAGAGTTTGGTAGTCATTTCTCTAAGGTTGTCAGAGCTGGGAGGAGAATCTGTAACTTACATTAAAAGTAAAGTAGGTTTTTTCCTTTTCCTGTAAAGTTGTCATTTTGGAGATACAAGGTTTTCTTCCGACAACAGCGATATTTTACAGGTTAATTAAACAAAATTGAGTAAGGATCAGTCCTACAATGAACCGGGCTAAGCCCTGGATCTTTACACGCACAGCCAACGCCTCTGGCAAATGGGCAAACAGGCAAATCTGATAATATTATTAATGTTTAAGACATTACAGATCAACTGTAAAACTATAAAACTATAAAAATATATCAAATTGTTTTTTCTTTCTTTAGGTTTTAACTTGTTGGTGGCCCTATAACCTTAATGTGTGTGCAGAATGTTGCTAAAATCAAGTTAACACTACTTGCCAAATACAAGAAAAAAAAATCATGATGTAGCTTATAGAAATCAAAAACCCAAATCCATCAAGAATCATTTATAGTCATGTCTTGGCACCTTGAATTGAAATAGAATCCAATCATGCAGTGCCTGATTCTTACCACTACCAAGAAAGATATTAGAGTGAGGACTTCTTTCTACAACAGTAAAATGTCAGAACTGTGTTGATGAATTTGGTGAACTCAACACAAATAGCTCTTGATATGATCATAGTATTTTATTTAGGTCATTTCCTCTGGCGCTTATTTAAATACTCATGAAATATTCATGAAAATCGATTTAGTCAGTAAAATCATAAAAGGCGCTGCTGCCTCAGCTTTCATGCATTGGCACCACAGTGATTTACAAGTGATATATATTATATGTGAGGAAGATTTCAATCCATCTACATGGTAATTTCACCTGACTGGGGATTGTTTTATGGCTTTATTAGGGGTCCAAGCACAGTGCTGGAACTGTGCTTAGATCCGTATTAGTTTTTGTGAGGTCTCTTCTTATTGAATATGATCATTTCATGGTGAGAATTACATATTTATGGAAAATGGCATCAAGAACATATTTATATTTATGACAATCTCATCTTATTTTCAGAGTCTGAATATACTGTTGTCTCACTAAATGAATATCAACAACTCTGTTATCCAGGTTTCATGAGACATTAGGGACATGTACATGCCTATTGCTTGTGCAGGATTGACAGTTTTGTCTTACTAGAGGTTTAGAAACAAAGCCCAAAATCCACACATAAGCACAGAATAACAGCCTGCTGCTTTATATTACAGGGAATGAGATCAAAAGATACCACTGATCTGTGTAATATGTAGTTTACTATAAAGAATAATGAATAGTATGTGTGTGAAAGAGAGATGAAATTGATTACTTTTCATTATGTCACACGGCTAGCATCCATTCATATCTGAACAACCACTTAAAGGAATATTTCCGCATTTTTCATCTTAATATCAACCTGCTATATCTGCAGCATGTGATTAATTACCACAGACAGTAATTTCCCCATACTTAGGAAAGAAGTGAATATATCCACTGAATATATAAACCTAGAGTCTAGGAAGAGGATGGATGTTTTAACAAAATAACGACTCCAGATACAGCCAAAATAACTCAAGACTAGAGAAGGTGATGGCCTTTGCCGGTGCATGACTTGAAACCCATTGAAAAATAGGGATAATTTTGAAACTGTGAGGCCATCAGAGGGACATTGTGAGCTTGGGAAACTGAAGATGCTTTGCCAAGAGGAAAGGGCCAAAATTAAACCATAATGCTGGAAAAAGCTGATTACCTCTTACTGTAGAAGTCTCAAAGCTATAATTGCCAACAACAGCTTTGCAACAAGTGCCAGTGGTAAGGGGTTTCAGCAACTGCCCATTGGCTCCTATTATAAATGTGTTCTGAGTCAGCAGTTTTTCTGTTCCTTTACTAAGTACAGGGAAATGTGTGAAAATTGTCTATGGTAAGTGACCATGATACAGCAAATGGGGATTAGTTTGAAAAATGCTGGAGTATTCCTCTAAAGAAAGAGGAAGAGACAGAGAAAAAGTGGAGCTTGTTGACATCAATGAGGTTACCTTTGGCAGGCTGTAAATGCTATTACTTGTCACTCTGCTCTCATTGCTCTTGCAGCTCAGTTGGAGCAGTGCAGCTTGTCCTTCAGGTGATATTGAGTGAGTGTGATCTAGCAAGCACGCTGATTTAAGTCGATACGCTCCGCTCCCACCCCTCTGTGCCTATCAGCCCCTGTGCAGTCCAAATCAATTTGGCTCACAGTGGAAATGTGATGAGCAATCCCTTGTACATCTATAAGCAAAATGTATTTTCATGTCGTTCCAATTTAAGCTGTTCAAGTGCTTAAATGAGGAGCACAATGAATTTAATAAAAGTAATAGATATGGGATACTGCATGGGACTAAAAGATTCTATCTGTCTATTCTATATTGGCTGGGAAAACAGCAGATGTTGCTTCTTATTCTGATAGCTTTTCATCTGATCAGCCGTCAGTGAGTAGCGCAGCACACAAAAATACTAGGATACCTCCAAACACATAGTATTACTCATGATAACAAATAAGCGTAACTGTCTTCTGTTTCACAGTACAGGACCTTTATCAGCAGCCAGTTTCATTCTTAGACACACCCCAGAGAAAACAGGAAACTGGAGTTTTTTCACCCCCAAACATGGCCTACCTCGCTAGCACTTAGCTCAGTCCATATATTTGTAAACTGATTTGCAATGCTGTTAGTCACTTTTACAGTGATTTATAGCACTCTTATTCCAAAAATGTATGCATTATTGGTTAGTTTGAAATTAGCTTTGGAAAGAAAAATATAGTCAAAAGAAACTATTCAGTGGTGTAACCTAATTCATGATGTTTAATTCAATTCTATAGGTAAGGTGAACATTTCTGAGTTTAGTATGTCATCCCTACAACAGCAGGAGTGAAATGTGTTTGTGTTTTTTAAATTTCATTAAGCCCATTAATAAATCAAAACATACAGATAAAACCTGGTTTTCCTGGTCTGGCAATCAAAAACTGACAAAATAACACCACATCAGCCTGATTCTGAGTTTATAGTGACGGCAGTAAATGGTTTTGGTGTCTTAGCAGAGGTGTAGCTTGAACTTTCAGAATGGGGTGGCCAAGTAAGACCCAGAGATTTTATTGGGGTGGCACACTACTAGAAATTAAAAATATGTAAATAAAATAGTATTAGCTACTGTATTAAAATGACAAAGTGATGCACTTGTTTTCCTGAGTACAGGAAAACAAGTGCATTTAACTTCCCTGAGTTAAATCTAACCATGATTTCCACATGAATAAAATATTACATCAACAAAATTATTGCCAAAGTAAATTGAAAGACAAAACCAATGCAATGCATTTTAATCATTCATAAGGAAATCCTGTATTTGTGTCAAGTAAATGTGCCACTTTTTTTCAGTGCACAATGTTAACTTTAAGATAAACGTTCCATGTCAGCAGGCCCTCACGAAATGTGAATTTAATGATTAGAAAGCTAACCAGGCAGCATGTATAAGTAAGAGAGAATAGGCTGGCCTAGCTTTAGCACAAACTTGTTCCACAGATGGAATTTAGACAACACCAACATGCATTCACCTGTAGAGTGTAAATAGTTAGTAAACACAGAGCAGCACTGCTGAAGGGACCCAGCACATATTCACTCACCTGTTTGCTGAGTAAATTAGCCTATCACAGCAAGACACACTAATTAGGCTCTTATAAGTGACTGGTAGCTAACCAGATGGCAGGTTTTTATTGTAATGTGTATGGCTGACTGTCTCACTTTTCATAGCTGGGATGGCCAGAGGGCCATACTTCATGCTACAGTGGCAGTGGCCACCAATGGCCACCCCTTGGCTATGCCTCTATGTATTAGTGGATGCTTCCAGAAGGGCCAGAGCACTGGCTGCTGCACTTCAGAATATCTTCCCAAATGCAAAAAGTGAAACAGAAGCCTTGCACATCATAGGCTTCAGTCATAGGCATGCGTTAGTTTGATATGCATTTAGGACAGATTCGCAAATTAACAAAGTGCACAAACAACACAATATGATGTTTAGCCCACACATGCACCATTTGAGGTACCTAACAACTGCTAAAAGTTGATGCCAGGAATTGTGATAAAACGTAAACACACATAAGCGTTGCTGAAGGAACGTCTCGTTTGATCCCGTACCAGCTGTCTGCTTGGCTGTCCGGCTGGCAGAATGGCTTAGAGCAGCAGGGAGCGCCTAGCATGCCCTCCGTTGCTGTTGCTATTTTTTCCTCCCACCTGTATTCCTACAAGCCCCGCCCACTACGCTGAGATTGGCTAGTAGCGCACAATCCCCGTTCGGCCGATTGCGTGTGAATATAAACTACTAGCCAATTCTAGCAAAGGACGCTGGACAAACCAGCCAATCCCAGCATAGGGGGCGGGGCTCGTCGGAATACGGGTGGAAAAGTAAACAGAACGCCTCTCGCTGTACCCTGGCACTGGTGACGTCACTGGCTGAGAGAGAGAGAGAGAGAGAGAGAGAGAGAGAGAGAGAGAGAGTGTGTGTGGCGGAGAGAGAGAGAGAGAGAGAGAGAGAGAGAGTGTGTGTGGCGGAGAGAGAGAGAGAGAGAGAGAGAGAGAGAGAGTGAGTGAGTGAGTGAGTGTGTGTGGCGGAGAGAGAGAGAGAGAGAGAGAGAGAGAGAGAGAGAGAGAGAGAGAGAGGGAGCTGGGGCTGGATTGGAGCTGCCTGGGCCCGCAGACAAAACCAGAGGAAACCTGACAGAAAACGGATTTATATTCCCCACGCGTTCTTCCCGACGAGTTCAGCCTGCGAACGTGGTTGTTTCTGAGAGCGCTTCTTGTGCGTCTGAGGCCGAGCTGTCAGCAGTAACTCAAAGGTAAGAAAGAGGTGAAATATCAAACTGTGGTGAGGCTCGCTGAAGTTGTCTGCTCGTGCTCTCAGAGCGAGCCGTGCGTGGCAAACATGTTGTTTAGCGTTATTAGTGTAGTGTGCTCGGTCAAGTGAATGAAAGTACGTTACTATTTCGAAAACAAAGCGCCTGGAAACGGCTTCTAACGACAAAAACACTTTTAGTCTTCGCTGCTCTGTTGGTTTCACGATGGTCCGCCGGTGTCTTTTGCTGTTGGCTTTCGAGTGTTTTCGTTTTGTACTGAACTAGCCTAACGTCCCTACAGTAGACTGCGTTACACAGATAAAATATCGGCTTTTTCTTTTGGGGTCATGAACGGAAACATTCTGAAACACTAGAGACAGTTTTCAGTTTTTGTGTTAATACGAATGTGTACCTATCGATGCTTCACTACCTTAGGAATAGAAACTGTAGCAGACTGAATGTCCTGTAGTCTTTTGTCAGACACTGTTCACTCATTTCACTGAAGCAGGTATGTCAGTCTCTGGACTGAGCTGGCTAGCGCTTTTCCAGCACTACAGAGTGGTCCTCATTCTTCTGTGGATCA
Organism: Colossoma macropomum; assembly: GCF_904425465.1. Lineage (NCBI taxonomy): Eukaryota > Metazoa > Chordata > Actinopteri > Characiformes > Serrasalmidae > Colossoma > Colossoma macropomum. The sequence goes on along the minus strand of NW_023494784.1, from coordinate 22,587,027 downwards.
TTTAGACAGTGTCGAGAAATGAACATTTCTGGTTTGGTTTCCAGTAGACCATTACAGGGATTTAGTCTAGAGAAGTTTAGGCTGCACTTTAGCCAGGTGTTCCTCTGAAAGTAGTCGAAACTTCAGTCTCCTGGCAGGGCAGTGTAAAATACTGTGAACCCAGTTTTCACTTCAAACCTTAAAGGGCCCATATCTTAGTTTTTGCGTTGTTTTTGTCTTTGAGTTCTGCTTTAGACATTTGTGAGGAAACAGTCATGTTTCGTTTTTTATGCCCATTTCTAACCTTTTTTACATCTTAAACAGACTGTTTGTTACTGTGCCTTTAAAACTGATATCTGTATATGTTCTCTGTACTGATTGGCTGACTGCCCTGCAGTTCAGACTGAAACACTTTTTATGACGTCAGCATGGATGGGCAGAGCTAAACTGCTGTGGCTGTAAGTGAATGTTGATTTTATGTATGATAAAATGGTTTATGTTTATCACCAAAACAAGTAAATTATGTTCAGATTACGATTATGTTCACAGCTTACTTTCCGTGTGTTTTGTGTGGACTGTGGAGAGGATGGAGCATTTTAACACTTGCGTACATTGTTTACATTGTTTATGCGCTACATCAGATTCTTTTGGTTCAGAAAAGTCTGTTTTTACCTATATGGGCCCTTTAACAGTCTGACTTTTGTCCTAAAATGTGCAGTCTTTCTCCAACCACTGTTTTCATCCTGGACTGTAGGGGTGGGCCATATGTCAAAAATATATCACTTCAAGACATTTTCTCAGTACATGATATGCATCTTGATATTTAGTTTTTCACACAAACTGCACCAAATCCAATTAAACAGCGCTAATGGGAGATGCACAGTGATATCAGAATCCTATCCGTACCAGCAGATAGCCTAATCACTTGAATAGATTAATAGAATCAGTCAGATGTTTGAATTTGGCTGATATTTCAAACTGATATGTAAAGGTATATTTATTGAACTCTTACTGCATTTGTAGCCCTGAAGAAATAAATATGGAATTTCTCTGTGGAAAGATTGGATATCAGCATCAGCCCACAATTCCCATATCAGTGCATCTTACTAATTATAGTAATAGTAATATGTGGTGAAACATGCAGTTGGTAAGTGTTCTTTAAGTACTGCTGATATTAATTGCTTTGTTCTGTGAATGTGTCAGCACATGTTGGGCTGCTCTCTCTTGTTCTTGAATTTTCTTTCTCTCTTCCTACTTTTCCTGTATACACTCTGTATACACTCTCTTGCATTATGGTAATTAAATTTTACACCAGTCAGGATTTCACCTGCTTAGCTTATGTGCTGTTAGTGAATCAAATAGTGGACCACTTTGAAGACAATAATCCTATTTGTCATAGTTTTCTTAGCAAACATCCTTGGAGAATTAGTAGAACTAACCTGCTTATTTAAAGTACGTGCAAGTGTCCGTGCAAAAATCCTCTCTCCATATCTGAAAAGCTGTACTGTTTTGTGAATGAAAAGTGATGCCTTGTTGAACTTGCAATTTGACACTATCACGTCAATCTGCAGGAGGCTGTTTAAAAGTGCCCACTTGTTACAAATGTTTGTTGCATTTACTTTAACATTTATTGCTTCTTATAGAAACTGAGGAGCATGATTAACAGCCCTAGTACTCCAATACATACACTGAAGAGATACTCATACTTCCATTGAAAGGCAACAGACGTGACACAGAATGCTGGCTGCTGTTGCATAAGCTAATGTTGCTGTTCAGCGTGCCAATCAAAAGAAATCTGTTTGTGCAGTAATCAGACATTTCCTGACTGAGTGTTTCATTCTTTCATGTAATTGTTTGCTCCTCTTCTGACTTACCCTGGTCTGGTTTTTATTGTCTCAGTTGAGCAGGTGTGGTTTTTCTGCATAGTCATTGTTCAGCCACACCCATGACTGACATTTCTCAGATTCAAGTTCGCTCACTTTTATAGTAGGATTGCTGTAGAACATCAGCTGTGTAGAATTTGAGGAATGTGAGTGATGTTCCTGTTTTTTTCACTGAGTGTTGTAAAACAAAACATGTACAACATACTTTGAATATCTGATAGTTTTAGAATCTGCTAGAAGCCACTGCACAATGTTGGCCAGTGTACTATTCAACAGAAAAATGATGTACATCACTAAACCTTTCTTCTTTAAACTAAGATTATTACTCAGACTTTACATGAGTGGTCACCAGACGCTCATTCAGATAAATTTTTCTGACTAGTTTAGTTCCAGCCTCTGTCGAACATGCCACACCTCCTCTTGCCTAACACTGATCCAACCAATCAAGTTAATCAGCTTGATCACATGAAGCTTTCCAGGACCAGAGTTGGTGACCACTGCTTTTGATGGAGACAGTGTTATGAAAAGGTTTTAATGAGGGCCTTACTAATAGAATAGGACAGTTTTATGGCTGACGCCATTTTTTAGGGGGCTGAAAATTCTGATGACCTTTAATATCTGCTGATAGAATTCTATATTCGTATTTTAGATGTTATTTTTATACACGACTAGTGTTTGTTAAATACTGCTCACACTTATTAAACTTAAGTGAACAACAGAAACTCACAGTCTCATATATTGTAGGCATGCATGACACTTTGCGCTTTTGGTTTCTGTTTAACCTCTTTCTTCATAATTTTTTGTGTGTTTGTGTTTTGTTATTAACATGCTAAATGTTGGGTTTGGATGCATTGTATGTTTTGTATTACTTACCATAATAGTGTTTCGTGTTCAAATTCATCAGCCTATATTGCTGTCTTATAATGTCATACTGTGAGTTGCTAATGTGGGTTACCCGATAATATCGGTCAGGCTCTGCTTTGTTTTTTAGATAGTTTTCTTGTTCAGTGAATCACAGACTTAATCCTATGTGCGTATATACATGCATTTAAGTGTAAAGGTAGCAAATGCTGTTGTGGAAACACGTTCCATTGACAACTTTTTTCCAGTAACCTGGAGTGAAAATGAAACCGAAGACTGCATATGCCGAAAGTGAAACCTTACTCCACTTGTGACACTTGGAGCCCATTTACATATTGTATTAACATTTGGTTCATGTCCAGATCATATGTGAATATACTGTACTCAGATTCTATTCACGCTTTTCAGTAAAATTCATCCCCAGTGTGACTAGATGAGATCCGATTGTGCTTTTCCCGCTCAAAAAGTATGTCAACACATACGTCATTTTCATACAAGTGGACAAGCTTGGCTTGGACGCTTTGATCAGCTTGGAGTGCGTGAAGACACTTGGCCTTGGGCTAACTTCTGCCGTGCATGTGCTCCATCTTTCATTACATTGTTTATTCTCACACCTAGTATTAAATGTGGTCAGGATCTGTCACTGACCACCTCCATATGTGATTTGAGTGATCTGGTCGTAATTAGCTCTCAGTGCATCCTAGGGGTGTTTACACTTGGCTTTTCATGCAGTCTAGTGAAATCTGAATGTGATTCCTTCACAAAAACATGTTAATGAAAGGTGTAAACAAAACCTTAGAAGAGGTTGATATGTTTAAATCTGGGCTCTACAGTGGTTAGAAATTGTTCAGGCCAAATGAAATTCAGTACAAAGTGTGAAAAATGCTTCCTTTCCTTTTCTCACTGAGCTAACTTCTGCTGTAATCATTGGGAAACTATGTGGTACACTTTGCTTTATGCAGGGTTTAAATGGAATATTAAACCAGCTACTTAAACACTTAATTTGTGTCATGGAGCATATGATTATAAGCAAAGTAGTCAATACTCCAATTAGGTCATGCATGTAAAAGGGGTGAGTGTTGTGATGCTGGGTGCCAGGATCACCTCATTGACCTAAGAATGCCTCCCAGCAAGGGAATGGTCCTAAATCCTTCATGTTTCAGACTCTTGTTACTGATCTTATTTGTAATCCTGCTGTTATTTGGGTTGGAGTAGTGGAATTCGTGTCTACTTCAGCCTTTCAGTACCAGTCGCTAAGATTCAAACAAAGAGCTGCTCAGTGTTCTTAGAGGCCTTGTGTGTGTTTCCAGAGGGGATTGCACCCCAGCCAGTCCCTTCAACTGTGTCTGCATTGTTTAGGCCAACTTCAACCCCTCTCATGATATTCATGACACCCAGGGGGTTAATGTAAATCTGCGGACATGGTCTTCATTTCTGACCTTACCTGAATTAACTCTGTACAGTGACGGTAACATATGAACTCAGGCTTCAAGTCCTATTTTCTTTCACAACAGTTATGTCTCAGCACCAGCTTCTTACATTGGTGGTCATTTTTGTGGTCATGGAGGACTCTAGAAAGTGGATAATATTATGGTGAGGTTGAGATTGGCCGTTAATGCCAAGAAATGCTCTACCTAGGTTAAAAAAATGTTGAATTAGCGTGCTGTTTCAGACATGATTTGTATAAAATTATAGTGTGTGTCCACTGGAAAGTGCGTCTAGCCTTGAATTCTGCAAGGCAAGTGTTTTGTGTGTCTCCCAGCTAGCTTACTCAAATCTCCCCATGACTGTCTCCCTCAGAACGCAGACCTAAATATACTTCAATGTCTCTATAAAAGGGTGTAATTACAGTGTTTATGGACTTGGTGATGTCTTTCAAGAACACAGCCTAGCCTCAGATAGTTTGTGGTTCAGGCATTTTTGTATGTGTATTGATTTATCACAAGTTAAGGGTGTTGATTTTACATTACTGGTTGGATAACTGCTAAAAAGTAGTGTTGGTCTTAGAGTTTGTAAATGCGCATAGTATGCAAATCCTGTGTAAAAATCTGTATTAAACCACAGACTTTAGGTCATGGTTGACCATAACAGATTATATGAAAGAGAATCAACTAAATGCCAAACTAAATGCCTCTCATTTGTAGTTTCAGATAGGGTGGGGGGGGGTCACAGTGGGTTAAAGCAGCCTGTATTTGAAACGTCACTGCAAAACAAATTTTGTGGCTTGAAGCGGGAAATTGCTTCTTTGTGACCTGCCTGCCCGCGGTAAATTTTAATCTTTCCCAAAATAACAGCCTTCATAAAAGAGAAGAGGCCCAGATTGCTGGCCCAGGGGATGGACAGCCCTGTCTAATAGATCACGCACATGATGGCGGTCAGAGGTCAGGGTATTGTTATTTTTACCATAATCATTTGCAGTCTTGAGCAGCCATTAGCCATGAAGCTGACTCAGTGATACGAGCTATGTAGAGCTGAACGAAAAGGATTTACCATCAGCACTGCCTGTCTTGATCTTGTGTGTGTGTGTGAAATAAGTGTCCCTCTGCTTTTGAATTTCTGCGTGTGTAACTGGAAATGGATGCCTGTTAAAGCTATCAGGGATCTTTATTCCCAGTGCTTTGCTGTTCTTCCCAATCAGCAGAAACGTTTCTTGACTGTTTTAATAATTCTGAGGGCTTTCAGAGCCACATGTGCTAAGATGGGCCATTTGAATGTGATGAATTTATCCGAGAAACCTTCTCGCAGGTTTTGTTTACAGGCAGTGAGTGCACCAGTACACCCAGTTGCCACGTTTATGATACTGTTTACACCTGGTCATCTTGAGTATCAGAATTCTTTCTGGAAAGAGATTAAATGCATCGGTCTCTCCAAGCCACATTCAACAACCAAAACCCCTCCCAATTCTGTGACTGCACCTCCCTCTGCTGTTTTGCATATGGGGATAAATACCCACCGTACTGCACCACTGAACAGAGGCCTCACTGCTCCTTTAGTTCGGCGCTTAATGCAAGATTCTTTATTGAGTTTGTTTCAGTGGCGTTCAGCTATGGCAGCATATTCTATGGCAGCGTATTCTGGCCTTTATTCAAATTTAAATCCAGATTTGAAAATCCAAATGCATATTTGAAAATGCTCATTTAATTGCATATTTACAATTGCATTTTCAACGTGAGTGTGCATTGTTAGGGACAAAATTGAAATTCATATGCAAAATGTGTATTTGCATTTAATTTCTGTGTATAATGGCTGGAAATGTTAATATGGAAAAGAAAAGTGCTTTTGACATTTTATTTTCATTGTCTTAATGTTCTCACTCTGACATATTAAAAAATGAATAACAATTCCTGAATTACAGTTGCATCCTTATTGTTGTGCTTCAGCTCTGCCAAAATAAAAATTCAATTGCAGTCCTGTTTGCAGTTCCATCAATTTCACGATTTGAGGTGGAACAGGAAAGGTCGAACAAGAAAGCTGGCAATAAAGCTGACTGCAACTTTGTCTACCATAGTGTGTTTATAGGGAGCTCCATACGTAAAACTGTAGGTAGGATATTTTCAGGCTGAGGCTTGCAGGACTGTTGGAGGACCTAGATGATCAATGATGGATATTCTTATCAAGTAGGTGCAGTGCCACTGCGAATTAGCACAGTGTTTCCCAACCCTGCTCCTGAAGGAACTTAACAATAAGATGATTTTGGAAAAGCAGGCCGCTTAGCTTATGAAAAGCCCCTGACTATTTGTAAAGGTGTGTTAAAAGCGGTGAAAGCACTAAAATGTGCAGGGCAGTGTTTCTCCAACAGTCCTGTGAGTCTCTAGTCACAGTGTCATTAACGTTGTTGTTTGTACAGCCACGAGCTCTCCTAGTTGGTCAACAGTCACTTCCACACAAAACAACAGCTTGTTAACAACCGTTGACAATTTTTAATGGGTGTGTTAAAGGAAAGGAAAGCACTAAATTTGCAAGGCAATGTTAATCCCAGCAGACCTGCAAGCCTCTTCCTGAAGCCAGTCACCATGTAACTAACATTGGTGCTTGTGCAGACTCTCTTAGCGAGTCATGAATCACTTCCACACAAAAATCAGTTTGAACAGTTCAGCCTCGTTAGCAGGTGTTAAAATGTCTCTAGCAGCAGTTGCTATTGCATGATCCGTATTGTTAACAAGCATGTAAACTTAAGACAAATCATTTCTTCTTAAAACACATCCCATACTTAAAAGTACATAGTGACAATACATTATGTTTTAAAACGTGAAAAAAGTGAAAACGGCTGTCTTGTAAGCAGTTTTTGAGGCAGCAACCGTCTTTTGAATAGAACAGGAAGAATGAGGAACAACACAGGGAATTAGTTGTTGTATATGAGCTGATTTGCATATTACGCACCATATAACAATTGGATTTCAACTGGAGACACATTTGATTGCCAAGTGTAAATGCATGTAGTGAAATCCAGATACAAATCGCACAAATTGGCTAGATTTAAACTGAGTCTATGTGTAAATATTACTGCTCAGTGTTGGTTGCTAAACAAACTGAATAAACTATGGGGATCATTCACATCCTTATCCAAACCACAGTTTGAATATACAGACTCTGATATACAGCACCCTGGAGTAGATTTTTTAGTTTAGTTTTATTTATAATATAAAAACAACCTTTTTGGCTGATTAATGTATTGTTTGTTTGTTAATAGAATTTATATATTGCTAGAGTTGAACTGAGTCCTCGTAGTTATATGTTTGGTTGCGTTAGCAGTCAGCGGCACGAAAGACAAATATTGACAGTTTCTTTTTCATTAACGATGCATATTTCACACATTAGAAAATGTGTTAGAGTGATATTCTCTTTTACCCTGTAGCAGACTTGGTGCTGCAGCGCTTTGGGAAAAAAACACAGGCTGAGATTGTTTTGCTACACATGGGAACCTCTCTGCTCATTTGTCACTATTACTGGTTGATTAAAGGAATTTTTGGAAAAGTTGCCTTGTGAGCGATTACTCAGGGGATTGGACTGGGAATTTGTCCCTTAGCTGAACCTCTTCTTTTCACATTTTCCTTTTAGTGTAGACTGTCTTAAACTCCTGAGGTAACATAAAGCATCTCTGTCTCTCTTGGCTGCCACCCACTTCATACTGCCAGCCCAGTTTCTTTCTTGCTGTTATCAGAATAATCCAGCCTCCACTGCTCTGTCATTCTGTCTCTCCCAGTAATCTCTCATAACCTTCCAGGCCTACCTCTCACTTTAACCACCTCGTGCTAAATCTCCATCATGGTTCTTCTTTACACCTGGTCATTTCTAGTGATAGATATATAAAAGATTTTAATTACATACACTTAGTAGTCAAATGCATCTCTCATTGGCAGGATTGAAATCCAACTGGTGTGTCACACATAGTATACAAATCAGCTCATAGCATAACAACCATTTGCCTCCGTTGTTCTTTATTTCTTCTTTTTTTTTTTTTGTAAGCAAAAGATGGTTGTCCAAAATCACGTGGTGTTGTTGATGTCATTTCAGTTTGTTTTTTCACATAAACCATCCATGTTATCCAGTATTAACCTCTTATTAGTCATCCGTCTAGGACTACTGGTAGGGGTTTTAGTTGTCAAAAGATGGATGTGTAGGCTACACTTGTATAACATCTGGCTAAAATGATTCAAATCACCTCCAGAAGTGTGTTTAGCAATCTAATTTATATAAATTTTAAATGCATCTTGAGTGGATTTATACCTGATATTCAGTATTTTTCGTGTGTATATCTTCTATACTGATGCTAAAACAAACATTTATAAAATTTAGAAATTGAGAATATGTTCACTTGGATTAGCACTACAGAGTAATATAACATTTAATGTATATGAGGTTACAAATGCAGTAAAATGAATGAAATGCACACAATTTAGTGCATTTACTCAGCGCCATCTAAATCTTCTGCTCTTTCAGAGCATGAAGAATAAACACATCATCAGTATCAGTTTGAAATATTGGCCAGATCTTAACATCTGTCCAGTGCCAACATATTTTTTAAAGTAAATATCAGCAGATACCAATAAGATTCTGATATCATTGTGCATCCCTTATAGGGGTGGGTAATATGGCAAAATATTGCATCATGACACTTAATGACATTTTAAACACTTAGTGCCACATTTTAAAACATCAATCATAAACTCTAGGTACAATTGTTTTTATTCAACATTTCACATATTAGGCTAAATCCAATTAAACAGGATTAATTGTGCCCTTTTTTAAAGAAACATGCAGCTGGTCAGTAATGCTTAAGTACTGACAACATCCACAATATGCACAGAAAAGCATATTGTTTATCACAATAACAAAATTCATCAAAATAATGATAAAATATCACCATATTGCCTACCAGTAATCCCTACATTCTGGCAGTCTGGATCTGCGTATTCTTATACTAGCAGTCCTCAGGTTTGGGAACCTTTAACCATTTTTTTAGCTCCTCATACACCTGAACTTGATAATCAGGGCCTGCTGAATTGTGGCTGAAGTGTTGGAAACTGGAACAGAGTAAATATATATGGACTAGCTCAGGGTCCCTGAAGACTGGATAGAGAAACCCTGCTTTATACCACCACTGGGCAGTGGGCCTAATCTTCTTTAGGAAAGAAGAGCTGCCATTTCTCTCTCTTTGTCCCTCTCTCTCTTTCTCTCTTACATACACACACACAACACATAACACATACATTAAGACTGTGAGGTGAGAGGAGCTCTCACAGTAAAGAAGACACAAGAGAAGCTTGGAGATGGTCCTCAGTCACAACAGCTAAAGTTGCACTCCATTTACTGTACAGAGCAGGGGGGTCATTAATTCATTCTGTAGCCATAAACACCCTCAGAAGGGCTCGTTATAGGGCAGTTAAGGGTCGATCACAGCCTTTCACCCTCTTAACTGCATGGCTGGTTTTGAATTTCCTTTCTGAAATGGCCAGTCTGAACTAGACGAGACGGGAAGGGGTGAAATTTAACACTAGCCTGAAGAGCTCCGCAACAGGGCTGCCTTGCTGGTCCATCTCCCCTGCTGATTAAACACCACACATAAGCAGGATTCATAAACACATGGACACTTTCCTTCCTTGATCTGTTCTGCAAGATTTCACATGTGAGATCAGCACACCACAGTAACATGATAAGCCTGTATTGAAGTCTGGAATTAGCAGTATATTAGGGAGACATCAAGAGAAAGATTAAGTATCTGTTTGGTGGAGATGGGTGGCCAGAGGAGAGAGAGAGACACACAGCAATGTTCCACAACTTAACTGGTTACAGCCAGCCTCAAAGGTAAAGGTCATGACCACCGATTTGTGCTGTCGGCCCAGATAGAAAGTGAAGAGGAGATTGAGTTAGAGGGAGTTTGAGATAAAAGGAGAGAAAAATTGAGCAAAGGGAGGAGTGGAGGATGGGACGAGAGGGACTGATGCAGAAACACACACACTTGGAATAGAGTGGCAATGGAGAAGTAATTGGAGGAGAGCAGAGAGAAAAAGAGGGAGAAGAGGTGGAAACATGGAGCTTTCAGACTCCGTTGTGCCGGAAGGCTAATAGTGTGCTATTTTGTTTATCACAGAGTTTATTTGCTGTACTGTTAGCAGCTCTCATTATTTTGATTAGCAGACTTTGCCCTTGTTTTCTGCTCTCTTGAGCCAAGTTATGACTAAGAAGAAGAGAGCAGTATAAAATGAGCTGTTTAATTTTGCATGCAGTTGCTGAGACCCAGATAATGGAGGTTTAGCAAGTAGAGATGCACAATCAGAATAAGCCAAGATCAGAATCAGATTTTTTTCCCCAAACAGGCGATCAGACGATTTGATATTTTGATTTTGGTCAATCTGTGTGGAAATTTTGTGACGTAAATGATGTGAGCCGGGTTAGGGTGCCCCACACTATATTTGAATGCTCTTTTTAAACGTATGCGAAAATGTTGTAGCATAGAAGTCTAGTAGTGGGCGTACTGCCAAAAATCTTTATAACGTTATAATTAAGACTCTGATAGTTTTGGTGTATGTGTTCAATTTTTTAAATTACATTTTTCAAATAGAGCCATTTTTGTAGGTCAACTGTACTTATTTTTCTGGCATGTCCTTTTACTTTTAACGACTGCTTTAAATCTACAGTATTTTTATTGCGCAAAATAATAAAAACAGAACTGAACAAAATATAGATGAACGTGTTGCATGTGCTGCAACAGCACAGTGCTAAATGTTGTTTCATGTCTGAATTTCTCAAGTAATTTATTCCATACACTAGAAGTGCGGCTGGCATTCTGTTGTCCATCCTAGGTTAATGGCTAGACCAGCCATTTCTTTCATATTGCTCTTTTATGTCTGCTGCCTTGAAAACAAACTGGACCTCAGACTCCAATTGACTACACAGAGGGGAGGGAATGGTGGGACTGTTGCATTTCATTTTTGCTTGAAACACAACTGAAACATCTCTGACGTAAGCATGCTTTGCACTGTGTGCATGTTGCGTTATCTGCACTTTTTGTGGCTTTCTGGACAGAAGGTTATGACAAAATTCATACCTTAGAAAGAATTTCAACTAGCATACCGGATGAACCAGTGTACCACCCACTGCTACATTAGTCATTGTGCGAAATGGCTAGTTCCCTCTTTCGATGTAGCACTTTATTTGGTTCATGTTATTTAAATTGGCAATACTTTTTTTGTTTAAGAATCTAAAATGCCAGTTTGGCTTGTTAAAGAACAAGTAGTACTTTTGCTAGTAGTAGGCTAATAGTGTTTCATGTGTTCACTTAAACCACACAGCATGAGCTACTAAAATTGACCAAAAAAACTCATCACCATTGGCCAATTTTGGCTGTAAAGAAATCAGAATCAATCATAAAAAAAAAACAAGATCACTGCATCCCTTTTAGCAAGATCTGTTTTTTCCCCTTAGGACTAAGTGCACTAAAAAAGGTATATACAAATTACATTCTGATATCCTGCAGTTTGTCCTCAGTAGTTTCTTGCTTTTCTGAGTTCAGGAACAGAACTCAGATGCACTTGAGGAAGTGAAGGTAGCAATTAACCGTGTTTGCACAGTGGGATTGGAACATGATGTAATCTACCTGACTGCAGCCTTCTTTCTCTTTACAATGACCTTTGAACATGGGCGAGGTTATGATTACAAGATTGCTGTTGCCATGCAACAGTATCTAAGGAAACCTATGTATTACACCCTTTTAGCAGTTCTTCAAGGAGACAACACCACTGAAGCTCCTCCTCATCTTTTCACAGACTAGAAGAAGCATCGCTGCCATCTTTTGTCACATTCCCCCTCTTCAGAGGCCTTCTCTCCACACCTCATCTTCTTTCCGTCTGCTCTAGTCTCATATCTTTACATGCTGTTGTCTCTATATACTGTTTTCTCTGCTGAGATGGTCCCAGACAGGTCCATGCTGTGATCAGGTGAGATTCACATTATGATCTGTGAAGTCACTAACGGTGGAGTCAGCCTTTGCAGACCTTACTGTAATGATCCAGGCCTAGCTTTAGAGCTTCAGTTTGCTGACTAAACTTTGATGACTCAGAGATGGGCAGCAGCATGCTTAAGTACCACCAATTATCGGAAAGAAGTTGACTGTCAGCAACCTGCTAATGAGTATGTACTCGCTTTCACTTGCCATTCATACATGCCACAGTGTTGAGGCGAATGTTGCACTCATCACAGAACCATAAGTGCTGAGTGCCACCTCCTTTCAGCACTTTACTCTTTAATGTAATTTACCATTATTACATAGTATTACTGAATGTACATCAGCCTTATCTAAACTTTTATTCATAATCAATAAGCCTCGTTAACACTTTTATTGTTAATCAGTGACAAGTAATGACAGTTATTAAACGGTATCTAAATCCTTCGTCCTTTACTTGTTGGTGATATGGCAAAAATATGACAGTGATACTTGAAGCAACAATATGTATCATGATATGTAATTTTTGCTGAGGTTTATGTAGAACAGACTAAACATGTTTAAAAACAGCCATGAATTACCAAACAGTATAATATTTGTTTTTTTTAATCCAGGAAGAAAAAAAGCAGTTTATGCAGTTGCTATACATTTTTTTTTATGATGCATGCAGTACACTGATGTTTTGTCACTGTATTATGACAAAATTTATTATGAGACAACATTATGGCCCAGCCCACGTACAAGTAGTCAAACATGCCATAACTTCAATTTATTTCGAACCAGTTTGATTGTTTTTAGGTTTAGGCTTTTTTAGTTAATTGAATGCATTCTTTCGCTGCAAACCTAGCTGTGTGCAATGATAAAGTAATGATTGTTGGAGATTTTAATATCCATTTTGAGAAGGCAGATGACCCACTAAAAAAGGCATTTACTTCAATCCTAGACTCTGTTGGTATTACCCAAAATGTAACAGGGCCTACACACTACTGTAGTCACACTTTAGACTTAGTTCTGACACTTGGACTTAACATAGACAGGCTTAATATCCTACCGCAAACCTCAGTAATCTCCAACCATTAGCTAATTTCCTATGAGCTACGTCTTAGCCATAATATATGTACGTCCCCTCGCTATTCTACAAAGCGCGCAATAAAACCATTTACCGCCCTACAATTTGTAGAAAACCTCCCAGAACTAACAACCCTAGTCTCCACTCCATCAGACCCAATGGAGCTAGATGTATTAACCGACTATTTAGAAAATACCTTTCGATCTACTTTAGAAAATGTGGCACCACTTAAAATCAAAAGGATAAGACAGAAAAAGCTCGCCCCGTGATACAATGATAAAACCCGTACCTTAAAACAAACAGTACGGTAACTAGAGCGGAAATGGCGATCAACCAAGCTGGAAGTGTTCCACTTTGCCTGGAAGGACAGCCTTATAGAGTATAGAAATGCTCTCACTAAAGCTCGCTCAGCATATCTGGCCTCGCTGATCGAGAATAATAAATATAATCCTAGAGTACTGTTTAGTGTGATTTCCAGAATTACAAAAAATCAGGCAGGTACTGAACCACAAATTCCGGTGACTCTCACCAGTGAAGTTTTTATGGACTTCTTTAATGTCTAATATTTTCAAATTTATTAACAAATTCAACCCACAGTATTAAATCCAACTTGGCTGTCATCTGACGTGGCTGATATAAAACATAACATAGTTGCAGAAGAAAGGCTTGAAACTTTCTACCCACTCCCACAGCCAGAATTCGAGATTACCTCCTCTGCAAATTGCACAACCTGCACACTTGATGCAATTCACTCAAAATTACTCAAAGAAGTACTACCAGTTATCATTAATCCTCTTTTAACTATAGTAAACTTGTCCCTTAGCCTGGGCCATGTACCCAAAGCTTTTAAACTAGCAGTTATTAAACCTCTGATCAAGAAACCAAACCTTGATGCTAACGTATTGTCTAATTACAGGCCTATTTCTAACCTACCATTTATATCTAAGATCTTAGAAAAAGCTGTAGCCCAACAAATTTGTTCATATCTACATAAGAACCACATATATGAAAAATTCCAATCTGGATTCAGGCCACATCACAGCACTGAGACAGCTCTATTTAAGATAACAAATGATCTTCTCCTTGCCTCTGATCAAGGCTACATATCCCTGTTGGTGCTACTTGACCTCAGCACAGCTTTCGATACGATAGACCACAATATTCTCCTAGAGAGGTCAGACATGGTTGGAATCACAGGGACAGCCCTATCATGGTTCAAATGTTACTTAACGGAACGTTATCAGTTTGTAAAGGTAAATGACTTATCTTCCAATTATTCACAAGTAAGATCTGGAATTCCGCAAGGCTCTATTTTAGGACCATTATTATTTACATTATACATGTTACCGTTAGGCACAGTCATAAGTAACCATGGCATTAACTTTCACTGTTACGCAGACGATACGCAATTGTACATATCAGCCAAGCCTGATGACAAATACAGGCTAAAGAAAATAGAGGACTGTGTAAAAGATGTGAAAGGTTGGATGTTGCGTAACTTCCTCCTTCTAAACAGTAACAAAACAGAGGTTCTCCTTCTGGGTCCAAAAGTGGCAAGAAATAAATTATCAGATTTAATTTTAAATCTCGCTGACTTTCCAGTTATACCTGGTTCAGCAGCAAAAAATCTTGGTGTCATAATTGATCCAGATTTATCATTCGATCAACACATAGGCAGTATCACTAGGACAGCTTTTTTACATCTTCGCAATATCGCCAGAATAAGAAATGCCTTATCGCTGCACGATGCAGGAACACTAGTACATGCCTTTATTACTTCAAGGCTAGACTATTGTAACGCACTACTGTCAGGATGCACCAGCAGGAATTTAAGTAAACTTCAACTAGTTCAAAATGCTGCAGCCAGGGTTCTCACTAAAACTAGAAAATTTGATCATATCAGTCCAGTTCTATCATCACTTCATTGGCTGCCTGTTAAATTCCGTATTGATTACAAAATTCTTTTATTGACGTATAAAGCCCTACATGGGCTCGCTCCTGAGTACCTGCAAGACCTTATTTCCCATTACGAGCCACCACGATTACTCAGATCACAGAGTGCTGGCTTTTTAACAGTTCCCAGAATTCAGAAGGTTTCATCTGGCGGAAGAGCCTTTTCTTATAAAGCCCCCAAACTCTGGAATGATCTTCCAGAAAATGTTTGGGACTCAGACTCAGTCGCAATCTTCAAATCTAGGCTGAAAAATCACTTGTTTAGTTTAGCCTTTGGTAGTTAATGTTTCCCCTTAGATAAAGGCAGCAGATCCAGGGGTCCATGGACGCAGGGAATTATAGTAAACTGAGACGCTGGTGCTGTTGTCCTGCCGCTCGCACGCGGTCACTCAGGTTTGTGGACGGTGGAGCGGAGGGATGCCAGATTGTTTCAGGGTGCTCCCGTATCTGTGTGTCCTTTTGGTTCTCTCCTTTTGGTTAAGCTGTTATAGTCAGATCTGCCGGAGTCATTAGCCACACTCTGGAAATGTTTTACATATTATTATACATACACCCATACAGAACAAAACTCCATCTCCCTACCTTTTTCCGAGTAAACGACTGCCCACCTGTCCGACCGGACACTGATGGATTATTGTCTGTCGAGCTCTCCTGCTACCCGCTTCAGACCAGTTGCCCACGCCCCAGTCACCGCCACTTGCCCAGCTACCGCCACCTGCCTTGGACTAGCTGCCCACCCTACACTGAAGTTTTCATGGACTCCTAACTATTACTACTACTACTACTATTAATATTAGTAGTATAATAATTTTGTAGGTAGTTTGACCAGAGGAGGATGGGCCCCCCCTTGTGAGCCTTGGTTCCTCCCAAGGTTTCTTCCTCAGCTCTGAGGGAGTTTTTCCTTGTCTCTGTCGCCACTGGCTTGCTCACCTGGAGGATTTACATTTCATGTTAAAACTTTGTCCTAAATGGGTTTCTGTGAAGCTACTTTGTGACATCAGTTGTAAAAAGCGCTATACAAATAAATTTGACTTGACTTGAATTTGACTTTGCTTTAGTTTGAGGAAGGGCCAATCAGAGGGCATTGAGCAATAGCTGGAATGTTACATGGTAGTTCTCCCTCACCATGTATTGTGCCCTGTTTTTGTTAAAGTTAGTTTTTTTTTGTACTTTTCACATATGTTTAACCCTTGTGTTGTGTTCATGTTTTTGTTACTCAGTAGTTCTGGTGTACCCACTGCATTATTGTTTTTTTTTTAAATAATAACCATAACAATTTATGTAAAAATACCAGATGTTTAAAATATCACAAGTGGACAGCGTAGGGTTCTCCTTTTGCAGCTGTAGCCAGTCAGCAGCCTGTCCATGTTGTCCACCCTCACACACACATACAAACACATACACACACAGACACACACACACACAAACTAATAGCAGGCCATGTAGCAGTAGAACAGAGTGGAGGGACACAGCACCTCCACACTTTTATTCCCAGTGGGTTCACCTCAACACCACGTGTAATATAAATGTGTAGGGGGTGAACAGTGTGAAGTCATTAAAATGTGTTATTTCATATGTTCTTCACAGAAAATGAGCAAAGGCCAAGGAATCTGCGGTTGAAATAATAATAAATCGTCTCTTTTTATATTTTGGTAAACACTGAAAATGGGTCCCACAGGCCTAAACACCATATAAGGGTTCAGGATGAACAATGAAATGGATTCATATTGGTATCTGCAGATAATCATCATCGGACAGATGTTCAGTATCTGATGATGTATTTATTGTGCTCCAGAAGGCCAGATCATTTGGGCAAAGCATGTCTACTATGTAAAAAATGTCTGCAAGTAATAATAAATAATAAATATGATATTTCTTTGTAATAGTCATCCAGATGGATTTAGTCCCTGTTTGTACATTTTGTAAACATTTGCCAAGTTTGTCATCCATATTTTTACTGTCTGTGTGTTACCTGGGCTTACACTAGGAAACCTTCACATTGTGCATTACTCATTGCAGCATTCAAGTATTTTGGTAGTGCCTCAGTGGTCATTTTGTGTTCATTGGGGGGTGTGTGGGTTGGACTTGCTGCTTATTGTTGTTGGCCCACCCCTTTGTGTTTCATGTGGTAGAGGCCTCTGGCTATATTGTGAAGTGTAACCCCTTGAGTGTTCTGTGTGGTATGGCCCTCTGGCCTTGTCTCTGTTGTGTGTGCTGCAGCATGAATTGCATGTCTGCTGAAGAGGCAACACAGCTCTTGTTTATTTAATAGTCTCTCTCTCTGTCTCTCTGACTGTGTACAAGTGTGTCTGTCATCACTGTAAGAGTGAGACAGAGAGAGAGAGAGAGAGAGAGAGAGAGGTGTGCTTTAATGTTGTTTACGAATTTCTAAAACAGGCACAGTATAGAATATAATAGCCTATGTTTCACTGACTGATGGAGTGGTGAAGTATATGCCAGTGTATTGATTGTCAAAGCTGTGAAAGAAGACATAATCACCTGAAACAGGAATTGCAGGACGAAGGCCAGACACGTAATGTAGGGATCAATCACTGTGAACCTCAGTGCATTAGGACTGACCGCTATAAGTGAGGGTAGAAATGCTGAGAGCTGAGCGAGATTGAATTTTCTAAGCCTGTCTGTGTGAGTGACCTGACCTGAACTTGCAGGCCTGACACCAGAGACTTGGATTACAGCCAGTTCTCTTTTCATACTGAGCAGAGCCAAAGTTTGGCATTCAAAACCACGTGCTCGCACACACATAATATTATATGTTTCTTTTTTGCGCTACTGTATTGTTGATGGCTTAATCAGGCTGTCCCACAAGCACACACCTACAAAATCTCCTGCAGTGTTTTTGCTGCACTGTGATTTATGTGCTGCCCTTTGTCGTGACACTTCACTTGTTTCTGTGTGTTTGTGCTGGCAGTTAGACCCGACCGAGTTAAAAGCCATTACTGAAAACTTACAGGACAAGTTGGTTGCCATTTTCCTCTCTGTTTCTACAGCTCTTGTGTTCTTGCTCTCTCTCTCTATACCACATTCAGAGGCTCATCCAGCTCTGACTGCTGCTGAAAACCATCCGTACCACTGTTTACACAGGAAGTGATGTGTTCCCTGACCTCGCTATTTCCTATACAAGCATGTGTTTGTCCATTTGGTCAAGTGTCACATTCCAGGACTAGATCTGGCAATGAACGCACATACAGTCCTCTGCTTTCACTCCCTTCACCTTTCCTGCTGTCCCTTTCCATTTCTTTTCCACTTCTACTCTTTGTGTAATCTTGTTTTGTCTTCCAGAACTTGAGTTCTTTCGGGACTCGTCCAGACACACTTGGATATTTCAAAGAGCGCATTTCTTTTTTTCTCTGTTTTAAAAAACAAAATCCTTGCATTGACCAATAGCTTTTTCCAAAATTTGAGAACATAAGAATTTAAAAAGGGTCACCTAAGCAGACCGGCCCACTACTAACCGTGATGTCTGCGTTCAGGAAGATACATGGAAAACAAAATAAATACAAATAAATAAACAAATATAATATGTATAAATGTATGTATGTATGTATGTATGCATGTATGTATGTATGTATGCATGTATGTATGTGTGTGTGTGTGTAATTATGAGAATGTAAATTAACCAGTATGGAATATCAAATTTGGGACTGAAATATTGAATACTGCCTACGGTTGTGTGTGTTGTGAGCAAAGTCTAAACCTGACTCTTGTAGGATCTAGAGTAAGGCCTAATTGGAGGACACATTAATTGCTTGGCCCAGGGCTCAGTCAAGTGGATCGGTAATTACTGAGTTGGGTGCCTGACTAAAGCACTTGCTCTTTCCCCCCCGTAGTGCTCAATGCAGTCATGAGGATTGTCACATATTGAGCACTTTTGCATTGCTGGTTTATTAGGCAATGGGAAAGGAGAGCTAGGACAGCTGCTTAGCATAGCCCCCAACTGAGAGAGACATGGTGAGGGGGGAGTTGCAAGGAACAAATGCACACCCATCCCTCCTTCAGCAGAGCTGCTTGGGCCAGGTCTGTCTTGCTACCCTCATTTTCAGTGTTATTGTTCATGCCATCCCAGTTATATTTAAGAAATGAACAGGAACATACAGCCGAGGAGCAGCGGAGAGACTTATTTATTCATTGTGGAAGTGTGAGTGCTTTGTTAATGTTCCATTCTGATAAATCCCATATTTACTCCTCTTCTTGCCAACTCTCACTGTGCTGGCACATGGCTTAACAATGACATCATCTGCAGGAAGATAAAGATGGAAAATGAGACAGAGAGCTCAGGCCAGAAAAGCAGAGGGTTGGAACTCAGCATTCACAAGAGGAAAATACACAGTGATTGGGAAATATTCCCAGAGAGCCTCTGTGATTGGGCAAAATGAGACAGTGAGTGCAAGACTGAGAATGTAGAAGTGGCTGATTTTAACCCTTTAGAAGTTTAGAATATTACATTCTTTTTACTATGCTATGGAGTTCATTTTGTTTTAGAAAAAGTTTTAAAGTTTTAAATAAAGTTGTAAATCCCTCAAGCAAAATATTGAGTATATATAAAATATAAAATCGCAAATACAAATAATGAGAGTTAAATCAAACATAATTTTTCAAAAATATTACTACTAGTTTCTGATATAAATGTATTACTCATTTTGCCAGTTTTTGCTTTAAATAAATTGTTCTACAATAAATTGTGCAGCTCTTAGAAGAGGGCGTTTACCTGCGCTTTCTGTTGGTCAGCTGATTTAGAGTGACAGGTCTTCTGAACATGTAACCACTTGGCATGAACTGCCCCAACAGGGTGGAGCACGTCATATTGGGTCCGGTGTTGTACTGGCATATCTGACATTATGAGCAATGTCTGTCATATTCCTTTTAAATTATTAATGTACCACATGTTTATGGGTCCTGTGTCAACCTATCTAGAAGGATATAAGTGTTTTTTTTTTTTTTAGCATTGAAGAACATAAACTTTAGCTGTTTATGAATGAACAAAGCTGTACCACCTTGCAGGTTTGCAGATGCTAGCGCTAGCTAGCCTACCAGTGTCCTCTAGGGCTAACTAGGCGAGCCATCCTGGTAATGAAACTAAACTGCTTAAATATCTAAAGTTAGCCCACTGTATTAATGTGAAGACAGTAATTTGGAACAGCAGCATTCTGTGAACTGGCGTGCTGAGACAGAAAGCCTGTTTCAGTGACTGACACGGAGTGATTTTTTGGGTAACATAAAGAAACTGACATAACGGCCATCCATAACATGTCGACTTTATTCCCTTTTGTAGTGATCAAACATTGCCATGTGTCAGCTGTCTCACAGCAGCAGTAAGCTGGCAGTAATCAGTGGCATTTTCCGCTCTGCTGTGTTTAGCTAATGCTACATTTTTTCTCTTGCCCTTCAGCACTACAGATTGAGGACTGCCTGACCCAACACACCTGATCAGCTCGTGGAGGGCTTATTAATCATTTAATGAACTTTAGCAGACACTGCTAGACTACCTGGCATTAGCACCTGAAAACTTGAAAGATGGTACAGCTTCATTCAGCAGCTAAATTTACCTAATAGACTTGAATTTCCAAAGATTATATTTTACACAGCTCAACACAGGATCCTGAGCATGTGTTGCATTAAAAAGAATAATGACAAACATTGCTCATAAGGTCGGACATGTCGGCACAATCCTCTCTGGCAATTCTACACTTAGTACGAAGTGTTCTGCCATGTTCAAGGCAGATCACGGGTCTCAGAGTGGGTGTGGCTGAGTGTTCAGAAGACCTGTCACTCCAAATCAGGTGACCAATAGAGAGTGCAGGTAAAGGCCCTCTTCTAAGACCCGCACCCTGCTAGAAAGTGCCGAAAGTCGGAAGGAAAAAAGAAAAAAGACTTCAGAAGGAAAAAAAAAATAAACAAATATGAAAAAAAATGAAAGCAGAAACTGGCAAAATGAGTAGTAATCTTTTTGGAATTAAGTTTTTTTTTAATTATTTAGTTTTCTTTTTTTTTTTTTGTTATTTTTTTCAAAACTTTTGCCACAGAATTAGCTCCATACTATACCATTTAAAAAGTAAGTATGTAGTTACATAATTATTTATATAGTTATCTGATGAATTACATTTACATTGCGTATTAAGGGATGAAAAAAATTGTAAAAAAAATATATATATATAACGTACAAACCTTTTGTTTCTATGACCAAAACACGACTGTTGGCACAACAGTAAATTTTCATCAAATTATAATTCAGAAAAAAAAAAAAAAATTCAGTCTGGCTTTTTGACATTTCTCTGTTTGTTTCAGGGATTAATAAGTGACAAATGATTGATATCAAATTACACCATGCTTTTATTATTTTTGGTGATAACTTTGACTTCTCAGGGTTAGTGGTAAAGCAGAGGCCTCACGAAACAATATTATACTTAAGCTATGACATAATTTTATGATTTTTAAAGATTTGTGATACATGTAGATATTACATATTCTAAAAATTGTGGTTTATTTATTTTGATTGCAAATTATGCATCCAAAACATAACTTTCTCTGATTCATCTCGGCTTCAGAGTTGTTTATTAGAGCAAAAGAGAATTGTGAAGTAGACAAAATCATTTCCTCAGCGTTTTTCTACATATACATTTACATATTTTATAGACACTTTTTATAAGGGCGATTTACGCTGTGAGGGGATTGTAACATTAATATTCTATTAGTTAGGGTTTTTTTATTCAACCCATGTTATTAGGTTCTCGATTCAGTATATCTTGAACAAAAATTTGAAGGCAAGTTCACTAATGACACTAGAGCTGCTGATTGCATAATGTATAGACTGTCCATTTTCCACAGTGAATGTCACATCTCCACAATATCATAACATCACAAGGCATTGCTACACCCCTGCTATTAGTCTACAAATGAGTTTAATATATAAATTATATTAATATTAAATATTAATATTAATACAGGATTTTTAATATTGATAATTACTAGACATGGCATGATACCACATTTTCTTTTTTTATATGTCAAGAGGCATATAAAAAAATTCCAATACTGATACCGATATCAAAACCTGGAGTATCCCGAAGCATCTGAAAGTAGGCTGTCATGCTCAAAATACTCAAACTGTCTACTGCCCTGCAGGAAGAAATTACACAGCTAACAATTTCATATCACATATTTTAGCTGTGCGCTGTTTCTGCATAGATTGTTATGATTATGGATTATATCAGATTCATTCTCCAATATCTAATCCAGCATTTTCTTTTAATATCAGCCAAATATTGATACCATTCAATACACACATGCCATCTCTAATAATCGGATAATGGAAATGTAGATACTTGGGCTTCCTTGTTTGGTTACTATATTTTAGGGGTGCGGGTAAAAAAAATCGATTCTTAGATGCATCGCGATGCGGACTTGAACGATTCTGAATCAATTCACAATGTCAAAAATCGATTTTTGCGTGGGTTTCCTCCGGGGACTCCGGTTTCCTCAAATAGTCCCAAAACATGCAGTCAGGCCAATTGGACATTTACTTTACTTTGCTGTGCTTTAAGCTTTAACTATAGCCGCTTTTCTCCCGTCTCCGCCAGAAAACCTTTCCTCAGAAGTAGATCAGTTAAATGTCTCTCAACATTCGACTGTTTTACGAGGCTGAAGTCGCTTCTTATTCTCCAGCTTCTTGTTCTAATTTACCCATTCCACCTTAAATTCTAACTGAGGCACCGAATGTAAATGCGGCAACATTTAAGGTGGAATGGGAGCATTCGAAAGAGAAGCGACTTCATCTTCGCCACTTTTTAGTGTGTGATAGTCTCTCGTTGCAGATTTAACGTACCAGGAAACCAACTGTGCTGCTTATAAATGCAAATAATGCATCGCTGCTATGTGACCTGCAGTCTGCACGCCGGTCCTCAGCCATTGCGAAACATGGCTTTTGCGCTATGTTGCACACGCCCCGTCTCAAAGATACTTTACTGACACAGCGATCCCCCCCGTCTCTACCACGAGACCAAAACCGAAGTTATAAAATCACTAAAGAAAACGGGTAGAATAGCTGGAACATGCTGCGTGGACATCCACTGCCACTGGATCTTATTTCACCGCAACTGCGCATTTTATCGCAGATGAGTAGCAGCAGCTTCTCGTGCTCCAAACAAGAGCACTGAATGAGAGCCTTCTATACACGTGCCACATCACTTCCATTTCTTTTATTAAAAAAAGATATTGGAAGTAAATTCATTATGGATCATTACAAATACTTCGCTTTAGAAGTACCAAGTCACTTTAAATAACAATAACACAGAGTCACTTAGTCACTTTAAAACATATACTGTCTCTATATTCAGTGTATATTCTGTGTATGTTTTGTGTATATTTAATATATTTCAGTTGGTTTTTCTTGTATTTTTATTTTTACTTATTTACTTTCTGTAGAGTGATTAGCTGAGCCTCACCACAAGCATTACAATGCATAAATGTCCTGACATGTTGTGCAAATGACAAATAAACTTGAAACTTGAACTCGAAACTTGAGCTCACACAGTGAGAAAATACAAATGCTATATAGAAAAAAAGATGCATCGAGATGCAGCGATAATCGTTTCATAATCGCATCGCAGCCCTCTGAATCGTAATCGAATCGAATCATGAGGTGCCTAGAGATTCCCACCCCTACTGTATTTCCATTCAAACATTGCAATACTGTGTTGTATCTCTAGTTAGCAGCTCGATAAAGATGTATATGGATGTGGAGAGATTTTCTGCTGCTTCAGCACAAGTACAGCTTTTAGTCAGTGGTGCAAGCTGAGTGTGGACAGACTGAACCCTCTAGGAGCTCAGAGCACGATCTGCTCTCGAAGAGCAACTCCCTTTATGTTCTATAGTTCCTAATCCACAGTCCCCTGAGCCTCCAGAACTGTCACGGTGACACACAGGGATTGCGTAATCAGCCGCCCTGCAGTGCCCCTCTGGCTGCTCCCCAGAGCCAGGCTGGTAGGGCCGATGAGACACGCACACTGTTGCTCTTCGGGCCGTGTTCTTCTTCTGTGCCAGCTTCTTTTCCGTACTCTTTTCTCTGCTTGTGTATTTGATGCATTTTAGTGCCCTGACCGTCAAACATTAGTGGATGATGCCACCAGCTAGTGCTGCTGTCCAAACACAAACTGCCTTTTCATTTTTCTAACTGCTTATCGCTTTGACAGTGAAATGCATGTTGGTGTTTACTCAGATGTCTTGTCAAAACCATTAGGCTCTTGTTTTTGGAGGACAGACACTAAAGTCTTCAGTGAATATGATCTGTTTCCTCAGGAATATGGCTTCCCATCAAATTATATCAATAAACTAATCCATACTGATTGTCTTGCGAAGAACCATATTGTCTCTTCCTGTATCAGGGCTTTTCTCACCGGCAAGCAATGTGTAACGCATACAGCAATTCAAATGAATCAGGCCACATCATTATTTTGGCTGTTTGTTTACAGCAGTTACTGAGAGATTCACGAGGTTTATTAGAATGATAAACATGCTCACTTGATCGAAATTGTTGAGATATATTATACAGTGTAAATGCAGTTTTATTTTCCTGGCAATCATTCATTTTAGCTTAGGAAAGAAATAAAAAAAAACTTGCGTCCCGTCTGATGATGTGTGGATGAAACAGCGGCTGTGTAATTTATTCCTAAGTGAGAACAGAAAAGCTGCCCACTGTGTTTTATGTTTACTCTATGATGTCAGTGTTTTGGTTCTTCAGCTGTAAGACTGTTTTCATCTCTTTCATTTGTCTCCCTTTGGCACAGAAAGTCCCAAAACTGCTTTTTAAATAAATCTGTTTCCATTTTTAGTTCTCAAAGAGCTAAATGCTCCTTCCCCTCATGGCATGCTTTCATCTTGTAAGGACTTTGTAACATTTAATGTTTTGTTTCAGGAGTGACTTTAGATTTCATCAGATACTGTGTGGAGCAGGTGAGTGAGAGGTAAATGCTGGTAGGCAAGTATGAATTTCTTTAATAAGTGTCAGCAAAAAGACTAGGAAGGTAGTTTGAAGGGTTCTGTAATTACTTACATTCTGTCAACACATTACACTTATGTTACAAACCACTTTCCATTAACAGTCTGGAATTACTGTGTTAGCAGCCAACCTGTGATGGAACCAGGATGCCTTAACGTTTTGTTGATTCATTGAAAAAGGAGGCATTTATTTGCAAAACAAAGGAATGTGTTTTTTTTTTCTCCAAAAACATTTTCTGAGGTATTACTGTGGTAAATTTGTTTTGTATTCATAAACTGCCTTCATAGACTTCACTATGCTGTTCCCTTTCATACTGCAGCTGTTGCTATCTCTCTTCTATCACTTCCAACGTGAACCTCAGTTAAAATCTAAATGCTTTTATATTTGCTTCAGACTCAACTCTAAAAATACAAACAAGTAGCTAGAGTCTGCTATATGAAAAGATAAATAGTCTGCTCCTACTACTGCTGGCTAGTTCTGTATTCCTGCTAGGTAAGCCTGTCTTTTCCGCTATTCTGTTGATTGAAGGAGCTGGTAGGCTAATATGAGTGGATGGAGTTCCTGGGGTGTGTGAGTTCGGTTGAGCTAGAGAATCAGAGTATATAGACCAGGCGCGTTATGATGCCGTGGTGATTCTCGCGAGATGAATGCTTTTTTTTTTGTGATACCTGACTCTAAGACTTCACTGGCCCAGTTTTCACTCGCTTTTTCTCTGAAATGACTTGGAAGGAAAGAGAATGCATTTCTCTGGCATGATGCAGCACCTTTTGGCATTAGAAACTAATCAAACATTGACTGTTGGCCTTTATTCAGGAAGAAACATCAGGTGAGCAGGAGTCTACAAACTTTTGGACAAAGTGTGTTTTTTTTTTTTTTAAGCTGGCAACAGTGGAGCGGTATATTAGACTGTTCTAGTTCTCGGAGGGTTGGTCACTGAAAGTCTTACTTGCTGGTGATTTTGTAATGGAGAGAATTAATAGAGAAAGGGTTTGGTGGCACCAAACTGGATTTTGATCTCAGGGTGGGTAATATGGTAAAAATAACATCTCTTAAAGGCATTTTTACGATACAGGATACATAATATTAAGACCGAGACGCTGCACTAGCAGTGGCACAATAAAAAGTTTTTTGTTCAACGTTCATTTATTATGTTTCACATGCTGTACTGTACTGTACACTGAATTCTATTTGGGCTTTCACAATCGTTCAATTTTTATGATGAATTGTCTTCTAAAAAATTACGATTAACGCATTTATTTAATTGTCTTTTCTTGTTCATTGTAACAACTGTGTTTATTTAGCCGTCAACAAATATGTTGATAAATAATAGCTTCCAAATACACAAACATTACTCAGCACTGTTCTCTAAACATGTTGGAGCACCAAAACAGTCAGAACCTTTTTTCGTTTACTTGATGTGTCTTTATGAACACTTTTACTTTCTGTTATTTACACTTATTTGCCTCAACCCAGCACACCCAATGGACATTTTACTAGTATAATATAATTGTGAAATCTACCAACTGTGCAGAATGAATGCAGTCAGCTTGAATAATTGCAATCATCTCAAATAACTGCAAACATTTCAAATAATTGCTTCAAGGCGATTATGTAATAATTGTGACCAGCCTAAATCTGGTTAAACAGGACTGATCATACTTTCCTTGTAATGAAACATGCATTTGCGCAATGTTCTTTGAGTAGAGGCGATATCCACAAAATGTATCATAATAACAGTAAAATATTGCACAGACAGTTGTTTAATCTGGGATGAATTACAGAAGTAGACAAACTCAAGGATGACGTTTGTATTTGCTGAGAACTGAAACAAATGTGTTCTTATGTGCTTGTCCACTAAATTAGTTTTTCAAAACTCTTTTCCGACTTTTACTTTGTGAAAATTATAGCATCATAGTTCTTACAACTTAAATGGCAAGTTGTATGTTAAATGCATTTTTTTTAATTATATGAAGTTGCTGTCAAGTGAAATTAAGTCTACACTGACTTAATTAAGTAAAACTGACATGTCACATCTGAAGGAGGCGTTATTGTCTGGTAAAAGAGTTCTCATGGTCCAGTAAATCTGTCAGGTGCTCTGAGCACTGTTACGATCTGCACCATAGGTATGCCTGTATGTGCGTGTTGGGGTGGGGTGTTCATCAAAGGGAATTATTCAGCACAGTGAGCAGAGTGAGTGCTCCATGGTACAAAGGGAAGGTGAAGGACGTGCTCAGTGCGAGACTGCAGTCACTGCGTAACCTGGCTCTCGTTCATTAGTCTGGGGAGGAGATCAGAACATCGATGAGTAAGGAAAATAGGCTTGTCTTTTGTGCCTTGTCTGTCTTACCATGGATGTGGATTCTCCTATGTTGATTTTCTTGTTGACTCTTGTCTCAATAACAATATACAAATAAATGTAATTGTGGAGTCTCTCTGAGGATCAGCCTTCCGCAGGCTACAGTAGGTCTGCAGTGCCCTGGCCGGCCTGTTAAAGAAATTACCCACACGGCTGCACTGCCTTGGATTATGCCTGACATGCTCCGACTGGGGTATACTGTATAGGAAATAATGAGAGGGAGATGCAACCCTCCATATGGAATTCTCACAGGGGCTCATCTCCTGTAACTGTAGGAATGAAATTAAACAGATCTGCATTTCTTTCCATGCTGTCTGTCATAAGAGCGGCATGCAAAGCAGCAACGAGGAGATAGGAAACTAGTCCACCCGCTTCAGGGATTTATGGTTGATGCATAACATGTCGTATGCGCCAGAATTTAATTGGGCATGGACTCAGCCGCACATATGGCATGCCATGTGTAAATAATTTTCGGATTTCATGAATGCGGATTGCGTTATGGGAAATGCTACATTATGAATAAATGCCAAACCATCTCTGAAATTCAGCTTAAGATGATTGTGCTTAAAACTGTATTTCTTACGAACAGAGATGATGTTTTCTTGTAGCTCATATTAATTCCCAGTGTTCTCTCCTGCCACTAGTCATTCCTGAAAGTCCCTTCTAACTCATAGTCAAGTGAAGAATAGATGTTGGCTCCTTGGCCTTGTTGGAAACATACCTTGACATTCACTGATACAGGGCTGGACTGGTCGCACTGTAATGTTGCTTCACCCTAATCATATTTGTTCCACCTTCATTTTACACAAGCCAGTTTCTTGTGTGCAACATGTGTTCACAAGCCCGGTTTGATTACCTGTGGCTTGCTCCACTGTTGGAGGAGAGATGGGTTCAGTCTTCCTTATTGAAGATGCTGCTCAGCTCCCTCCTTTCATTGGCTCCATCTTATTTGTGTGTGTGCCTCTAGTCTTACGCTTGAATTGCAGCACCATGCTTCATGATAACTGTCTCTTTGAAACACACAGGAATGAGGTAGAACCTGTAGGCGCATGTCCTATTGGTTTTCTTTTCAAGCTTTTTAACTCAACTGAAAACTGGTTTTCTGTATGCCTGAGCATGTTTACAGGCCTTTTTTAAAGCTTTTTTTAATACGTGTAGAACAAAGTATGAGTAAATAAGAGAATCACATCCATATCGGCAGATAATTGCCTTATAAAATTATTAGTACTGATATACTTAGAACAGTATTGAATTATTTTAATGGTCGTTTGATTGTAAACTAAAGGATGGGTGGTCTCTGACTTTTGCACAGTGCTCTATATGTATATAATGTATAAGACACACAACCTCTATGTTTGAACCATTAACATGAAAACATCAGCACACGCTGGTTTCCCTTGGTGCTCATAGCTGAGGGGAAGAGCGAGTGTGTAGTTCTCCCAGTGGAGCAGCTGGATGAGACACGCTTGCAGAAAACCTCCAAACCTCCAGGCTGCTGTAAGTTTCATTCGTTAGCATCTCATCAACGTGCGTGTGTGTGTTTGTGTGTGTGTGTGTGAGTGCGCGCCTGTGTCTGTGTTCATCTGCCTGTAGCTGCTGGAAGGATATTTGGGGCAGTGTTGGAATATGAGGGGGTTCTGAAGATTCAAGAGAATTCAAAAATTCCCCTGTCTTCTCCATGGCAACAAGTTGAGCCTATGGGCTCTGTTTTTCCTTCAATACCCCTCTCTTGTTGTGGGCCACTGAGATGGTGTTGGGAGCTGATTCTATGGGCTGAAGCTAGAACACAGTCTCATAATTCAAACATGCACTTTTACCCAGAAATTTAACAGTAAATAAAGGGGAAGGTGTTACATGCAAATGCAAGCAGGAGTCAAAATCCTGGCAAAGTTCACACGGCAAATTATACAAGACATAGTAATTCCAAGGAAATTACCAGGAGGGCTCATTGCGTGAACAGAAGCTGATATGTAAGATGATTACTAGATTACAGCTGGCACATGTTCAGTGATGCTTTTTTTCAGGCTAATATTTTAGTTCCATTTTGCAAGTGAAAATATCACTGGAGCGTATTTTGTACACAGGTCTAGAGAGAATCAGTAAAAAAAAAAAAATAAAAAAAAATCTACCCAGCACGCATGTATGGCTGCTTCTGCAAAAGTAAAGCAGCATGGCTGACAAAGCAAAACATTTAATTTAATTCTGTTTTTAAGAAAGGAAAAATTGTGGGAGTTTTTTTGCATGATTCAAAAATTGAGCAGCTGTTGGCAATTCATGCTGAGAACGTCACCTCCTGTTTACTGGGATTTTCATGGCATGCATCCCAGTAAAATACTGTATAAGGACTGCATGTACTAGTAAAGGTATCAGTAATGTTCAGAGTTTTGTGCGTTGTGCGTGGAGACTGATCTCTTTTGAGGCAGTAGACATACGTCTGACCTGTTTGCTTTGACAGACGCTTAAGCCCTAAGCTCTATTGTTGCACCAGGTCAATGTGAGGTGGACTCATAGCTGCATGTAGGAAGTGCATGGCAAAGAGAATATGGATAAGACAGTGCTTGCGCAGTGTTGTCAGGAGTGGTGTTCATCAGGAAGCTGACCTGCAGAGAGTAAGAGGTTAAACTCTCACAGGAGAGATGATTCTACAGTAAGACACTAGCCGCAGGACATGACCTCTCCTGTGTGATAATGGCCTTTAAACAGGGTCTCTCTTTGCCTCAGGTTCTTTTCTGTTTCTGTCCACATCTATTTTAAAACACCTATATCTCACAGTAAAGTACAAACCCAATTCCAGAAAAGTTGGAACAGTATGTGAAATGCTGATAAAAACAGAAAGCAGTGATTAGTAAATCCTGTTTCACCTGTATCAAATTGAAGACTGTGCAAAAACACAATGTTTTATGTTTTACCTTATGAACCTTTTTGTAAATATAGTCATTCCACATTCCATGTGTTGCTCAGAATGTGTTCAGCTTTAATGTTGTCTTTACAGATGAGCAAGTTGCCCATTAATGCCCACCACACCATGACAGACCCTGGCTTTTGAACTTTACGCTGGCAACAATTTGGATGGTCCTTTTCTTCTTTGGCCCAGTGAACACTACGTCCATTATTTCCGTAAACAAACTGAAAAGTTGACTCATCAGACCACAACACATGTTCCAGCTGTGCATCAGTCCATTTCAGATGAGCTCAAGCTCAGAAAAGTTGGCAGTGTTTCTGGGTACTGTTGATGTGACTTCAGCTGTGCATATTACAGTCTTGCATTTGCTGAGACAGCGATGGACAGTGTTTGACAATAGTTTATCAAAGTGTTCCCGAGCCAATGTGGTGATATCCACAGACGCATTCTGGTTTTTTAAGTGCCATTTGAGAGGTTGAGGGCCATGAGCATTCGGTTGTGGTTTTTGGCCTTTTTCTCCATATTTCTTGAATCTTGATATTATTAGGGATGCGTCAATACTTATAATGGTATCAGCCCAGTATACAGCTCATTTACTCGTATTCAGCCTTAAAAAATGCACCAATACCAACATATAAAACCACCTGACACCATGTGACATAGGACTAGTGTACACTGTTGCGCTAATGAACGAGTGGCTCAAGCTGGCAGTGAACGAGGTCCCAACTTTTTTGGAATTGGGTTTGTATTAAAGAAAACATACCTACTGTCAATCATCTCATGATGAGCGTGCCCAAAATAACACTTCTGCTTGTTGCCACAATGTGAGATTTTTTTATCTGAATGTAATCATGGATATGTATAACGTTGCAGTCTATACTTGCTTCAGTTCTGTTTTAGATAAACCTTGATAAACTGATTTGCTGTGGCTATGCAAACTGTTGCCAGATGTTTCTTGCCTGTGACGCAAGAGAGTGAAAGCCACTTCTTGACTTTTCTGAATGAAACGTTGTCACATTTTAAGGTAATATTTTAAGGTACTGTTAATTGTATGTATTTGACCTAACATGCTTCAATTTTGAATTGATCCTTCCATGTAGAATCTGATCCTGTAAGTTGAAACATAGCACCATGCTTGTGGTGAGAGTTGGCGTCCACATGTGGAGTGCACCTAGGGGAGTTAATTGGGTTGTGAGATTTATTGAGTGACTTCAAAGCAAACAGAAATGGGACTAAATACCACAGAAAGGGACGACACATATGAAAACAATTAACGTCACATGGCTGACTTCTGATAGATTTGCTAGCCAGATTTGGTGTTACATCAGTAACTAAGATTGTTCAGATTAATTCAGGATAGATTGGCTGTAGTAAAAACAGAAATATTTTATTTGTTAATTAAAATATATTTATCATTACCCATTTTAAATAAATAACTTGTTTCAAATTGATGTTGGTCTGTTAAAGGGGGTTAGGTTCGAGATTGTCAAGAGGTACTGAGAGGAAATATAATACTTAAGAGTCAGGGGAAGTTGGGCCTCTTCAAACTGTAGGACCTGACCTCTCCTCAATCCCTGTGTTTCCTGTGTGTTAAAAACACACATACACACTCATAAACACATACACAAACGTATGGGAAGATTTGTGCCCCTCTCTTTAGGGAAAAGACATGCTGGATCAGCGAACTGCACATCAAAGCTGTTGTTTGCAGTACATTAGGCCTTTCCGCTATGCAGTCTTGGCTTTGTCGATGCCTGCTTGGGGACATGCTTCAGCTCCCACTCGCTAGGGAGCACAAGAACGAGGCACAAATCATCAGAGAAAAAGCTAATTTCTGGGAGCCTAAATTGAGATTTCAAAAAGCAAAACAACCAAACAGTAAAAGGCAGAGGAGGCAGGGGTAGGAAATGTAGGAGTCGCAGCAGGGGGCTGCAGACAGCCTGTTCAGTACATGGGCCTCACAGGAAGTGCAGAGGATGACTGAAAGGACAAGTGGGCCTTATGGCAGTTAAGTACACAAGTGAGGAGAGGGAGCAAAGATTTGGTTATGGGGGTTAGCAGAGGGGGAACGAAATAAGCAAGACTGATTTCTGGTTTAGTTTCCTTGTCAGTGTGTGACAGAATGAGAGATTGTCACAAATAAAACAATATAGCAGCAATGATAGCTTAATGTTTAATATATGGTATTTACACACACATTTTCTAAGTCACTTATCCTTCTGGGTCATGGGATGATATTTACAGTTGTGTGGTCAAATTACATGTGGATTTTGTGAAAATTTTGTGAACATCTTCTACACAGAATACACTTCAGCACATTTTGATTCAGAATTCATGTCTATTTGCTGAATTTAACACATTTGGAAAAAAATGAAATATAAAATGTGGCTTTTGCTAAAGTTATGGTGTTTTATATTTTATGTTTAATTTTTGCCAGCCACAAAGCAAATGAATAGTTTGAAAAATGCTCTAAAATTGTGACATATTTAAGTTTGTCCCCTGTAGAGGATGTGTAAATTTATTTTCATTTAGAAAATCAACAAAACATAATTTGACAAAGGCTGTTCAAACTTTTAGACACAAGTGTATGACCAGTTTACACCATCACAGTTGAGTGATTTTCACGATGTTTTTGCCACTTCACAAAAATATTAGCAAAATCTGTCAGTAAAATGAGCTTTTTTCACTCCAATCTGAAATGTATTTCTGTATGTTTTCATGTTTTTCTAGCTGTTATTATAACAATACAAGAATTTTGAAGTTTTGTTTTTTATAACTTGCATTTCATACCAACGTTTGAATATCGCATCAAGCCAGGTCCCAGAAAAAAACTATACCTTATTACATTATCTTTAGAGTATGAGAGTTCTGATATCTACCCAACACTATTTTGCAGTTATTGTAAATATGATTCTGATTGCTAATCTCCTTCTGATAAGTCAGTGGAATGGTGAAACTCAGTAGACTTTCCAGAAGTTGGTATATTAGTCATTTTTATTTATTCTTAGAATTCATTCTGAGTCCAGCTGTCTATATATGATTTGCTGGTGAAGAAGCCTTTGCTTCTAGTGGAGGTTGGTATTCCTGGGTCAGCGTAATTGCCCTGCCCCTTGCTCTTGCCTGTTGGATACCCAGCACGGAGCAGGCTGGCTCACTGCTCCTATAGCAATACAGCAAACAATAGCCTGTGTGGGGAAGGGAGAGCGAAGAAAAGGTGAGGCTGATTGAAAGTGACATGAGAAAGTGCTGAGAGTAGGAAAAGGATCTGTGTCCGTCAGCTTTTGCTCTCTAACTTGGTCAGCGAGATGAGCGTGAGAGTGGTCAGACCTCTGACACAGACAGAGGGATACCCTCGTCCCTTGTGCAGTGAAAGAGGTAGGACAAAAGAGTGGTTACTCAATCGGAATGGCACAGCATTCCTTTTGTATCCTTGGATATGACTGACTAACAGTGAAAGTCACCACAGGATAGCACTTCTGGTCAGACACCCACATTGCAGTTATAGCGCGCAATTTTCATAACACTGCTTTTTAGAAATCTGATTCTAAATCCTGAAGTACTCTTACCAACAAGAATTTGGTCAGAAATTTGGTTAAATCATTATTATAAAGTGGCCAGACATTTTTATTTTCTAATGCCAGCTCATGTATAATTGCTCTGTATTTTCACCACAACTAGCTTTCTCCAAACTCTCTTTTTTAGAAGTTTCATTGTTGGTGTTGATACTTTTCGTATTGTGAAACTATGTAGGCTTTGGCTTTGTCTACTGACAACTGATGAACTGACGTGAGCATGGGCACCAACTGCGGAGGTTGTGTACATGTTGAATAGGGAACAACAAAAAGCGTCTTTTCGACTCCCCACCCTCACCAACTGAGAGCTTTTTCCCTTAAAGCTCGAAGAATGTCAGTAAGCTGTGAAGTTATGTCAAAGAGTTTGGGCGTTGTGTTGGAGGCTTAAGATTTCAGAGGTCGTTCCGGGGTCAGAGGCTGATCTAGATTGTCTCTTGCAGATTTAAGGTCCGTGTTAACAATAGAGAGTCTGTTTTGTGTAACAATAATGAATTCATTAGCTAAGAGGTTAAACTGGGGCATCAAAGAAGTAAAACACAAAAAATAGCAATGCGGTCCAGTCATTACTTCCTGTTAAATATAGTGATTTGATTTATGCAAATGAGACAAACAGTTTGGTTCATGTCTCAACAATCTGGCACATGTTAAATCAGGCAATATGGCGCTAGACTCACTTTAAATTTACAAGAGTATGGATAGAAATGCTTTATATAAATTCTTATAAACAGTCCTATTACAGTAGTTAAAGGAAATTATTAAACTTAAAATGTTCCACTACTGATTTTGACGTTCAGAAGAACATAAGTCAGGTAAAATAAGTTGCTGTAGCACTGATTTTTGCAGCAGCACTATTTGATGTTTGTTGAGCAAGAGCCAAGTCAGGTAAATCTAATGAAGTGAAGAGTGTAAAATTACCAAAAAGTGGTATATTAAATAGATTTTTAATTTATTTTAAGCAACTTTGATGTGTTTGAACACTTTTGCTCCTCATTTAGTCTTTATGATCATCCTCTGCCATGTGTAACATTGTAATATGAAGTGAAAAATTCTCTCTCACAGACTCTCAGTACATGCCTAATTCTTGTTTTTCAGACATCATCCAGAAATCAATTAACAGTCTTATACTGAGTCTTCCTTGCTGTCACACAAACACAAATGATGAACATTAACTTTCCTTATTGCCTGCAGAAGTGCAGCATCCATTAATCTCATCCGAGAAATGCTGTACGGCTCAGATGGCCCACAATTTTAATCAAGAACTTCGGCAATAAAGCCAGAGGAATGTTCATTAACAGAAATGAAATGCAGAAATCTTCTACAGAAGATGTTCATTAATGTTTAGAATCACAAATACATTTATAGGTCTGTGCCTTGTGTGCTAACCTAGTTACCGTAGTGACAGCCACCAGCAACGGTAAAAACAATTTTCCCACTGGGTAAAAAAAATGATGTTCATTTAATAATATATTTCACCATAATTAGACACGACTATCCTCACAAATGAGCATAACTATATTTAAGAGTATTGGGTGATTTGACATCCTACATTGGACCCACATTTATCGTACCCAACATAACAGAGATTGTTTTAAAAACCCAGCTGTTGAGCTGCGCTGGTTAAGCATACTCGCTGAGACTAGCAATAATAATGCATGTACAGAAAGCCGCCTATGCTACAGTGTATATTTTAGCACAGTTCATGTTTCAGACGTAAGACAAAGAAGTTCATGTTTTACATGAGTTAAAAGTTGTCTTGTTAAAACAGCCTCAGGCAAAATGGCTTCAGGCACAGCATCAGGATAAGCTAAGCAGCCACAAACTCTTGGTTTGTAAAGTTGATTATATCTTCACAGTTCTATGCTTTCTTTCTAGATTAATTACAGTTTTGCATAGATTAATTACAGTTTTGAAGATGACAGTATACTACAACCACCACACAACCACACCTTTTACTGGCCTGCACTGTTATTATGTTATTAAGCCTCAAATCTTATGCTGTTTGCTCCCACATCTACTTCAGTGGACCTGATGATAAAGTGTTGTTTGTTGTTTTTATTATTATTGTTGTGGGTATTACTATTGTCCTTATTATCATTGTTGTGATGATCATCCCCAATCCACAGCTACTTACAGCTGCCTGTGTTTGCAGCCTTCCCTTGTTTCATCATCGTATACTCTATTCTTTGTGTGACTGGTTTAAAATAAGTGTTTCTTTGTTCATGTCAAGCCTGATTGCTGCTCCAGTTCTTATTTTAATACACTTTTCTCCAAAGTCCTTGTTGTAATTCATCACATTTTGCTATGTGAGACT
Organism: Colossoma macropomum; assembly: GCF_904425465.1. Lineage (NCBI taxonomy): Eukaryota > Metazoa > Chordata > Actinopteri > Characiformes > Serrasalmidae > Colossoma > Colossoma macropomum. The sequence continues at coordinate 22,550,687 of NW_023494784.1, read as the reverse complement.
GTATGGTGTGTGTTAGGTTAATTAGCAGGTCGAGCAACAGCAGGAGGTGTGAGACGGGGAGATGCTGGTCGAGACTGGTCATTAACAAGGACAGTGTGAAAATGTGTCTCAGCCTAGTGAGGGTCCTGACCTTATTCCACTAACCTATTCATACTGGGCCAAATGGACCTGTCTCTCAGCTCTAAATTGTCCTCTATTAGCCTAGCGCAGTATCCTGTAAGAAAGAATAGTTCTGCTGGAGTGCTGGGTGTTTGATGAATGGAGAGGAATGTGATTGTTATCTAATGTGGTAGACATGGCGGAATTGGTGAGAGCAAAAGAATGAAAAGAAATCAGGGGGATTTGGGATCCTCCTTCAGTTCTGTTTGACCTGAATGCCAAACATGAGGGAACTGCCAGTCTTCCCTGTTCCTTTCTTTTCTTTTTGTCCTCTCTTTCCTCCTCTCTTTTCTGGGGTTTTGTGTGTGGAGTAAAAGGCTCAAGAGAGGCTATGTATAAAGTGCTGAGGCGGTTGAATGTGCCCCCCCTTTCCTCTACCCATTTTAAACTCCCACTGAGGCGGCACACCTCGCCAGCTGGGCTTTAGGACAGTTTGGACCGTCTTTCACTTCCCCTCTTATTTTCTCTCCATTGCTCTTTTTTTTATTTATTATGCACTATGTAGCTAAGCAAATAAACTGCTCTTTCGGCCTGAGTCAAAGTTTGTGCAAAAAGTAACTGTAGGAGTTGGCTGTAGGCTAAATAGAAAAACTGAGTGGAGATCTGGAGGCAATCTGTGGATAGGTGCCACATTCTATCCATGATTCTGTCAACAGTGAACAGTTTATTTGAGAAACAATTATTTGAGAAGAAGAGACTCTGTTAAACATTCCCTCACAGGACTGTAGTAAAGGCAGTATTGTAAAACTCAGTTTAATGACTGCATTTATGAAATTGACAATTCAGTAAAACCTCTAAACACAAAATGACCTTGAATCCGCTGAACATTACCTATACAAACACGCACATTATGAAGCAGTGCCTTTGATTTCACATATCTCACCTTATTTTACCTTATGCAAGCATGGCTGGGTACCGTTTGAAATTAGTTGATGCTTACCAGTACTAGTGTCCTGAATTAGATATCAATGCCAATGTTAAGTGGCAAAAATTAGAATTGAAAAGGTATTATAAAAGACTTGTATAATTGCTTCAAAAAGGTTGATGGTGGGATTGTTACTGATTAATAATCCATTAGGCTATGTTAAAAAAAAAAGTTGCTACATTTTTATGATTTAAAATTAAATGTAGTTGTTGTTCATGCAGTGCAACAAAGTTGAGATATGTAGATGTGAAATGGAGGATTTTACAGAGCAACACGATTGTGTGTATTGCCGGTGCTGTGACGCTGAAACAGAATTCCACTAAAGGTTCATTAATGTACTGTCTTTAAAAAAAAAAATAAATAAAACAGCACCTAGACATGTTGCCAGTAGTGACACATTACAGCCAGCCATCACTTTGATAATTGCAAAAAGAATGTGAATGTGAAGAAAATGACATGATGCTAATAAACACAGTGAAAATAATAAAAACGCTAAAATATGCAGGGCAGGCGGCCTCAGGACCAGGACTGGGAATCAGTGCAGTAGACTGAGGGAGTACAGGCACTTCATGTGACATGCAGAGCTGGTTTAAAGTGCCTGTGTTTGAGACCTCAAAGAGAGAGCAGAGAGTTGGACTTGAGCCTAGTGGATGTTTTATCTGTATTAAATGCTTTAGTCCCAGGAGTGAAAGACAGAATATGGGACTGTTAAGTGCTGCTGGAATATGGGAAACACTCTCAGCCTAGCAGACTGGATCTGCTCAAGGTCAAACTGGTTGCTCCTCTGTTTGCTTGACACAAAACAGTTGAGGCAGAGCTTTGGTTAGAGCCTTATTTCTTGTAATTGTATATATACATACACTCTGTTCTGTATTGTCTTGTAGATAATGTAATGTGTGGGAGTTGTAGTGAAAACAGCTGCATGTTCAAATACGGTCCCGTTACTTTATGGAACTGCTGTGGTGGTTTATTTTTCTCATGTTCCAATGAATGTTTATAATCCAGCTCTATTCCCTAAATGGAGTTAAAAATCTTCTTTTGCATGTGTGTGTTTATATGCGGTTAAGCCTACATTGAACCAGGCGAGATTGATAGGTACTGAGCAGCTTTTTGGCTTGTGAACGAATTTTCAGTCCTCAGGATTGATGCGTTTTCCTGTGGCAGAGCCATTCCTCTTCTTAATGATTCTCATTATTAAGCAGGCGGGCTAAGTGGCCTACATATTAGGGTGGGTGGGGCTCCCTCCCACTACTTAGTGGCATAAGCGTCATATATTATGGCACTGTTGGCACAGAGACTTTAAAGCTTACGCACCGTTGGCATGGTGCTGTGCAAAAGATAGAAAGGATAGATAACCACTGCCTGTTTCGCGGACTTAGGGCTAACATAGCGATATAGCAGAGATTGTTATATTCTTATCAGAATTAAGATCAGAATCAGCAGATGCGATTGGTTTAAAAAAAGAAAGTTACCTTCATTTTGGCTTGTTGAGATTTTCAATGTAAAATAACATGAGGCAGGAAAATGCACTGAAGGCTACTAATCAAAATTTAGACATTAGCAAACTACCTGCATGTTGCAGATCTTCCCCATGCCAATGAAGGACAGAATAGCCAGCCTAAATCATTACAAGCCAGTGGCCCCAGCACCAGTGGTTATATTAATGCTTTATGCAGTCCACCACCTCCTCAGTCCACTACACCTTGCCTACTGAGTGAATCCCCTAGTAAAAACGTTACATTGTCTTGCTTGTGGACCCCGGCTCTGCATTCAGTACAGCTGTGCCTGAACAGCTACACAGCAAACTGTCCCAGCCAAATATAAACCCTTCCATCTGCCAGTGGATTAGCATCTTTATGATGAACAGAATGTGCAGCTCTGATTCTCTCTATTAGCACTAGTGCACCGCAGGGTTATATCAGTAAGTGCAACCCTCCTTCATACCGATAAAATTTAAACATGATTTGCACCGCTCAGAAATGAACTTGGTGCTTAACATACAAAATTGGTTAAAATGTGAATCAATTTCCACAAAAACTCATCTTTGTGTTTTATCCTGGTTGTTATTACACATCTGGGAATGTTAAGGACTCTTTTAAATGCTTGGGAACAAACAGCTTGGGGAACAGCACTAGCACAAAAAATTAAAAAGTCCATCATTAGTTGTTCTTGTGGTGACACTTGCAGAAACTCAGCATCTTCCAATCAGTTTTAATGAGAGCACAGCTGGCTATGTATAGTGAAGTGCTTTTTAATCCAGAATCAACACTGCACCCCTGTGCACTGCCCCGCTGCCTCGCCATTTGCAATACGGTGTAAAAACAAAAGTACTGCAGAAAGATCCTGCTTTGCTGCCAATACATGTCGCTACTGGTATTAAACAAGCCTTTTTGTTATGATCAGTGGTATTTGTCAGTAATAATGATGCACAGCAGCGATAACAATGATGCATCAGGTCCATTCTTGTTTAATATCGAAGTATTCCCAGTTCCAGTTTCACAGACCTAATACTGAAGCTGTTTTTGATTCATCCATCACTTGCCTGGCAGGCAGGTTGACAGGTCAGCCGCAGTTCTAAGACTAGTAGTATTGCTCTATGAGAATAAACATCACATGTCACCTAAGCATTCTTTTTTCCAGAGCAATCTTTCTGCTCAGTAATACTGAGTGTTACTTTCTTTTACTGTTCCCCACTTGAGTATGTGTTATGGCTAAATTGAATTGTCCTATATATGTCTACGTACATATGGCACTGTCTTTCACTGGGTGGTTTCTTCTGCTTCTTGCTGTTTTTCATTTTTATTCTGCCTGAACACAGATGTTCAGGCAAATACTTTTAACTTTCATTCTCTTCTCTGCCCCTCTCCCTCCTAGACTATGAAGAAGTCCAGGGTGGGCAGTTAGACTTCTCCATAGCTCTCCTCCCCTCCCTAGGACAGAGCTGAATGAATGAGATCACTGGTTTACAGAAAGGTTCAAGCTCCATACAGATAGAGAGAGAGAGAGAGAGAGAGAGAGAGAGAGAGAGAGAGAAAGAGAGCGAGAGAGAGAGAGACTGCTCTTTCCTAATTGAACTGTGGTTTAATGGCTGCCTTTAAAGAAAATGAGTGCTGCCTTTGAGCAGTAGTATTTGCATTTATGAAATACAATCCAGCTTGGATAGCCTCAGAAGGTTTCCTGACGGATTCTCTCCAGAGGTAATGGAACCTTTTATCTACTGTAATGTATGTGTGTGCAAGAGGCTTCTCTTGAGTTATACACTCCATTGTGGTACAGGATTTTCTATTGGAATTGCCATATTATTAAATAAATAAAATGAGAGAGGGCAGGGTTAAGCCTAAATTTGTCTTTCCACACTTCTGCCTCCACATAGTGTTCCATCTGATATGTCTCACAGTGGGCTCTTGTGAAAAGCCAGGCAGTGCCTGTCCAAATTTTTAAACAGATTAAAACCTAAGCTTTCAATGTGATAGCCATCGTTTTTAAAACCCACATTCATCCACACACACACACACACACCCACCCATCCACTTACATACTCACTCCCTCTCTAATGGCTATTTTTAACTCCATGCCTGAGGTCTCTCCCAGCAGGAGTGCAGGGTTTTAAGTGTGCTTGCCTGCAATACCATCAATACTTAATCACTCAATTACTATTCAATGCATATTCTGTCGTGCAACAGTCTTGTCTCATATCCCATGCAATACATCTGAGAAATCCATCATGCCGATTAAACATTTTATTCATTTATAAATGCCCTCTATAATGATGTTCCTGCCTCTAGTTTATTTCTGAAATAGTAGAAAACTCTGCTCATTCTCTAATTTTTAAAAATTTCTCTGTGTGTAAGCTCAACTTTCACTTTAATGACATGAACCCTATGAATTATGTAACTAAAGATGCTTTCACACCTACGATATTTGGTCCGGACCAATCAAACTTTTTCTTTAGTTAGATCCATTTTTACATGTGTGAACACTCCGCCCATACTTAGGTCCACTTCAAACAACTGACAAAATCACAGGTCTCAGTCCACTTCCAAGGCTGTTTTCACACCTAGTCTTTTTGCTAATCCACACCAGAGTGTGGGTTTTTGTAGCGTTGTGTATACGTGGGTGAATTCAGAAATGGGTCAAACACTAACAACTTTACAAGTGCTCTGTTTCTTCCACATTTGCCATCATTTGAGCTAAAAACTCAAACTTTGCATGAAAATAGTCATTTAACATGTGTGTTTCATAATCCAAGCAACAATAGTTAACCTTAAATGATGTTAGTTTCTTTATGATTGGTTTGTCAGTTTCAATGCAATCAGTCAGGTCGCTGATGCAATGCATGTGCCAAAATCAAACACTTTGCTATTATTTTTATGGCTCTTCTACTGTTATTAGCAGCAGCTTGCTGATTTGCTGCTAGAAAAAAGGAAAACAACATGCTCTCATGTTGAATTCACTTGTTTGGTGGGCACCAAAATAAAAAAATAAATAAAAATTCATTCCCACCAGCAGTGAACTGAGCTTGAATTTACCTGGAAGCTGACAGAGACCCGTCATGATTTTGCTGGACCACTGTTCAGTTCTTTGGTGTGGACCTGAATGGGGTGGAGTGTTCACACCTGTCAAAATGGACTGAAGTAAAGAAAAAGTTTGATATCTCTGCACCAAACAAGGTAGGTTTGAAAGCACCTAAGTGAACTCTGGTTCATAGTTTATGGCTGGTTTTGCTTCCACCAAACAAGAGGATTCCAGAGCAGCACAAAAGCATGCTTTTCCCTTCTTCAGGCAGAACATGAGTGCTGTACTGTCAGCATAATCTGCCTGTTTTTGACTCTTGACAAAAACTTGTATTGTTCTTGCAGCATGAGCTACTGCTAATAACGGTAGACCAGCAATAACAAATAATTTTGATTTTGTCACATGGACTGCGTAATATATTATAGAATATTGATTGGTTGAATTCAAACTGATGCGTAATTAAACCGATCGAGCATAAAGAACAAAAGATCAAGTAAGGTTAATTTTTATTCTTCTTATTTCAATACATGTAGATATTAAACATTTTTATTTTCATTCAACATAACAGGTGTGATATTATTTCGTCATGAATATAAGTGAGGGATAGATCTGGATTGTAAACTGTACTTTAGTGAAAGTAAAGAATAGGTAATTTAATATAAGCAAATTTGAGAGGAACAGCCAAATTTCTGACCAGTCGGAAAACACAAAGAGCATTTACGTGTTTTACTTGGTACCCTTCAATGACTGCGATGTGAAACCAACTGAATCAGATGGGGAAAAAAAAAAAAGAATCTGGTGTGAGCTTTAGCTAAAGAACTAGGTGTGAAAACAGCCTAGGCCTTCAAGAGCATGCATGAGAACTATTTTTAAGTTAGTCAGGCTGTCTTAATAGAAAATGTTAATTCCTGCCTTTGTTTAAATACATCACTCTTATAATGTCCCTCCGCAAGTTGGCTGTAGAGAGGCGGAGGGGAGTAACTTGCCTGTCATCTCTGAACTTTTATTTTTTTGGCACTACAGTAAATAAGCATGCAAAATTAAACACATAAAGAAACCAAAAGTATAATTAAATGGTGTAAGGAATAGCCAAGCAATTAAAGAAATGATGGATGGTCCAGCTATCAGTGGAGGGGAGGTGAAGAAAACGCATTATAAAATTCAAAGAAGAAGACTGTAATAACTGTAGCATGAAATAGCCATAGAGATATATGTGCCTTGCTCTGCAGCTGTGCAGTGGGCCTCTGCCCAAACCATTACTTAGCTTCAGACAAAGGGCAGACATGATTACATATGCTCTATTTAACACAGCCATATAGTCAGGTAAGCTCTCTCTATGTGTATCAGAGAGGCAGAGATAGACAGGCGGGTCAGCATGGAGAGACAGAGATCTGAAATATGTTTAGGAGTTCAAAGTGTGATGCTGTAGTTATTTTTTATGTTGTCATTTTCTAGCACATTATCTTTGCCCTTTTGCTCTGAGAGTTTAAAGCCTTCAGGTTTGTTATCCAACACTGTAATTTTTTTAAAGATATTACTTTTGCCACAGGGATAAAACTTTTGCTGTTAAGGATATCGCTTTCTTTCTGTCACACCATCCCTTTTTCTTTCCCCTTATCATTTTCCCCTCTCACCCCTCTCTTTTTTGTCTTTGGCTACAGAGGGACTCGATGAAAGATGACAGAGGAGGTGATTGTTGTAGCCAAGTGGGACTACACCGCTCAGCAGGACCAGGAACTTGACATCCGGAAAAATGAGCGCCTGTGGCTCCTAGATGACTCTAAAACCTGGTGGAGAGTCCGCAATGCCTCCAACCGCACAGGCTACGTCCCGTCCAACTATGTAGAGCGCAAGAACAGCCTGAAAAAAGCTTCACTGGTGAAGAACTTGAAGGATACCCTTGGTAAGTGACAAGCTTTTGAACTGAGTTTATATATATCTATGCTCTGCTTTGTCTTCTTCATGTTTTGGAAAGTAGAGTAGTCTCCTAAGCAGTTGTTGTTTGACAGAAATTGATAAATTGGGTCGTTAGCAGTATTGTCCTGCCATCACGATTTAGTACCTGGCTTCTGGACCCTGTACTCCTTTGACAGGTAAATATGAATCTCGGTCAGCATGCCCCACTTCACTCAGTCATTTTCAGGAGATTTATGTAGCTAGCACTCAATATGTAATCTCTCTGAGATCAGAGAAGCTCTTGGGACTTTTTGTAAACTGTTTAGTCAAAACACATACACTACTTTACATTTACATGAAAATAGAGCCGTTTAACATTAATAGCAATAGTAGTTAACCGTAAATCATGTTGGTTTCTGATTGGTTGGTCAATTTCAATGTGACCAATCAGGTCACTGATGCAATACATGTGCCAAAATCAAACCCACTGCTTTGCTATTATTTTCATGGCTTGTCTACTGTTATTAGCAGCTGCTTGCTGATTTGCTGAATTCACATTTTACTTGTCCAAAGGCCAGAATCACTTGTACATTAGGAAAAGGTCAGAAGATTATCAAAAGAAGCACACTGGTAGCTAACATAGATACTTATGTCAAATTTGAGTGTGCAGGACTGTTAACACTTAACATGCCTGGTTCTTTGTTGTAGCTCATCTAGTCAAATTGATCCCTTCAAGTGGGGATACAGTTTTGTTCCTATTTATTTAGACTCATACATGTCGGTATTGGCCCTCAGATCGACTAGTTTCAGAACTTACTTAGTACTTGGCCAGCTTGTGGAAGTCTCAAAAACATTCTGAATAATTAGCTTATCTGCTGTCGCTGAATTGAAATTTTCAGGACTGATGAAGATATAAGCTCATTTATTGTTTGTAACCACTGTTCATGTGCCTCGGTGGGCTACTCAGCAGGGAAACCTGCAAATTAAAGTATGTGGTGAGATTATCATTCTTTAAAATGTTCACTTCTCTCATATCATATTTGTTTTTGTTTAATAAAATGTAATTTTATCTTTTGTTCTTTACTTGTCCGATCATTCAGCTGTCCGACACAATTTGTCCTGGGAAAGCGCTAATATAGAGTTCCACCCAGATCATCAAACATCATCAAACTTCATTATTCAAAAATTTGATTTTATACACACTCAGGATTGTATGATTATCAGATTTACATGAGCATAAATTGGGTCATCTGTAAAAGTAATGATCATGTAACGTTCATATTTTGTAAGATTTTTTCCGGTTTACCTTTATCCTGTTCTCAGTGCAGTAGATCTTTTTCCCGACTCAGTGTTCCAATTCATTTATATTTCCTGAAAGCTGAACCCATCCTGCATACTTTCAGCACATTATAGTGTAGGGGATAGGCATCAGCATGAACTCCAGTGTTAATGATTTGCTGAAATGGAGGAATGTAGAAAAAGAGAAATGCTGGCATTACAGAGGTAATAGTTAAAGTATCTTCTAGAATCTAATAATTCTTCTCATTGAAGATGAATCTTTTAAACTGCTTCAGTGATGTGTTCTTTGCTCTATGAGCTGTACCCAGAACTATGCTGGTGGTGGATGTGTCTTTTGGCGTATTAATGGACTTGTAGGCCCAGTGTACCCTGATTTCTGCTCTGCTAGTGTTTTTCCTAGAAAGTTTGAATAGAAAAAATATACAGATTACTATAAGTACCATGACTTCCCTCATCTCAGACAACCAGGATTACAATGGATTTAGCATGGTTCAAGATATTTACTAAATAGGCACAGATTATGAAATAAAGATTCACACCAAGCTAAGGGATAAAGAATAATACATGCAATGTCTATTCATTTTTATTATTGCTTTCAGTGGTCACTAATTAGCTTTGTTAATGGGTCGTGAAATACAGAAACCACAGGTGATTGATCATGATTGGTTCAGAAGAGAGGGGCTGGACGACTAAATATGTGAAAACAGGATTAATGGCTTCTGATAGGGTAAAATGAAATGACCTCTCATAATACGACATGCTGAGACAGCCAGCCTGACTGAAGCAGAGGTGTCAGACTTATTCACATGGAAGGCAGCACTAAGAAATGTTGATGAAGTCATGGGCTGGATAAATACTTAAGTGGTCCATGAAACACCATTGTATTAAAATAAAATATACATATCAGCAGTGAGTACAGCTTTCAGTGCCTTGTGTCAACATTTACTAATTTTCAAAATTATTTGGAGAATCATTGTTCATAATTTTCAGTAATTTAGCTTTACGACTTTGCGAAGTTGTAGTTCAGCAGAGTAGAGAACTTGCTTAATGTAGGGGGGGCATATGAAAAATAAGCATCATGTATTTTCTAAAATATAAACATTAAATCTGTCATGAAATCCAGTCTTCTGAAAACTGCTTGGCTTGGTGCTGTGAGTTAATGGAAGAAAAGTGCCTTAATTTTGGCTATGAGAACATGTTTGTAGTTGTAGTGCTTTAGAAAATTAGTCATGACTTCACAGGCCTCATTCACTTGGCACATTGAATCTATTCTGAGCACTGTATTAAAATGTAGACTGGCCAAATTGGGCACTGAATTTGACCAGTGAGCTAATGGAAGTAGAACTGACAAAGTTTACATAGTAAGCAGTGGATTACAATCCATATGTACTGATTTTAAGCAGAGCAGCTGAGTGTGGTGTCTTATGAGTGAGTTTTTTTGTTTTTGACAATCAAATAATTTTAGCTTTTGGTGTGATTGAGTTTAAAAAAGTGGCAGAAGAGTTTAGACAGATGAAGGCAAGGATTTGGGGCCCAATAAAACTTTCCTGGAAGTAGGTCCCAAAGCAGCATTTTTCCATAGTCTTCAATGACAAGTGTCTTGGAATGACCTTCTGGAATCAAATCTAACTTTGAGTGCGTGTTGGGTATAATGTCCCAGAGGGGACGTCTGCTTGTTGGTTGTCAGGGTTACAAGCCTACTCCTCCCCTTTTCCACTTCAGTACAAAGGCCTGTCAATCTTGTAACCTTAGTACTTCAGGCGTGTACACACATGCACACACGAATGCACATACACATGCATGCACACCATCTTTTTCAGTTTGTGTTTCTTTCTGGTTTCATATTTAACTGGAAGTACATGAACGCTTTAGATTTGCAGACCAGCCTTCCAGTACAATATTGACCTAATGCTTGTTGGTTTTGGCTTTTGGCCTGTTTTAAACTCAGCAGTACCGCATTTTGAACATGCCCTTTTTATAGACCTCAATCGCTGGTGCAGTCACGTTGTTGGTCTTATATCTCCTAAATGCACATTTATCACTCTTTTTTGGTTATTTTAGTCTCGATGGTGCATGCGTGTGTACTGTGTGTCTGTGGGTTTGCATGCATAATTAACCCAGTCCAGTGAATAGCAGTTTTGTGTGTTTGTCCTGCTTTTGCCCCTTGTGTAGGTAGGAGGCAGGCGGCACACTAAATGCCTCTTTCAACTGGTCTTTTGAAGGTACTGCTCACACAGAGCTAATGCTCAGTACCCTCTCCCTGAAAGCTTTACGTAATCCCACTTGCTGTGTTTGAGTGGTCAGGCCAGAAACGGCCTCCAACAGCATTCTGGTTAGAGTGTGAATGAGTGGACATGCACTGTTAAAAGAAGCAAGCTTTTCTGAGCCCTGTAGATGCTAGAAACATATGCCATATGTGGAAAGCTGGTGATTTTGTTTAGTAATAATACATTTAATAAACTAATCTAATTAGATTGAATTAAGCAACACAACAGTAAGAAGGATTTCACAAGTTTTTGTTTTTTTAGACATTTGGTGACACATCAGTCTGACATGATTGTGTTTTCTAATAGAGACACTTGTCTGGATCTATCTGTTTCTCTATAGCTATTACGCCAGTCTGCTCCATTAGAGCCTCAAACCTGTTTCTTTCACAGTGCTGCAAAATGCTCTAACCTTTGAGCAGGCTTTTTGTAGCATCTTAATGAGTCTCAAGGACAGAGCTTTCAGTGTCAGTTTGCAGAACTGTGTACTTCACGCTTTTCCACCCAAGGAGCATTTTAAGTATTTTTTTTTTTTTAAAGAATTCGTCTGTTGCCTGGTCTTCTCCAGTCTGTTCAGTGCGATCTTTATATGAGTATTAAACGATGCTGTGGTGTTGATATAAAAACCTGGCCTCAATGGGCTTAAGCAGAGCCTGCTGCTGTGCTCACTGTACCCTCTGCTTATTATGAAGAGGGAGATGTGGTATTGTATTGGTACTTTGCTTTATTTAACAGTCCTGGCACAGAACTTTGTATTGTGTTTGGATAAATGCATGGATGCGTACATGGATGGCTGACTGTTGAGAAGGATGCGAATGGTGTGAGAAGGGAGCAGTAATTGTGAAGGTCTGGAAAGGGAAAAGTAAAAGCAGTATGATGTCCTAGAGGGTGAGGTTGTGCACAGTTCTTCTGCCAACTCAGCCCTTTGTTCCAAGTGGACCCCTGCCTTGAAGTGCAAATGAGAAAGCTTAATGGAAACTTGGTATCATTGTGATTATTTAGTTGTGAATTCAGTACTGTGCAAAATACAGTTAAATTGACCATTAAGCACAAGTTATTCATATTTTGGCATCAAGAAAAAAGGAGAAAACAAATATGTAGCAGGAAATTACACAGAAACCTCACCAAATAAATGTCAGTGTTTTCTAATGAAATCTGCAGGGATATTTTTCCACACCTCCAAAGTTCAGTTCTAGAGGTTGGTTGCATTTTCTGCTTCTCACAATCCAGGTAATCCCAAACACATTTAATGATGGTGATGATGTCTGGTGGTCACTTCATTGTTGAGTTGTCTTTTCATAGTGGAAGGATGGACAGAACGTTTTCAGATCTGGAGCAAGCAAGTTTTTCTTCAATCTCTTAAACCAAGGAAAAATAAGTACTGTTTATCTGATGGTGGCAGTTTTGGTGGTCTACTAGGTCTTATGTGGTTGCTTTGAGTCCCACTGTCTCTATGTCTAAGATTTTTTTGAAAACCTAGTTTTGGAAACTCCTGTTGTTTTTTATTTTTCCTTGATTTTCCACATGGATTATTTTATATGTACAGTCCTCAAAAATATCTTCTGAAAGCTGAATGTGTATGTAATGACCATTTTGACCTGAAATTAAAAGTAATTAAGTAAATAAAGGGTGGTCTCTGACTTTTGCACAGTACTGTAAATGTCTTTGCAAATGGGAGGAAAAGTACTTGTGAGTTTTCATTAGGAAAACTTCAACTTACTCTTCTGTCGACAGCTCTTAATATTAATTCTAATATCTGAACTGTTCAGAACTAATATTTGAATGTCAGCCAAACAGTGCTCTGTTATGGTTAGTATACCATAGTTGAGATGGACATATGCCAGCATTCTTTTTGGCACTGTGCATATTTTTAATCATGTTGTTCTGGAAAGTTTATAAAATTGAATTGTTACAAATTTATAATGACCATGACTAAGAAACAGTATTGAATATGGATTGTGATCCCTTTGATAAAGTTAGTATCGGTGGCAGTACCGAGCCAGTCAATACCACAAATCTCACAAATGAAAGCAAAAGCATGCTACAGTTAGGCATAGACTTGGGGTCAGGACAGTGGTTAAGCTTCAGATTAAAGGGATTTAGTTACAATAGGATGTGGGACAACAAGCATAGTAATCCAAAAAGAAAGTGTCTGTGTACTGACATGATTGTTTTCCTACGTTTGGCTTTTTTTTTTTTTTTGGTCCGTGCATTATGGTGGTTAACTATTCTGTATAAAGGAGTTTTGGTCAGTCAAGGCTTACCCCTGCAGCCCTGCTCTCCTCCTCTGTTCTGCTCAAGTTGACAGCTTCCTGCCTCTATGGGACTGTTCAAAAGAAACTTGGAGGAACTGTTTCATATTGTCATGTCAAAGGCTACACACATGCACACATATTCTTGTGCGCAAGGTCTTTTCTGCTTCCAACTCCTCCTCAGACGTTCAGCTCACATATTCGCCGCTCTTCGTGGGATGCAATTCTATTTTAGGATTTCCCAAAAGCTTTTTGTTCTGTTTGTGTTGCTGTCTTCATTCCCTGTCAGCAGATGCCTCAGAAGTGCACACAGCTCCCAGAGAAACATATCCTCAGATCACCAACAGAGGAAAAGTTTGACTGCTACTTTGTTTGAACTGTAAACTGCTCTCTGTTTACGCTAGGCCAAGCCCTCCCTCTGCAGGCTCCTTGCTGCCATATGTCATGACTGAGTTGGATCAATAAAGCCAACTTCTGTTTTTATCCTGAGTTTCTGAACATTAGCATAGCTCTTACAGCTTCAAAGCAAGACCTGCCAGACCTGCACCAAGCTTTAGACATTGTCAGCTGTGATTACTATTACTGTTTACCCTGGTAGCTCAGTTTTTTACCTTCTCCTCTTTGCAACAACTTACTACACATACTGCACATTGTTTTATAACCCCTAAACTCTAATGACTTATCAACAGATCTAGACTGCCACTCTCAAAATGACATACTTTACATATCAGTTACGTATGTAAGGGGTTAAATTCTCCAATCGGGCTAATTCTGACCAACACTAAAACAAGTGTCAACCTTTAGAGAGAGCAAACCTTGTAGTCACAGACTCACTGATCTCCATATAGTGCACATTAAATGTTCTTTACTGTGATACATTCCATGGGCAGTCATACTAATAATTCCATGCAGAATCAGAAATTAATTTTTATTTAAAAGTTAAAAAGCTAAACAGTGTGTCACACATTTATATACACATGCAAACATAATCTTAGGTAGTCCGACAGAGAACAGAGTCATGTTGTGTTCTGCAGTGAGCTGACAGAACAAAAGGTCTCTGATAATGGAGCCTCGTCTGCCACTGCAACTGTATTTTCTCCCTACAATCAGATCAGTCAGATTATTACAGCACAACGTTTTTTGTTTTTTTTTTTATTCTGGGTAGTGATGCTCTCATTTTAGCTCATTTCTCACGGAAAGGAGGTACCTGTTTTGTCCATGTCCAACATGCACATGACAAAAGATTAGCATAAAAATAAGTACGCTTAATACTTCTACCCCACCATCTGCAGTCTGTTTAGATTACCTTTTAGGCCTTAAGTCTTTAAAAAAACAGAGTTTGGACTAGATTTCCGGTATCCCATCCTTATCTGGTCACATACCTTCAAAACTGCAATAAAACCATATTCAATAGTCTTGTGAAAAATTTTGGACACCCCATGCATTGGCATGTTTTAATTGATATTCAAAGTGGAAAAAAAAACAGAGCATATCCTCTACAGGGAGCAAGACACTGTTGGCCTGTTACACATGCTAGCAGGATTAATCCTGTGCGAATACAAAAAGATCACAATCACACGTGCATGCACTACTTTAGATGTACTGTACATATCCATTCAAATATTTAGTTGTCATAGTTGTAGTCAGCTATGTAATTAATGAGCTATTGTCACTGCATAGCATGTGCAATACCAATAATTTCCCCACTGCACAAGCCATGGCCTCAGCGTATGTAGTGTTTGTGGTAGTTGTAGTCCATCAGGTAGTTCAAACACTTTGTTGTTTAGTTTGGACCTATACTGTGATGTGTAAGGTCAGCTAGGATTTGAGTTTTTATCGTAACCTGCAGGAAATAATTCAGCCCAAAACAGTTTTGTATTTGGAGGCTGAGGCACTCCCTGCTGTACATACTGCTCTCTTTAGCCTTTATCTCTTTTTGGAATTAACTGATTTTGAAAGTTAGACATGGCAAGTAGTGTATAATAGCTTTTTTTCTCCCCCAGCTGTGTGCTGCTGCCTTTCATACAGATCAGTAAAAATGTTGCATTCCTTTTTGTCATTCTCACAGAGTGAAACTTTCTAAAACATCTCATATCCTCTCCTGCCGTCCTTCAAAACAGACAGTCTGTGTTGTTTTTTGTCACTTGTATAACTCATCAACATTTAACAAAACTTGATACTTCTGCTTAAATGTTACTTTGGAACTCCATACTCCCTGTCCTGTCCTCCCCTTATCCTGCATGTAAAGCATCCAACAAACTTGTTTTGATCACAAATTTTGCATTTATTTCTCTTGGTCACACTGTCGTTGTGGATGGTGTCAGGGTTAATGAATGCTTAAGGAAGCTATTAGCACTGGAGTCTACAGGTTAATGCTCACTGTGAGGAATCATGTGTACTTTCGGCTGACACATCCAGTAGAAACTGACCACTGAGTGCACTTCAGCAATCGAGTGCCCAGAAGTGTGGGCTGGAGTGGCGTGAAAATATCTTGCTTTTTTTCACCTGATATCCTGTGTATGCGTGTAAAAAGCCTTTCAGGTTGTGTGATGGCCTCTTGGAGAGTTGTGACAGACATCAAATGTTCCCTGGTGTTCTCACATTTATTATAGTATGGGTCACTGCCTGCCAAATAGACTACTCTCTCCTGTCAGGTCTTGTCAAAATAAACCCCTGACATGCTCTCTTCCACCTCCTGTATCTGCCGACTGCTGTTTAAAAAGGCAGTGTGGCTTGGCTGCCCCCGCTGCCTGGGAGGCCCTGTGCACTTGCCTGGTTTAGAGGAGGCAGGGGTTGGAGCCTTTGAGGAGTTGGCAGACCTTGGCTCATTCTCCAAGCCTCACTGCACATACCACGCATCCACTGTAAGCTCAGCACACACACACACCCACACGCACACTGTCTGATTTTTCTTTTGGTTCAAGTAGAGGGGACAGCAGAAAGTGCAGAAACAGATTTCTTTAATGTTACCTGAAATGTTGAAGCCTTTTATGCCGCTGCCTGTCAAGACTCTGAGATAAGAGAATGTGTCCTACTTAGTGCAGAGCAATGTATCTGTCCCATTTAGAGGGATTTAAATAGACTCAGGAGATGTATTCATACCACAGAGATGTGTTTTTCAAATTATTTACATGCTCTGCCATAGATCTGATTGACGTGTGTGCAAAAGGTGGGGGTGGTAGAGAGAGACAGAGAGAGAACAAGAGAGAAAAAGACGATGTGTGTATTGCGGGCATTTTTCAGTGTCTTTTTGTGTGTTAAGCTTTTGTTAAAGGGGCCATATAATGGAAAAATGAATTTAGTGTAATATGTAAACATTCCTAAAGTTTCAAAATGTACCATTTACTCCCAAGTCAGAGTCCATATATGGAAATTATACTGCAAGAACAGGCTGGTTTGATTTTGTTGTTTTGTGATGTCACGAAAACCAATGCATTTACATACATTTACTGAACATAGTACTACACCTTCCTACACTGTATATTCACAGTGCAGTGATATTACTGCCACCTACCTCCTTCCGTACTGCCAGTCACATGTACTGTTAAGTACCACTTCTTTAATTCACATGTCTAGCATACTTGTCTAGTATATGCAAGATTCTTCTTGTATGCGCAATACCTCTCTCCCCTCTTGCCCCCTGTGTACTTATATTGATTTTTTGTAGTATGAACATGCTGCTGTAGTATAAGAATTTCATTCATGGATTTTTTTTAATGCTCTGTCTTGTAAATACACATGACAGTAAACTAATCGACACCAGTCCCCCACTTCCTCTACAACTCAGTGTGGAGCCCCATATTCTTGCAAGTAGTTATTTGGTATAATTATGTTCAAATTTGTGTTTAATTATTGAGTCAGCTAACTTGCTACCTGAACCAAAATGGAGAATTTCATACTTACTTACTTAGAGCCACCTAAACAAATGGGGCAATAAGTATGACTGAAGATGGCATACTTAGAGCCACTAGCAAATACGTTCTGCAGGATAGCTGAAGAACCCAGATGGACTGGCATTCAAACACAGTGTCTCAGTAATGCTTGGGCATATCTTGAAGTGTATCTGTTATTGTCTCTGATACTGACATTTTACCTAACCCATTGTGAGTATGGAGGAGGGTTGGGTCTGGGTCACCAGACACCACTTTTGAGTCTGGGGCTTAATTCCAGTCGTGGGCTTAATTCCATGAGACACTGAAGAAGGAATGTGCCTGTTTGACAACCCCTGTGAAATGGTCACGAAGGCATCTGTTCTTGTTCTTGTTCTTGTTGTCAAGTACCAGTGTAATGGTCATAGTGCACTCTGTTATGTTATACTTAGGCTAGTTTGTTAGGTATGAGTACATCTGACAGTGTGAGGTGTGGCCAATGTATGAAGTCTTCTACCAATAGCACAAGACTGAATTTTCCAAGGTATAACTAAGATTGTCCACACACACACACACACAGAGTAAGATGACATCAGCTAGTGTGCAACAAATCAGGCCATTACAAGCTGTAACCTGCAAATTGCCAGAACCCAATGAAACACAGGCTCAATAGGTATCACACAGATAGAAAACCTTGTGGTCAACGTAATATAAATATCTACTGATGAAACAAAACCACCGAATATAATGTTACAGCCTGTGAAAAGTACAGAAAATTGGCTATTTTCAATAAATTAGTGAATGATGAAAGACTAATATAACATCTTTAATGTTAACACCTTTTTATGCTGGACCAAGTAACAAGATGTGATAGAACTGTATTAATACTGCACACAATCAAAATGTGGTTGCAAGAAAGTGATAACTAGTGGAGATATCAATTTTTGAAAATTAAAGATTCTTTGTTTGGGTAAAAATGTTTCTTTTTTTTATTTGATTACTGTGAAACATTCAGAAACAACTATGTACATGAATACATGTTGCAGTGTTCAGTAAAAATTTCAACCTGATCCAGCAAAAAATAAGAAATTGGTGAGGCTTAAAAAAAAATCACAAAAATGATGAAAAGGGCTGAACTTCAAAAAAGTACTTGCAGTAGAGCTATAGGATTTGCAAGGCCCAAGAATTTAATAGAGGTTTTCGTAGGATTTTTTTTTTTTTTTTCAAGGAAATCCATGACATGAGCTGGGAGGTCTAGGTAAGTTGGTATGGAATGACCCAAATGTCTAGTGTGACCTGCAGCTTAAAGATGCTGGTTTAGAGGAAGTTCTGTTGTCCTCTCTAGTTCTACACATTACTCACTCACTCTTGCCCTGTAGAGAAGTACTTTGTCATGGTGCAGTCTGGAGTTTCTGTGAAATCTCTCTCTGACTTCTTCTGAAGTTCACCTGAACAACCATCAGCTTTTGGCTGCAGCACTTACAGAATGCCTGGCCCAAACTGTTAGGGCCCTGGAACTGTAGTAGGAACAAATTATTAATATCTGGAAATCTACCAAGAGCTCATTGTTGCATTATGGAGCCTCAGATGTATGACGTGTAAATAAAAAGCTTTTTAATTAATTGAGCTTTAAGTGTGTTAATTAACTGTAAATTATTATTAGTAAAGGCCTTTGCATGCCACAGCTAGATGGTCTGATGAGCTGCAGTATCATAGCTCCATCTCACTAGCTGAGCCTGACAGTCTACTCCTTTTGTTTTGCTATTCAAATGTAATTATGTAATGAAATAATATGTATTAAGTTGAGCAGTTGATTACACTGTTTATTGACCAGTTAGAGTCAGAGTGAACTTCTTTTTGACATTTTTCCATTGTTGCCATGATTTAAAATGACCAGCGTGACAGAAATGCAAAGGATGTTTTTTTCATAAATTGAGACTGTATGTAGAACAACAACTTTCCATCAAATTCTAATAATAAAATCTCCTCTTCTACTTACAAACACTAATGTGCTCTAGAAACTTTAGAATACACACTTCTGACATACTTTCTTTGCTTGTTTCAATGAGCTCTGTCTTTACATTTTTGTTATTGTCAGTGAGAAGGATTGATTCTGTCTTCCTCAGTCTCAGTTGCCCACCTGAACACCTCTAACCTGAGCACTTCTGTTTTTCAGGCCTCGGGAAAACGAAAAGGAAGACAAGTGCGCGTGATGCCTCTCCCACACCTAGCACAGATGCGGAGTACCCATCCAATGGAAGCGCAGGAGGTGGCGGAGCCGAGCGGATCTATGACCTAAACATTCCTGCAGTGGTAAAATTCTCTTACACTGCTGAACGAGACGATGAGCTCAGCCTGGCCAAAGGAGACCGGGTGGTGGTCATGGAGAAGTGCAGTGATGGCTGGTGGAGGGGCAGCCACGCCGGCCGAGTCGGCTGGTTCCCGTCCAACTATGTCCGAGAGGAGGTGGGGTACGGGGATGTGGATGGAAATTTCACAGACTCGTTTGGGGGTGTCCGCTCGCTGAGGGTGGGGCAGGCAACGGCAGTGGCTAACGGGCGGCAGGGGGGTGTGGGGGGCTCAGTGCTTCACTTGGTCCAGACTCTGTACCCCTTCAGCTCAGTGACTGACGAGGAGCTGAACTTTGAGAAGGGCGAAACCATGGAGGTGGTGGAGAAGCCGGAGAACGACCCAGAGTGGTGGAGGTGTAGAAACAGCAGGGGGGTAGTGGGCCTAGTGCCCAAGAACTATGTGGTGGTCCTCAGTGATGGGCCAGCTGCCAGAGGCCCTGCCTCAGGCCCCGCCTCAGGCCCCAGGTCCCCGCACATTGGCCACATGGGGCCCTCACGCACAGGCAAGTTTGCCGGCAAGGATTGGTACTACGGCAATGTGACGCGGCACCAGGCGGAGTGTGTGCTCAATGAGCGGGGAGTGGTGGGAGACTTCCTTATAAGAGACAGCGAGTCATCGGTAAGGAAGGGGCTTCACTGTTTAAAGTGGAATTCCACCAATTTTGCCAAATTTCTTCATAATTCAAAGCATGAAGTACAAGCAAAGTCATTCATGTGTTTTGAGTAAAATGAGTTCATTATAGAGAAACTTAACCTATTCTGATAAAGGTAAAATACTGGCTAATATGGGAAAAAAATTATTTGGGAACTGTTTTATGCAGAGTTATGGCCTGCATGTTTAGTTATATGTAAAAGTTACAACCCCTGGTCAAATTTACGTTTTGTTGCAAAAATAAGTTACACATATTTTACAGAGAAAACACGTATTTTACAGAGGAAAAATTGTAAATATGGCATTTTTCTGCAACTTTTACTCCATAATTTCTATTTATTTGCTAAGTTTAATATGTTGGAAAAATAAAACATATTGAATGTGCTGTAATTTTTTCACAGGCCACCTTTTATGTGTTATTATTTTCAAATATGTTAACCTCAGCAAATAAACAGTAATTATAAAACAGTAATTTTTTACTGTCTCAAAACTATCACAAAACAACATCTGTGGCATCACACAGCAATTTTATAACTATTTTATATGAGAACTATTTGTGAGGGAGCTTTGAGAGGCATTGTACTCTTCAGATGTCCAGTTCCTATCAGCACAACTGTGAACAATTCTCAGCGAGTTTCTCTGTAATGGAGCATTTCACATCAGAGCACTTTGAATGTATTTGTGTACGTGCATTAAATGCCATGCAAACATTGATTGTGCACTGACAGATCTGCTGATGTGTGGTTCTGTTGGGCTGATGTTGGATGATAATATAACATTTGGTTACTGCTGTCATCTAGTGGTGCAACTTTGCAAATGCAGCCCACTTCTTTTATCTAAATATTGCTCATTAAACACACTCACATTCACTCTCTCTCTCTCTCTTTCTTTCTCTTTCTCTTTTCAGCCCAGTGATTTCTCTGTGTCTCTGAAGGCGGTGGGTAAGAATAAGCACTTCAAGGTGCAGCTGCAGGATGGAGTCTACTGCATTGGTCAGCGGCGCTTCAACACTATGGACGAGCTGGTAGAGCACTACAAAAAAGCCCCCATCTTCACCAGCGAGCAGGGAGACAAACTCTACCTTGTGAAACCCCTCGCCTAAACTGAACTCTGCCTGTCTT
This sequence comes from Colossoma macropomum, assembly GCF_904425465.1. Lineage (NCBI taxonomy): Eukaryota > Metazoa > Chordata > Actinopteri > Characiformes > Serrasalmidae > Colossoma > Colossoma macropomum. The sequence goes on along the minus strand of NW_023494784.1, from coordinate 22,529,384 downwards.
CACGCCTCACTCTGTCTTTTTTGCCTTCCCTCCCCTTTCCTTTGCTCTCCTCACTTGTCCTCTCTGCCTGTCTTCTTGGACTTTAGTAAAGCCTTGGGGCTGGAGAGCAGGGTCCTCTTTACGAACAAAGAGGAGATTTTGGTTCAGGGCCACATGCTTCCTAGCTGGACTCTGGCAAGTAGCAGCTTGATGCTCTTTTAAGTTGGAATATCCAAATGGCTGTTAGATATCCTTTTTTACAGAGTGAATTCCGACCTCTGTGGAGGTCGTAGTAATAAAAAATGGTCTGATGTCGCCTTCACTAAGTGACCATTGTTAGCACTCTTTATGCCTTTGGCTTACAGCTCCTCTGCTCATACTACATCTGGTAAAACAGTGTTAGTCCATGGCTGCATCCCATTTGACTCCAGCTTCGACTGTTTCCCTTTATGCGTTAATAAAAATCTCTGCCAGAAGCACTTTGGGCCAGCTGTAGTAGAGGGTTATTTTTGTGGTTATATGTGATGAACTGTTTTTGATTTAGCTTCACACATACATCATGTAGCACTTCGTCCTCATGCGCATTGTTTTAGGGGTAGTTTATGAAGTGCAGAATGGGATGCAGCCCAAATTGTGTCTCCACTCAAAGGGCCAGTCTACAGGCCACCTCAGCGTCTCTGCATGTGTGTGTTACTGTGGCCACCTCAGTGTCACTGGACACTGAAAGCTAAATAGACAAGGCTCTTTCAGTTCTGACACTGTAGTGAAACTGCTCACTCTCATCATCATGGGACTGTTTCAGCCTTGAAGCTGGTTCCAGATGCTGAATTCCACTGCTGAAGCCAACTACTGGCCTCTCTCACTCAGCGCAGGTGATGAAACTTGGTTTCTCAGTTCTAACTGTACTCAGCTCATCAACTGTTTACCACGGAGTCGAGTCACTCTTCAGGGTTTCTTCAAGTTTAGGGTGCTCAATTAAAGGGGTACCTGCCTCGGCCAATGACGGATTGAAGAAGAGGAGGGGCATTTCTGTAGCCCATCCAGGAGTTTGAATGTGTGTCTCTCTACAACCAAATGTGCCACCCATCTCCAGTCCTGCTACGATCAGTGTCTTAGAGCTCCTTATCAACTCACACACATACACATACACATTATCTTCTCCCAATAACACTCACAGCTAGCTGATTGTGAACACTAATTTAAGAGTAATAACATAAAACACATGAAAACTGATTTTTTTTTGTTCTCTTTTTCCATATCTGTCTGTTTACCAATAAAAGTGTTGATTCAAGGGGTTTCTCAGCTTTTTTTAAAAAAAAGATAAAATGTCTGAATGTTATTGAGCAGTTATTTAATTCCTCTTTCCACTGTATGTACATAAATATATATAAATATATTATGAAAAAAGAAAAGGTGCATATATGAATTGTTTAGATCCAGCATTATGGTACTGTACTGTACTAAGGACAGTGTGGTGAGAATTAAAATACTTTTGTTCAATAAAAGTTTTGCAGAATAATGGAAAAAGTCTTCAGTGCTGTTGTTGCTTGTCTTTTTATTTGATCATGCTTCAAAGGCCACAACACAAGAATTCATGTGTGGCAAGGTAGCTCTGGAATCAAGGTTGCATCTGCATTGGCTCAGAAGAACCAGGGAATGCAGAGATGCATCATCCCTGCCATGGTCTGTCTGCAGCTGAGGTTGGTGGGCACCTCTAGCTCTCTCTCTGGGCTGTGCCTCCTGGCTTGGCGCGGTCTCCTGTTGGCGGTGGCAATACGGGGCAAGCTGGCCTCTGTGTCCACAATGAACGTTACCATAAACTGCCATAGCCCAGTGCCCAGCGTGAACACCATCTTCTCTCTGGCGTTCGGAGCGGATTAAATGAAATAACTCTAAGGCTAAAGATATATTTGGGCTATTTGAGATATAAATTTCTATAAAAAATACTGTGCTGTCGTGATAAGGCCTGTAGTGCATGTAATAAATTCATCCATCAGTGTAGAGAAGATGGATACCATAAATCCCAATTTTTAAGGCTACAGCATCTGATCAAGCTTGTAAATATATACCAATGTAAGTTCCTCCAGTAGTCTTCAAAAAAAAGAACTGATGTTCCTTAAAAACAATCAATCAATCAAAACTATTTGGCTGCATGGTGTTTTACCAAAATTATTAAAAGCTCATTAGAGGCAGGTAAAGCAGTGGGAGCTGTATTTTAGATCTTAAAAAAAGATACTGTGAATCATGAATAAACTTAAGAAGCTTAACTTCTCTCAACAGACCCTCAACAGACTCTCAATGTGTTAAAATAAACTGTGTGAAATCATCCCCTCAAGGTTGTAGTATGGGCTTTCCACAAGGTTCAATCCTAGGCCCACTGCTTTTTCACTCAACAGAGACTCAACAGAAAGCAGCAGAAATCTTATAGAGAAAAATGGTCAGTGGCTTAAAAAATAACTGCCTGATTCTAAATCACACCAAAACGGTTCTGATGTGCTTTACAATAAGACAAAAGGAACACAAAGAATTTATATTGAGAATATATGTTGATCAAAAAGAAATTAAAGAAAATTAAATAAAAAAGTTAAAAAGAGTCGTACTTGATCCCCAATTAAAATATAATGCTTACCAACATTATCAACACCAATTAAAACTGTTTTCAATTAATAAGACCTTTCATTCCACTGAAGGCTGCCCAGATGTATGTCCATAATTTTATTGCCTATGTCTTATTGTGTGACTGCCTGGGGTCAAGTTTCTCAATCAGCAGCTAAACTCATTTATAAAGTCATTTTGCAAATGGGCTTTGAAAGTAATGGATGAGAAACCAATGGGATGGCATCAGTGTAAAATTCAAGAAAAATACAATTTGCTGAGCTTTGATAATTTTGTAAGCTTATTTTTAAGTGCATAAACAATATTTCCCCAGAAATACTGCTAGTTTATTACAAAGCAGGAAACCAATGGAGTGACAACCAGAGGAGCAGGAGGCAACTGTAGAATGTCAGTGCGTAGAACAACCTTTGGTCAGTCATCTTTTATAGTTTAAAGTGTAGGGTTGTGGAACTTATTGCCTTCAGAAACAAACCACAAAATGAATTCAAAGTTTTAAATGTAAAAGTGAAAAAACTGGCTTAAACAGAAACAATCCTGTGAACATTTCACAAGTGTTGTGTTATTTATTTGTTTATGTTTATTTATTCATAAGGCCTAACCAGGGACTGCAGCTGCAAATTAGCTGAAGCTAAATGCCCTATATATCTTACATGTGCTGCATTTTACGTAACAATGTTTATCTGTATTGTACCTGTCTAATAAAGTTAAATAACGTAAAAAGATCTGCGCAAGTGCGGTAGCCAGAACAACCTTTTTGTGTGTTATTTGAGCCAAACACTACAAACTACTTATGAGATTTCAGATTGTTAGATTTTACCAGTGATTTGAATATGTTATTGAAATGGTAATTTGGCCTTTAGTTTAATTTTTTTTGTTATCCATTAAAAGAGATAGGAGTCTGGTCTTGGTATGACTGTAAATAACTGGTGGTGTTCTCAAGATGGCCACCGACTGGACAGATTTTCCTGTAAGGACTTTGACTGCGTTCATTATAATCTCAGAAATGCAATTTAGGAAAGGTAACATCCCAAATAATACTATTTCAAGAACGTTGCAGAAAGTGGATTATATAAAGGAGAGAACGCAGTGATCAACACTCATGTTTGTGCAATGTTTGTAGATATAAGAGAACTTGATGTAATTGTTTTTTCCTCTGGTTTTATATCAAGCTTATATTATTTTATAACCTATTCAGGATCACTTTCCTTGGTATGAAGTAGTGCCTTGTGCTCTGATTGGTCAGCTTCCCCACTCTGTTCTGATTGGTCAATTGCCAGAGCAGTTGGAAGCGGTAGTGGCATCCTGCTACAAGTTCTACAGATGGCCGATAAGGATTGTGTTACAAGATTGCATTTGTAAGAAATGAAAAGGGCTGGAATTCCAATGAGGTGTTTCCGGCAGCTGAGAAAAGTGGTTTCTGTGGGAGAGAGTTACTCCCTCTGGTGTGTACTTCGACCTTTGTAACTTTTCAGACCAATGTACAAAAAGCTCCACAACACACTAAAGGAAAGGGTAAAACCAGACTAGCATAATAGGTCTCCTTTAATATTTTCACACAAGACAAAAGTATCGAGTAACGAGCCCATTTAAAGTTTAGTAATTGTAACTGAGTTATTCAATTTGGGATGATAATTAAATACATTACTCGTTACCACCAAAAGTAGTGGAATTACAGAAACTCTTTACTTTGTAACTCGTTACTCCCAACACCATTGCTTGTTTTGTCAGTCAGGTGCAGACTGAATTCTGCTATTGCTGCTCCAGACAGCTAACCAGCAGGTTCACAGTTATTACAAGTTCTCTGGTGGTATCCGCTTTTTGGTTTAGATCTAGAGGTTTAAGGGGGCACTTCCATTATCACATGGGTGATATAGGTTTTGAATACATCTTTATCTTCAATAAATGGAATAATCATTTAAAGGTTGCATTTTGCATTTAGTTGTCTTGTCTTTATCTTATATTAAAATTAGTTGGTTTAAATGTGACAAATTAGCAAAGATAGAAGAAATTGGATGAAAACTTTTTCACAGCACTGTATCTCTGCGCTCTAGAAAGCCCAGTGATGTTCTTTTTTCAGTTCAGTAGTCTATCTCTGAAAAATCTATCTCCTGAGAGTTCCCTTCTGCTTCAGTCCCAATCAAGTATAGTTTCAAACAACACTGCTGTTTAATTAAGAATTTTCCGATTCATCTCATATTTCTGTTGAGTGTTGTGTCTTTCTGACCAATGATAGTCTCTTAACTCAATGTGACTGTAGAAATGTAATAAACACTTTTAATTGATTATATTTTAATTGTATGATTTTAGCCATAATAGTGTGATTCTGGCTGATGTCTTTGATACACTCTCAAACTGAACTGATGTGTTCATTAAAAAAATGACTGTGGCATGTTGTGTTTAGTGTTGTGAAATGTTTAGTCCTGAACTGGATGCACAGTGAGCATCAACACAGATTGTATTAAATGTAGCTCAAAATGTGTCAAAACTACATATTGTTATACACATAAATCCCACATAAAAATGATGAAAATTGTTGATCTTCAATGTCTCAGGAGGTGATATAATGATTCTTACTATGTTTCTTTTATGTAATTAAGTTTTTATTACAGATTTTATTCCTATAGTTCTATGAGACACTTCTGGCCCAGATAAAGATTATAATAGTTTTATTATATAATTTATATACAGATATAAATTATAATAGTTTTGTCTGTAGTTCAGTTGCAAATGAACAGTGTTATTATCTTGGCAAATCTGACTTTGTTGAGCTCTCGACCGAAACTCAAGAATAGACACGTGAGATCACTGAGGTTTTTTTTTCTTAGTAGAAATATCTGAGCAGTAGAACAGAAACAAAAGTCTCATTTGTCTTTCCATCTGTTCCCATTGCTGTCTATGAGAAACTGCAGAGATATTAAGGAGACATCTTTTTTGATGTTTCTCTGTGGGCTGATTTGAGGCTGTACAGGTTATGGATGTTGCCTCTTCATTTCACCAGCGTGTCACCATTACATCACAGTCTGAAAAAAAGAAACCAAGAAAAACAGAAATGAAAATCTTCAGCATCAATACTGACAATACTGACTAGTGGTCAGCTGTGACCAAGGGACAGTGGTCAGCTATGATTAGTGACATCTGAGAATCTCTATCTCTGAATGCCAGGTGAATAGACTTCTGCATGTTTGCACTGATTGCATGTCTCCTGCATGGAAGCATGAATGAGGAAAGGTCTCTATTGATGAGTATTGATTAGACATGCTCTGTTCGCACATCCTGCTGGAAAGGCCGCCTGCCTATTATCCTTCATGAAAAGCAAAAGCCTCTGCTGGCTGACGTTTCAGACATTTCTGGAAGTAACGTACTATACACTCAAAAGCGACCATATGTTTCCATGGTCACACAAAATTAAGGTATTTGAACTCACTCCTTTGTGTGTGCTTGCAATTGTCAGGCTGACTTTGTATCCCACACCATCCTAGCTCACCTGTAGATATCTGTAATTCTGATATGCCTGTCTGCAAAGATGATCAATGAAAGCGTTATGACAGTAGCCTGGAAAAAGCTTAATTTCATCCCTCTTATGTCTACAACACCAAGAAACCTGGATTTTACATCCTATTGTATCCTTTTTTACATGAGAAGAAATACTCATAGTTGGAAATAGATGTTATTATGCAGTCTTTTAGATTATTGTCTCATAATCTTCATTCTCCCTCTGTCTATGCAGGTTTTGCTTTAACTGCAGTGCCATTACAATAGATTTAAAAAGCCTATTTAAAATAATTGATCTGCTCTCAGACAAGGCACCACAATAGATGCAACACAATAGATTCTAGGGCAGGGGTCAGCAACATGCAGCTCCAGAGCCACATGCAGCTCTTTTACTGCCTTGTTGTGGCTTAACAGTAGGATTAGATTTTTAAGATAAAAAAAAAATAATCCTCTTTTGCGGTGAAATAAAGCTCTGGTGATCATTCTAACACAGTTTTAACAATAAATGGTCTGTTAATGTATAACTGCTAAACCCACCCTGAAGATCTCCGCATAGACTGCTGGTCACCATAGCATCGCAGACAATAGTCTTGCCTAGCTAGTAGCTAATGAAACAGCAAAGAAAGAGTCTTAAGATGAACAAAATTTGGAGATGAACTGACTTACTTGCATTTATAAGCACTCCAGCTGGTTTCCTGATATGTTTATAATCTGCAGCGCTAAAATATAACACTAAAATGTTGCGAGGCTGAAGTCAGCTTCTTGTTTGAATTTTCCTGTTCCACCTTAAATGGTGCAGCAGCTACATTTTGGCACCTCAGGTGGAGCGTGAAAATACAAACAAGAAGCTGGGGAATGAGGAGCTAACTTCAGCCTTCTAAAAATGCTGAGAGATATTTCACAAGAAAATATTCTATTTTTGAGGAAAAGTTTCCTGCTGGAGATGTGAGAAAAAGCAGCCATAGCAAAGCTTAAGCTTAAAGCAGAGCAAAGTAAGTTTGGGTTTTCATTTATATTATATTTTTAGCCTATACTAGGGCATTAGCACAAACTGAGACAAATGTACAGCCAAAATGGTAAAACATTACTTCAATAAAATGTGCATAAAATGTTGTGGCTCCCAAGATGGTTTGAAAATGGCTCTAGGGGAACAAACAAAATAAGTAAAATGGGTTATTTCCCCTCATTATGTAGATCTAAAGCTTTAACATGCTGATATCCGCTCTCCCGATCTACAGGACTAGAGGTAGTTGACAGAAATGTCTCAAATCATGTAATTGTTGCTTTATTCCTTATGGTAATAACTAGGAGCTCAAGAACATATAAACTGAATGCAGCTGAAAACAATGGAGATTTACTTGTACATAACAAAAACAGCTGAACTTAGACCACAGTTTAATTTATATGATTATTCTCATTAAAGGTCAGTTACGTCCCAACCATATTGTTATAGTTACAATTTGGTTAGGACTTCATGGCAAGATGGACACACTGTGGCAGATGTAAAGGCCCTGTTCTGGGGTTTGTCATGATACTTAGATTGTACTGTTTCAAACTGTTGTCATGACGCAAGCTCTTTTGTTTCCATTGATTAGCTGGCTTACTGATTCCTGCTACACCCCAGGCATTAAGCCTCTAACTTGAAGTGACTAATTGAAGTGCTGGCATCAACCCTACAGAACGCATCAAAAGAATGAAAAATGGATGTGATGTATCTATAAGGGCAGTTGCACTTCCACTGGCAACCTTCATTTCATGGTGCTCCTATAGAGGGGTCGACATGCATCGCTCCTAGAATCCATTTCTGAAGAGTTCTTCCAACCACAGCAACTCATTCAGAGAGTTCATGGATAGATGTGGCATCTTCTGGAGAAGAGACCAGTCTTCTACACTATTGAGCCATCTAGGTGACTAATCAGCAACTCTCAACGCGCTTGGCTCAGTCATTGCACTAGAGGAGAGGCAATGAATACAGCAGTGGGAGACTAGCGAAGCGAAGTGCAGATCTCTCAGGTGAAGTTCACATTTGTTTTCCATCTTGCTCTTCTAGACTATCAGCATGCTGAGTCCAACATACCAGCAGTGTGGGAGTTAGAGCTACGGCCCTGGACACCAGAGACATTAACCCAGCTCTGGGATACTCATGCGGTCGGTGTACCCTGAAAAAGGTACTTGGTGAGAAGATGCCCTTTAGCTCACATCAGTCACTGGGTATGGTGACTTTAACCTTGACCTTAACCAACTGCTCTAGAGCGTGCCATTCTATTGGCAATGCTGTTCTATGTAGATTATACAAGCACAGCTGTATGTGCAACTGAACATCTGTGTCATCAATGAGTACAAAGTAGCTAAACAAATTAGATTGGGGTGTCCAGATCCTTTGAACACATGGGGCCAGTTTTCTGGGAAATTAAGCCTAGTCCTGGAGATAAAGCCTAGTCCTGAGGATTAAGCATAGTCCTGGACTACAATTTTCTTTCAATGGAGAATCACACTTCGGAATGCTGTGGCCCAAAGTGTATATTACTGGAAGACTAAGGACGTTCTAAGGCTGTTTATCTGCAAGTATGTGGTTATTTTGTCCTGGCTGTTCTCTCTGTCTGTGTGGTCAGCGGCCATCTTTCAGTGCTGGACTGACACAGTGGTGAGGAGTCTGGAGTTGGACTACAAAAGGGTCCTGTGAAAAGCAAACAGTGCGCTTTGACTGCGAGATGCCATCCAATAACCTGAGGAGGAGCACAGAGTAAGAGAGGAATACTACTGTACATCTTTACTAGTTACTGTTGCAGTAGACCTTGATAACCTATTTGATCAACATCTCACTCACCAACATCTGCTAACCACCTTCAGGTATCTTTTTTTTTCCTAAAGACTTAGTTCTGATAACTTCTTTTCTTTCTTTCGTTCTTTCTTTCTTTCTTTTAAATATTTTTCTTGTTTTTCCATATATCCCATTTTTTGTATAGATTGTATTTGCAATTATTAAAGCATTACATTGTATTACATTATAAATGCATTATATTTTGCAGAGAATGTGGAACAGTTGCTGTTATACATGTTAGTTCATTTTAATTTCTATTTGAAATCTTGACTTTGTTACTTTCCAGTAATCTCAGAAATGTTCCCTCTTTATGCAGGCAGAGTTGCAGTATGTCTCGGCAACATGTTTCAGTGTTACTCTGCACCTTGATTTTGGGTTCCCTCTCCAGAACAGGTATCCTTACAATGATTTAGCCACTCATATTTCCTTAACAAAAAAGAAAACATTATTGTTCACCAAAATAATATAAAATAATGCTAATAAGTCACAGTCATTTTACATTTGATACACAGGAATGCATGTTCTTTTGCACTTTAACTATGGACCGAATACATTCACTCAAGTGATATTTTACCAAGACTATTTCTACTTTCAGTCAAATACAGAAGTTTTGAACTTGGTCTGCCTCTGAAGGCTAATCTGTTTCAGCTCTAGCATGACCTGCAATCTCAGTGAAGTCATTCAGTGCTTGCAGCTGATCCAATATTTTGACTTGGTGGAGAAAGAGACTGGTGTCTTTTTGTCTTTATCACAACCACAGTTTAGAATTTATTGGAACTGATGTTTTTTTCATGCATTCTGTTCAAATTTGCATGTATACTGCCTATGTCTGTTTGTCAATAACAGTTAATTCTTCTGTGTTCTCCCTCTTCCTCTCCCTTTCACTCTCTATCTTTCTTTCTATCTCTCAGGAGCTGAGAGTGAAGAAAGGTCTTTTGGTTTGGATGAAGGTACATGCTTTCTAAGAGTATAACTGTATTATAGTATCAGTAATAAAATCATGTAACGTGTTGTTTTTTTACATCGTCCCTGTCAGAAGAAAACCTTCTCCATTTTTAACATTTTCAATTGTTCCATGATTTGAAAATAACAGCTGCACATTACATTGTTTGGAAAATTTCATTATGAATGGATCAGTATAAATGCATCTCAACAGGAACCACTGTACAGATAGCTTTCTGTTTGTTCTATTACTGATCTTGCAGATGAAAAGGGGAATGAGGAGAAGCGCATCATGCCGTACTGGAACATGTGGTCTTCAGATTTCTATGGCTGGATGGAGGAGTTAAGAGCTCAGGCAGCATATGACACCTTACTGGACTTGGCAAGAACCTATTGGGCTCACTTTCCCATCGGCAGCTTTTTAGGTTATGACTCCATCCCTGATCAGGTGGACCAAACGGAAAAGGAGACAAACAACTGACAATGCCTGGCAATGTGTTCTCTAACAGGACTCCCTTGATGTTATCATACCTCAAAGCGTCTTGACATTGGTCAGTTTGGACCATTTCTATTTGTTCATTGCTTCATGATTAAAATTGGCAAACTCAATGAATAGGCAATGGTTAGTTTGAATTTTGAATCATAATCACGGTGTTCACAGGTCATTATACAGATATGTTTAGCAGGCTAAAGATTCTCCATAAAGGGGGGAATTACTGTCTTTCATATGCAACATTGAAAGGGTGGGAACCCACACCAGCAGGATCTAATGAATTTATGTATGTCTGTAGCAAATTGCTCTGAATTAATATTCAGAGTTAAAATTCAGAGCTTTATCGAAAGATTTACTGGAAAACTGTCTCAAAAGACATATGTTGTCATATAAGAAACCACTGTATCCCTAAAACAATAACTTTATAGGACAGGGGTGTCCTGTCTTATCTACAAAGGGCTGGTGTGGCTGCAGGTTTTTCTTACAAACAAGCGTAAGCACATCAGATTCCATTTATTTAATCAATTGGTCTCAAGCTTCAAATCATTGCTTTTGTGTGCTCCTGCATTGTTGGAGTGAAAGCTTGCAACCACATCAGCCCTTTATGGATAAGATTGGACACCCCTCTTAAATGAGAAGAAAAAATGCTTTTAACTAACATGTCATTTTGAACCATTTGTATAGTCTATCTGCCATGAAATGTCCAATGAATGAAAAGGGCATCTGGCATTTTCAAATGGTTTGAAACAAACAAAAGAAAAATGACAGGCAGGACGTTTTCTCCTGACATGAAAATTAAGCTCCTCCATGCACTCAATTACTGTTAGTGTGGTCTCTGGTTCTTATGGTCTGTCTTTGATTGTTCCTGCTAGCTTCTCTTTATCCAGACATTTAAGCTTTCTCAATTGTAGTGACAGTTCAACACAAACAATAAAATAATCTTGGAGTGAATAATAATAAGTAAATAATCTTGGAGTGTATGATAAAACCATATGTTGTGTTTCTTATTTGAATTGAATCAAAAAGTGCTTATAGGTATTATTTTACTATTCTGATTCCACATGCCTCTGTTTGTGAGTATGTCTTGTGCAAAACTATGAAAAAGTCCAATAATATTATCGAACAAAATAGTGAGCAAACAAATGTACAGGCATATTCGTGGGATTACATCATTCAAATCGCTCAATCTTGGTCGGATTGTTTATAAGATCTTTAATGTCTAAATGTCAAGGTTTAAGATATGACCTTTCCAATACCTGCCCTATTTACTTTCTTCTCAGTTTCATCAAACGCTCAACATCTGCCATGCTATTACCCCTTTATTGACTCCTCTTTGAGCCGAAGTTCACATGCCTCTTACAGAAGCCCCAGCTAAATCAAACCTGAAATCCCACTTACTATTCCCAGAAGTGTTGACCCAAGAGATTGCAGAGATCTATTTCTGCACCACCACTGATAAAAAAAAAAATCTAATTTCATGCTGTTGGAAAATCACAAAGAATGTTTCAAATTTGTGCTCTTGCCTGAAATCTTTGAGGATCTGCTGTACTTGCAAAGTAGCTGTGGCTGGATGTGGACCAAGGCAAACTAGCAGTGATATTCTGAGACACAGTAATATGTGTTGCAGGTGAAAATGAAAGATCATACAGTTGAAAATTTCATTGATTCTCACCAAATAACTTAAGTGTTCTAATGATGAGTGATTTTTTCATCAAATACTGTTTCAGTTGTTTGAAAGTTTGGGTAGCAACTCCAATATTTCTTACCTTCATCCTCCTCTCTGCTTTATGGTCTTAAGTGCACTGCATCTGCCACTGCAGTTTAGCTATTACAGCAGAGTAGGCCTGTTTGGAGTGGTCTGCGTGAGCTGTTTTCTCTGGCCTTGACCAACCAGTGAGTGCACAGAGGGTCACTATGTACGGCACAGTGGGAAAAAAAATGTCCTTTCGCAGGTAAACACTACAGAGACTGCATATCACCTATTCTGTCACAGCCAAACTGGTGGCAAACTCAAGTGGTTTCTCAGTACCACTGAGAATTCCTACAATGCTGCAGATTTGCAGTCCTACTGTCAGTGTAAAAAAAGATGAAGTAACTCAGGAACAGCCCCCTTTCCTGCCCCCTTATGTTCTCTCCTGAGGCAAATGATGGAGATTTTAAACAAGTGTGTAATATCAAGAACACATACAATCTCCATAGACAAGCACTGGTTGTAGAATGGGACGTACTGAAGAGCTCAGTGACTTTTAAAGTGGCATTTTCATACACTGTAGGTGATTTTTGTTGTTACTACAGCATTATTACTGTATCCTCAACAGTATTTTACCATAGAATCTTTCTACAGTATGTTACTGTAGATTTTAAATGCACTCTGGGAATTTTTCACAAATTACACTAATATTACTTGTAGATCTAAAGACAGTATTAATACCTTACTGTACATCTGAATGTAGTAATATTAACTGACTGTTATAATATTAACTGGCTAGCTGTCTCGACTTTTACCTTTTTATCAGGTCTTCCACAGGAAAACTAAGCTAAAGGTAATTAGTCAGCCACTCAGAGGTTTTCAGCAGGATAACAGTAACGCAGATATACTTTATTGTTTTTTTAGTTTTATGGATATGTGAGGACAGTGCTACTGTTAAGCACATCGTCTTGTAATGTTAAATGTCGAGCACATTGCATCGCCTACTCAAGCACTTTAGTGCAGGGGTGTCCAAAGCTGCAGGTTTTCACTCCAACAAAGCAGGAGGTCACCTGATGAAATGTTTGAAGACTAAGACTGACTGATTTAACAAGTAGAATCAGATGTACTTCACCTTGTTTGGAGTGAAAACCTGCAGTCACACCGGCCCTTTGCGGATAAGATTGGACACCCCTGCTTTAGTGAGTGACCATCCTCAGTGTTTTGTACTGGATGAGTCCAAAATCTTTATTTTGTAAACTGGTGAAACAGAACACTTTAATAACAATGTCTTGCTAACATTATTTCTACACTGAAGTGAGAACTGCATGGTCCATGTATACTTATTAGTTAAAATGTGTGTTGACATATAGCAAAGTCCTTACAGGAAAGTCTGTTCACTCTATGGCCATCTGTGCAACACCACCGGGCATGTATTTCCAGCCATACAAGACCAGGCTCCTCTCTATTTGAATGTGGAGAGACTAAAATACTTGGTCAAATTACCCTTTAAAAACATATTAGAAATCGCTCGTAAAATTTGACAAAAATCTCATAAATAGTTTGTAGCGTTTGGCTCAATGAAGCGCAAAAAACGTTTTTTCAGGTTGAGAGGGAGTTTCCCCACTCACAGTGCATCCAGCAAACTAACTGGCTCTTTTTCTTGAAGTGCGGGACTTTCCCCGTAAATAGACACCATGTTAAGCATTACAAGCTTTCCCATTCATATTTCAACCAGTGACCAGTCTCCTCCTTTATAACAACTCTGCATGTAGCTAACATAAGCTAAGTATGTGTAAATGTAAGCTGGCTAACAGTAGCTGCTGTATTAGGTCTCTTTGTGGACGCACTTAGCTAGCCAGCTAACCATGGCTGCCGTATTTAAGTAATTTTGTGGAAAATACTGTAGAAATAAGTTCAGTAATTTTTTACTGTGAGATTAATTAGATTACACTTCCAAGTACTGTAGAACTAATTACATAAATTTATTGATGCTGTATATTACAATATGCTTAAAAGTCACGTAGAACTAACAACAATAGGTATAGAGTATATTGAAATGCAATAATTTCATTTTTACACACTAACTCCTGTGGGAGTGGAGAAAAAACATATCAAAGAACTCTGTTATTTTAATGATAAACGTATTATAGTGTGGGATGACACCTTTGACAAGTTTGTTTGTAAAATTTCTTCTAGATCTTTCTTGATCAACTGCAAGTACTCCTATTGTGAAATGGATGCTTCTAAGTGCAGCAGCTCAGTAACTAAGAAGTAGACCACATAAACTCACAGAGTGAGGCCATTGAGTGTGTAAAAATTGCCTATCTTCTGTTGTGTTACTCACTACAGAGTTCCAAACTGCCTCTGGAAGCAACATCAGCAAAAGAACCGTGAGTTGGGAGCTCCATGAAATGGGTTTCCGGGCCAAGCAGCTGCAGACAAGCCTAAGATGCACAATGCTAGGACTGGTGTAAAGCACACTGATATTATCAAACAAAACGCAACGACGTGGTGCTGCTAACACAGCAGACAATTCTATATGAGTTTAATAACTTAGCTGGCTACTGTTTTCGCAATTTTCATAAGTGAATTATGTGAAGATTGACATTAGCGGCAAGAACTACAGAGAACCAAGTTATGAAAAAGCTAGTTAAGGAGGACAGGGAGATTTCTGAGCAGGTGGGCGGTGAGAAATGTTGACAGGATGTTAATTTAAGTTACTTAGCTAACGTTAGCATCGTTTGTAGCTTATTGACTGTCATGATTGTGTCACATTTAAAAGAAAACTTTCATCAGTTGTATTTTAGCACTATCTAGCCAGCTTGTTTATCTCAGTATAGCAGTATAGCATTTAAACTTGATGTAGTTGAACTACATCAAAGCTACCCTGGGGAGAAATCTAGTATGGTTAACTAAAACTACTTAAAGTAGTTTAAACTACTTAGTGAAAAAAATCAAATTGACAATGTAATGTGGTACAAAATCACAACAAAATACAATGCAAAAAAGTCACATGCCAGCAAAAGCTCCCACACTATTGAGTTTATTGCAAAAAGTGCCCACTTGATCACAGATCATACATAAACCAAAAGAAATTAAATACCCCACATGGGAAAAAAACTGTTTATAGTTTCAGTAGTTGACTTTACAAAAAGGCAAAAAAAGTAGTTTTACTACTTGAATCACTATGCAAATATAAATATGGTTAAACTACCAGCACTACTGAAAAACTGAAAAACATCTAGTTAAATTACATGTAGTTCACTACTTCCCAACACTGATAGATACACTGTGATTATTTTTACTATAAAACTGAAAGTTCATCATATTTAAGGTTCATAAAATGTAAACAGTAACTGTTAAACTGTTTTTTTTTTTCACAGCCCAAATAAAATTCTTTAATGATAATCAGACATAATCCTGCATTTGATTGGTTTTGTATTTTTGAACAGTAGGAATATGTGTTTTCTTGTCATAATATGGGCCCCCCACCCCAGGGTATTTAATGTTATATCTTTAGATACAGTATGAATGTCTGCTACTGAAGTGTAATGCAGGTGTAAGACCTGTTAAATTTGTTATAGGTCCACAGTAGTTGGAGCTCCTCAGTCCAACAACCTTATTTTTATTTCAATTTCTGGAACTTGGCAACACTACCTCCCTGACAACTGACAACTCTAACAACTGTTGACGTTAAGACAGATCCACTATTTTACGTAAATCTTTGAAGTAGTAAAAAATTATTTGTGTTGTAGTTTTGTTTCATGTTGTAATAAATGTATCATTCTCTGGCTGATCATGTAAACAACACTGTAAAAGTGGAAAAGCTAGGGGCAGAAGTTCACTTGAAGTGTTTTGGACATTTGAATTGATGTAAAATATTGATATTGTTCAACTAAACAAAAATTTAAGATCTTACTTTGCATTGTTAAATTTAAAGTATTTATCTGAGTTGAATAAAAGCAGTTAAATTGCTTGTTAGTATTTTTTTTAGGTTAAACTAACAAACTGTTTTTACAGTAAATAAAAAAAATCATTACATCAGAAAAACATTACAAAACAGTATATGTATATGTACAATAACAAATGAAGTAAGAGAAATTAAACAATCCAGTACTTCACATTTAAATATACACATACACATACAAATAAGCACTTGCTTATTATGTTCTGGACCCATAATGGACCGTCCATTGTGAACAAAAAACCTCCAGAAGTGACCCTTTTTGTAGGTGGTAAGTACCCGGGTCTAAGTTCAGTTCAGATGGGAATGATTTGTGATTGGTCTATTCACATATTCAGTCAGCAGTGTGTCTCTACTACTGTCAACTCTCCCTCAATGAAGTGGTGGTGTTTGTTCTTTATCCAGGATTGGGCAAATCAAATAGTTGGACTATGACTGTTGTCTAATATAGTATTTGTGACTTAGTGAGTTGATACATGGTTTATTTTTGTACTCGGTTCTGGAGAGAGTGTAATGGTTTATACTAGTGAATACAGTTTCTGCTACAGAAATACACAGTGTTGTTAAAGGCTGAGACTGAGTGAGAAGTGAAAGAATTTTGAAAGAGTTTTGTTTTTGCCACTAAATACATTCTGTGAAGCTAGAAAAACTGTTCATGGTTTGATCTAAACAGGGTGCTGTCTGTTTCAAAAAAGAGAACTCAGTGCTGAAAACGCTTGTTAGCAATCATAAAAACTGTAAAGACAATCAATTCTGTTTAGGTAAAATCAGCTGTAAGGACTAATGTGCCAACACTTTTGAAATGTGTTTGAAGCTGGAAATAAACATTGGAGATGATCTCAGAGGGTGGATTAATTTTACTCAATTTGATGCTGACTAGCTATATTTCAGAGTGGTCATGTGAGTATAAATAGCTTTTTTGGTCTGACCCGTTTTTTCCTGCTGATTTTTTTTCTTCTCAGCTCTGTGCTGTTTTTACTTATTTTGTGAAGGTGTGATAATGTAGGCTAGCTGCTCGTCAGCTAGAACTACTGCACATCTCTGTTTATTTTGCATATCATTTATAATGAGCATGCTTTAAACCAGGGGTGCACAACTCCAGTCCTGGAGGGCAGTTTGATGGTTTTCATGGTCAAACACTCCTGATTCAACTTGTCTGTTAATTGCCAGATTTAATAGGTGTGTTTAAGTAGGGTAACTTAAAAACACTGCTGGCTGTGGGGCAGAGAAGGGGGCGAGGAAAGTCTGAAGGATCTGTTGACATCTGAACAGATGTGGCTGTGCTGTGCTCTAGTTTAATTCATCTTTGCATCTGGCCTAACTATTCAGTCCAACTGACAGTCTAGGCTATCAGGAAATCTCTTGGTACTTCGGACGTCTATTGACGTTCATAACATGTCCCCGACTGACAGACTATTTTTAAACACATTTTGGACGTCCACAGACGTTCTTTGTTTACTGGGTCTTCCATTTGTAGTTTAAGACTAACTTGCTTGAACTGGCAAAATTACATGATTAAATTTAGTATACACACATACATACATACATATACACACACACACATAAGAAACAGAATATGCTGTCAAACTGCATGTTAACATTGTCTTTATGGATCAAACTGACAAAAGAATCCATATAATAAACTGTGTACACAGAAGCTAGAATAACGGCAATTAGTTGTTTTTGTTCAAATCACAGAAGTGATGACGTCATAAGTGTGCTTAGCAAATTTAGAACGTTCTGTTGGAAGTGAGTTCAGTTGTGATGCTGATAAACACAAGACTGCTTACAAGCGATATCAGAGATTTACACTCACTGATTTGGCTAATTTTACTTTTCAATGTGGTAAATAAAGGAAGAATTCCACCACTTCTTCGAGGGAGAGTCGACCTCGACTCCCAGACCTTATATAGTCGAAGACTCCTTCATTAGCTGGGAGACGTTACTGAAGCTCAGGAGACGGCAGCATAAACACTAGTAAGAGAGCGTTGCTGCAGTTTGAAAAGTTTGAAAAAATTAAGTTAAGCCGTGGGTTTTTAAGCTTTTGTGGTATTTTGCAAGTCGACAACATCTCAGACAAGTTAACAGTAGAGAGTAACAGAGATTAAATTAGAGGGTTAGCTCGTTACGGCGCAGCAGTAACGGCAGACAGGCTCATTTTCGCATCAGGTGGGGTTAGGCTAACTAGCTAATGTTAACGTTTGTTCATGGAAGAAAAGCCGTTAATTATTAATAATTTCACCCATAACGACATCACACACAAACGTTAATGCACCGTTGTAACATGAGCTGATTAGGTTAACTTAACTGTTGGTGCTAAGATAGTGTACATACTAGCAATTTAGCTATATTAGCTAGCTAGCTTGTTTTGTCGGGGCTGCGTTGGCTCGTGCAGGTGCCTGAATATAACCGCTGTACCATTTTAGGTGGAACAGAAAATTTAGCTGAGAAGCTCTTCAGTTTTATTCTATTTTGGCATCAGTACGCCAGACTGTTCAAGTGTCATTCTACTGCTGTATACGTTTCCTTCAAAGGTCCAAAGAAAGAAAGAGCACAGCAGGAGAAACAGCAGCACGAAAAGTCGAATATGAAACTCCATGTTGGCGCACAAAGGGATCATTAGTTCTTTCCAGTGTGCTGTTTATTTTAAGAACTAAACTAATACAGGATAATAGATGGACATTTGAGTTCTGATGAGATACCAGATACCAGTTAATACAGATATATTTATTTATATCGTGGTAGTTATACAAACAGTTCATTTTTGGAGAACAGAATTCCAATTTTAAAGTAATTTATTAAATGTTGCAGCAACAGAGGGTAGAAGAGCTGGAGAGGAGCTTAACACCAAAGCAGCTGAGAGAGAGGACAGGAACTGACTATACAAGCATCGGAAACAGCAGAGGAGGTGAGATAGAACAGAGGAAAACTGCAGAGGAGGTGAGAAGGAACAGAAGGAAACAAAATAAAGCAATATGCATTTAAGTGTTCAGATTATATAGGCATACCAGCAGACAGATTATGGAATATATTAGGAACTCTGGGTCTAAGCTCGATTTCTCTATAGCCAGAATGAATTGGGTTTTTGAAAAATCGCCTCTGTCGCACCTTGTGGTAAATAAAATTGCTCAGAAACTGATATGTTTTGTCTTGTGTACGTTTTTTCACGAATCCTTTAAATTACGAGGTGGTTAAAGAATCTTAGTACTAATATTGCTACTTGCAAGCTAAATCTACAGCGCATTAATTTAATGTTACCAGAGTAGTTTAAACTACGAGGCTGAATTCAGCTTCTTTTTCACAAGGTTCTTGTGTGAAATGTTTTGTTCCACCTTAAATGTTGCAGCAGATGTGGTTAGCTATCATAAACATGAGCAAATGGGACAAAACAATATTGACCTGTTGGTTCTGTGAAACAGCATAAATAAGTTAATGTTACTCAGCTGTCAAGACGTAATAGAGCAGCCTGCTCATATCATGCTTTTCAGTGAGCATCACATGAAGGGACATCTGCTTTTTTTGTTCTGACTTCTTTTCATCTGCTCTCAGTCTGTACATAGAAATACCACACTGGCAAAGTGTTTGCATGGTTTTTAAGGAGGCTGCCAGTCTAGTGACATTAATTCAGTGCCCAGTAGCATTAGCTAACATGTAGGAATATTCAGTATTCAAATATGCAATATTTAATCACCTTGTAATTCAGAGGATTCAGTGATATTCGAGAGAGTAATGTTCACGGGACCAATCATATCAGCTTTGGAACGTTTTTGATTACCACAGGATGTGCAAGAGGCAGTTTTCGAAAACTCCATTCATTTTTCTCATAGAGAAATTCCTTTTAGACCCGGAGTTCCTTATATGGGCATGAGCATGGTACCGACTCCAGAATGACGACACGACTTCAGTGGTCTATGTAGAGGACAGGCTGTGTAACCATATGACCATGTAAAAATGGCCAGTATAAATATTCATTGAAATGTTGTAAATTTTTGATATGTTCTTACTTCCATTGTATTACGTCATGTGACTTCCAAAGACTTTTAAAAGCTTTGAGAGAAAGGAGTAACCTTTAATGGGATTTTATGGTATCTGTTTTTATACAATAATGACTGTGAATTTAACATGTAATGGATGTATTGTGTGAAAAGTTGACATTTTCAAATAAATCTCATATGTTGCTGTGGAAACTATAAATCAAAAAGACATGTTTCTAGTAGAGATGCACCGATCCGATATTAGGATCGGATATTGGTTCTGATAGTAACAAAATTCGCTGGATTTGGCATCGGATAATTAGGCCGACCCAGGGGACCGATCTCTTCACTTTAATTTGTTTGCGACGCGTGCTGCATCATACGTCAGTGCCGATAGACTTGCCTTACAAACAGGAACAACAACATGGAGCGAGCCAAAGAGTCAGCTGTGTGGAGGTATTTCACACTTACTACGGCAACAAGTTTGACGGCAACGTGCAATATCTGCAAAACAAATGTTGCAAGTGGTGGTGGTAACACTGCGAAATACAATACAATAAATTTTAATAAGCACTTCCAAAAGTACCATGCTTGCACGCTGAGTACACGGTACAGTTGAACAAACAAAAAGAAGCAGAGACAATACAGGTTCAACGTTAAAAGAAAAGAACGTTAAAAGAAACATACAGCAGAGAGAGCAGAAATGGCTTGTTTTCATGAGAAAGATCATGCCATTGCTGCTTAAGTGAGCCTTCAGGGCAACCAAAGGCTGTGAATGGTGTGAGACTGCACTAATGTTTACATGCTTACATGTAATGTTGATTACTGCTTGTATGTTTGACCAAGTTACTTGTTTATTCTCAGGTTCAGCTGCTAGATTTTAATTTGAACTACTTTACACTAAATATTTTGTTTACACTAAATATTTAAAAATAAGATTGATTAAGTTTCCTTTTTTAATTTGTAGTTGGTTTAGTCTCTTTTCTTTTTTATATGTAGGTAGTTAAGTTTCCATTCTTTTTTAGTCTTTTCCTATGTAGTTGGTTAAGTTCCCTTTCTTTTTTAGTTTTTAGTTCCCTTTCTTATATGTAGTTTTGGTTACGTTTCCTTTTTTACTTATGTAGTTGCTAAAGCTTCCTTTCTCTTTCTGTAGTTGGTTAAGTTTCTTTTTATATGCAGTTGATTAAGTTTCCTTTCTTTTTATGTTGTTTCTTAAGTTACCTTTCTTTTTCATATGTAGTTGGTTAAATTCCTTATTTTTGTATGTAGTTTAAGTTTCTTTCTAAGTCTTTTCATATGTAGTTGGTTAAGTTTCCTTTCTTTTTTATATGTAGTTGGTTAAGTTTCCTTTCTTTTTATTTAGTTGGTTAAGTTTCCTTTCTCTTTCTGTAGTTGGTTAAGTTTCTTTTTATATGTAGTTGATTAAGTGTCCTTTCTTTTTATGTAATTGGTTAAGTTTCCTTTCTTTTTTAGTCTTTTTATATGTAGTTACTTAAGTTTCTTTTCTTTTTTATATGTAGTTGGTTAAATTTCCTTTCTTTTTTGTGTAGTTGCTTAAGTTTCTTTTTTATGTAGTTGGTAATGTTTCCTTGGTTTTCTCATGTGTAGTTGGTTAAGTTTCTTTTTCTGTATTTTTATTTGTAGTTGGTCATATTTCCATTTTTTCATGTGTAAGTGGTTAAGTTTCTTTTTTATGTAGTTGGTTAAGTTTCCTTTCTTTTTTTATATGTATTTGGTTTGGTTTTTATATGTAACTGATTAAGTTTCTTTTCTTTTTTTAGTCTTTTGATATGTAATAAATTAAGTTTCCTTTCTTTTTTATATGTAGTTAGTTAAGTTTCCTGCCCTTTTCAGTCTTTTATGTAGTTGGTTAAGTTTCTTTTCTTTTTATGTAGTTGATTTTCTTTTCTTTTTTCTTTTCTTTTTATATGTAGTTGTTTAAGTTTCCTTTCTTTTTTCATATGTAGTTGGTTAAATTCCTTTCTTTTTATGTAGTTGATTATTTTTCCTATCTTTTTAGTCGTTTTATATGTAGTTGGTTAAGTTTCCTTTCTTTTTTATATGTAGTTGGTTAAGTTTCCTTTCTTTTTATTTAGTTAGTTAAGTTTCCTTTCTCTTTCTGTAGTTGGTTAAGTTTCTTTTTTGTATGTAGTTGATTAAGTTTCCTTTCTTTTTATGTAATTGGTTAAGTTTCCTTTCTTTTTTAGTCTTTTTATATGTAGTTACTTAAGTTTCTTTTCTTTTTCATATGTAGTTGGTTTAATTCCTTTCTTTTTTATGTAGTTGATTATTTTTCCTATCTTTTTAGTCTTTTTATATGTAGTTGTTTAAGTTTCCTTCCTTTTTTATATGTAGTTGGTTAAGTTTCCTTTCTTTTTATTTAGTTGGTTAAGTTTCCTTTCTCTTTCTGTAGTTGGTTAAGTTTCTTTTTATATGTAGTTGATAAAGTGTCCTTTCTTTTTATGTAATTGGTTAAGTTTCCTTTCTTTTTTAGTCTTTTGATATGTAGTTACTTAAGTTTCTTCTCTTTTTTATATGTAGTTGGTTAAATTTCCTTTCTTTTTTGTGTAGTTGCTTAAGTTTCCTTTCTTTTTTATGTAGTTGGTAATGTTTCCTTGGTTTTCTTATGTGTAGTTGGTTATGTTTCTTTTTCTGTATTTTTATTTGTAGTTGGTCATATTTCCATTTTTTCATGTGTAAGTGGTTAAGTTTCTTTTTTATGTAGTTGGTTAAGTTTCCTTTCTTTTTTAGTCTTTTTGTATGTAGTTACTTAAGTTTCTTTTCTTTTTTCATATGTAGTTGGTTAAATTCCTTTCTTTTTATGTAGTTGATTATTTTTCCTATCTTTTTAGTCTTTTTACATGTAGTTACTTAAGTTTCTTTTCTTTTTTCATATATATTTGGTTAAATTCCTTTCTTTTTATGTAGTTGATTATTTTTCCTATCTTTTTAGTCTTTTTATATGTAGTTGGTTAAGGTTCCTTTCTTTTTTATATGTAGTTGGTTAAGTTTCCTTTCTTTTTATTTAGTTGGTTAAGTTTCCTTTCTCTTTCTGTAGTTGGTTAAGTTTCTTTTTATATGTAGTTGATTAAGTGTCCTTTCTTTTTATGTAATTGGTTAAGTTTCCTTTCTTTTTATGTTGTTTCTTAAGTTACCTTTCTTTTTTATTTGTAGGTGGTTAAGGTCCCTTATTTTTGTATGTAGTTGAAGTTTCCTTTCTTTCTAAGTCTTTTCATATGTAGTTGGTTAAGTTTCCTTTTTTTAATAAAGTTTTCCTTTTTTCTTTTTTGTGTAGGTGTTTAAGTTTACTTTCTTTTTATATGTAGTTGTTTGAGTTTCCTTTCTTTTTATGTAGTTGGTTAAGTTTCTTTTCTTTTTTCATATGTATTTGGTTAAATTCCTTTCTTTTTATGTAGTTGATTATTTTTCCTATCTTTTTAGTCTTTTTACATGTAGTTACTTAAGTTTCTTTTCTTTTTTCATATATATTTGGTTAAATTCCTTTCTTTTTATGTAGTTGATTATTTTTCCTATCTTTTTAGTCTTTTTATATGTAGTTACTTAAGTTTCTTTTCTTTTGTCATATGTATTTGGTTAAATTCCTTTCTTTTTATGTAGTTGCTTATTTTTCCTATCTTTTTAGTCTTTTTATATGTAGTTGGTTAAGTTTCCTTTCTTTTTTATATGTAGTTGGTTAAGTTTCCTTTCTTTTTATTTAGTTGGTTAAGTTTCCTTTCTCTTTCTGTAGTTGGTTAAGTTTCTTTTTATATGTAGTTGATTAGGTGTTGTTTCTTTTTTATTTGTAGGTGGTTAAGTTTCCTTTCTTTTTTAGTCTTTTTATATGTAGTTACTTAAGTTTCTTTTCTTTTTTCATATGTAGTTGGTTTAATTCCTTTCTTTTTTATGTAGTTGCTTATTTTTCCTATCTTTTTAGTCTTTTTATATGTAGTTGGTTAAGTTTCTTTTCTTTTTTCATATGTATTTGGTTAAATTCCTTTCTTTTTATGTAGTTGATTATTTTTCCTATCTTTTTAGTCTTTTTACATGTAGTTACTTAAGTTTCTTTTCTTTTTTCATATGTATTTGGTTAAATTCCTTTCTTTTTATGTAGTTGCTTATTTTTCCTATCTTTTTAGTCTTTTTATATGTAGTTGGTTAAGTTTCCTTTCTTTTTTATATGTAGTTGGTTAAGTTTCCTTTCTTTTTATTTAGTTGGTTAAGTTTCCTTTCTCTTTCTGTAGTTGGTTAAGTTTCTTTTTATATGTAGTTGATTAAGTGTCCTTTCTTTTTATGTAATTGGTTAAGTTTCCTTTCTTTTTAGTCTTTTTATATGTAGTTACTTAAGTTTCTTTTCTTTTTTATATGTAGTTGGTTAAATTTCCTTTCTTTTTTGTGTAGTTGCTTAAGTTTCTTTTTTATGTAGTTGGTAATGTTTCCTTGGTTTTCTTATGTGTAGTTGGTTAAGTTTCTTTTTCTGTATTTTTATTTGTAGTTGGTCATATTTCCATTTTTTCATGTGTAAGTGGTTAAGTTTCTTTTTTATGTAGTTGGTTAAGTTTCCTTTCTTTTTTTATATGTATTTGGTTTGGTTTTTATATGTAACTGATTAAGTTTCTTTTCTTTTTTAGTCTTTTGATGTAGTTGGTTAAGTTTCTTTTCTTTTTATGTAGTTGATTTTCTTTTTTTTCTTTTCTTTTTATATATAGTTGGTTAAGTTTCCTTTCTTTTTCATATGTAGTTGGTTAAATTCCTTTCTTTTTATGTAGTTGGTTAAGTTTCCTTTCTTTTTCATATGTAGTTGGTTAAGTTTTCTTTCTTTTTGTTTAGTTTGTTAAGTTTCCTTTCTTTTTTGTATGTAGTTGATTAAGTTTCTTTTTATATGTAGTTGATTAAGTGTCGTTCCTTTTTATGTAATTGGTTAAGTTTCCTTTCTTTTTTAGTCTTTTTATATGTAGTTACTTAAGTTTCTTTTCTTTTTTCATATGTAGTTGGTTAAATTCCTTTCTTTTTATGTAGTTGATTATTTTTCCTATCTTTTTAGTCTTTTTATATGTAGTTGGTTAAGTTTCCTTTCTTTTTTATATGTAGTTGGTTAAGTTTCCTTTCTCTTTCTGTAGTTGGTTAAGTTTCTTTTTATATGTAGTTGGTTAAGTTTCCTTTCTTTGTTAGTCTTTTTATATGTAGTTGGTTAAGTTTCCTTTCTTTTTTATATGTAGTTGGTTAAGTTTCCTTTCTCTTTCTGTAGTTGGTTAAGTTTCTTTTTATATGTAGTTACTTAAGTTTCCTTTTTTATATGTAACTGATTAAGTTTCTTTTCTTTTTGTAGTCTTTTGATATGTAATAAATTAAGTTTCCTTTCTTTTTTATATGTAGTTAGATAAGTTTCCTGCCCTTCTTATTCTTTTTATGTAGTTGGTTAAGTTTCTTTTCTTTTTATGTAGTTGATTTTCTTTTCTTTTTTCTTTTCTTTTTATATATAGTTAAGTTTCCTTTCTTTTTATATGTAGTTGGTTAAGTTTCCGTTCTTTTTATGTAGTTGGTTAAGCTTCCTTTCTCTTTCTGTAGTTGGTTAAGTTTCTTTTTATATGTAGTTGATTATTTTTCCTTTCTTTTTATGTAATTGGTTAAGTTTCCTTTCTTTTTTAGTCTTTTTATATGTAGTTGGTTAAGTTTCTTTTCTTTTTTCATATGTAGTTGGTTAAATTCCTTTCTTTTTATGTAGTTGATTATTTTTCCTATTTTTTTAGTCTTTTTATATGTAGTTGGTTAAGTTTCTTTTCTTTTTTTATATGTATTTGGTTAAGTTTCCAAATTTTTCGAATGTGGTTGGTTAAGTTTCTTTTCTTTTTTTTGAAGTTGGTTAAGTTTCTTTTTTGTATGTAGTTGGTTAACTTTCCTTTTTTTTATATGTAGTTGGTGGACTTTCCTTTCTTTTTTAGTCTTTTCATATGTATTTTGCTAAGTTTCCTTTCTTTTTTAATATGTAGTTGGTTAAGTTTCCTTTTTTATATGTACCTGATTAAGTTTCTTTTCTTTTTGTAGTCTTTTGATATGTAATAAATTAAGTTTCCTTTCTTTTTTATATGTAGTTAGTTAAGTTTCCTGCCCTTTTTAGTCTTTTTATGTAGTTGGTTAAGTTTCTTTTCTTTTTATGTAGTTGATTTTCTTTTCTTTTTTCTTTTCTTTTTATATATAGTTGGTTAAGTTTCCTTTCTTTTTTATATGTAGTTGGTTAAGTTTCCTTTCTTTTTTCATATGTAGTTGGTTAAATTCCTTTCTTTTTATGTAGTTGATTATTTTTCCTCTTTTTAGTCTTTTTATATGTAGTTGGTTAAGTTTCCTTTCTCTTTTATATGTAGATGGTTACGTTTCCTTTCTTTTTATTTAGTTAGTTAAATTTCCTTTCTCTTTCTGTAGTTGGTTAAGTTTCTTTTTATATGTAGTTGATTAAGTTTCCTTTCTTTTTATGTTGTTTCTTAAGTTACCTTTCTTTTTTATTTGTAGGTGGTTAAGGTCCCTTATTTTTGTATGTAGTTGAAGTTTCCTTTCTTTCTAAGTCTTTTCATATGTAGTTGGTTAAGTTTCCTTTTTTTAATAAAGTTTTCCTTTTTTCTTTTTTGTGTAGGTGTTTAAGTTTACTTTCTTTTTATATGTAGTTGTTTGAGTTTCCTTTCTTTTTATGAAGTTGGTTAAGTTTCCTTTTTTATATGGAGTTGTTTTTTTCTTTTCTTTTTTATATGTAGGTGTTTTAAATTTACTTTTTTTATGTAGATGATTAAGTTTCCTTTTTTAATTTGTAATTGGTTTCGTTTTTTGTCTTTTTTATATGTAGGTAGTTAAGTTTCCTTTCTTTTTTAGTCTTTTCATATGTAGTTGGTTAAGTTTTCTTTCTTTTTTTAAATGTATTTGGTTAAGTTTCCAATTTTTTCTCATGTAGTTGGTTAAGTTTCCTTTCTTTTTATTTAGTAAAGTTTCCTTTCTCTTTCTATAGTTGGTTAAGTTTCTTTTTATATGTAGTTGATTAAGTTTCTTTTTATGTTGTTTCTTAAGTCACCTTTCTTTTTTATTTGTACTTGGTTAAATTTCCTTTATTTTTGTATGTATTTGAAGTTTCCTTTCTTTCTAAGTCTTTTCATATGTAGTTGGTTAAGTTTCCTTTTTTTTATAAAGTTTTCCTTTTTTCTTTTTTGTGTAGGTTTTTAAGTTTACTTTCTTTTTATATGTAGTTGTTTGAGTTTCCTTTCTTTTTATGTAGTTTGTTAAGTTTCCTTTTTTATATGGAGTTGTTTTTTTCTTTTCTTTTTTATATGTAGGTGTTTTCAGTTTACTTTTTCATATGTAGGTGATTAAGTGTCCTTTTTAAATTTGTAATTGGTTTCGTTTCTTGTCTTATTTATATGTAGGTAGTTGAGTTTCCTTTCTTTTTTATTCTTTTTATATGTAGTTACTTAAGTTTCTTTTTTTAAATGTAGTTGGTTAAGTTTCCTTTATTTTTTGTATGTAGTTAGTTAAGTTTCCTTTCTTTTTTATATGTAGTTGGTTGACTTTCTTTTTTTTATATGTAGTTAGTTAAGTTTCCTTTCTTTTTATGTGGTTTGTTAAATTTCCTTTTTTATGTAGTTGGTTAGGTTTCCTTTCTTTTTTAGTCTTTTAATATGTATTTCCTTTCTTTTTATATTTAGTTGTTTGTTTCCTTTTTTACATGTAGTTTGTTAAGGTTTCTTTTCTTTTTTAGTCTTTTAATATGTATTTCCTTTCTTTTTATATTTAGTTGTTTGTTTCCTTTTTTATATGTAGTTTCCTTTCTTTTTTATATGTAGGTGGTTAAGTTTCATATCTTTTTATATGTAGTTGGTTAAGTTTTCTTTCTTTATATGTAGTTGGTTAAATTTCCTTTTTTTTTTGTAGTCTTTTTATATGTAGGTGGTTAAGTTTCCTTTCTTTTTATATGTAGGTGATTAAGTTTCCTGCTTTTTTTAGTCTTTTATGTAGTTGTTTAAGTGTCCTTTCTTTTTATTAGTTTGTTAGGTTTCCTTTCCTTTTCATGTAGTTTGTTAAGGTTCCTTTTTAATTTTTAATTATAGGTGGCATTTTCATCTTTTTGTGTAGTAGGTTAAGTTTCTTTTCTTTTTCATAAGTAGTTGGTTAAGTTTCCTTTCTTTTTATGTAGTTTGTGAAGTTTCCTTTTTTTTAATGTAGTTTCATAAGTTCTTGAGTTCCATAAGTTTTTTTTTTCTTTTTTAGTCCTTTTATGTAGTTGGTTAAGTTTCCTTTCTTTTTATGTATTTGGTTAAGTTTCCTTTCTTTTTATGTAATTGGTCAAGTTTCTTTTCTTTTTTAGTCTTTTTATATGTAGTTACTTAAGTTTCTTTTCTTTTTTGATATGTAGTTGGTTAAATTTCCTTTCTTTTTTGTGTAGTTGCTTAAGTTTCCTTTCTTTTTTATGTAGTTGGTAATGTTTCCTTGGTTTTCTTATGTGTAGTTGGTTATGTTTCTTTTCTTTTTATGTAGTTGATTTTCTTTTCTTTTTTCTTTTCTTTTTATATATAGTTGGTTAAGTTTCCTTTCTTTTTTATGTAGTTTTTAAGTTTCTTTTTTTTCTTTTTTTTATTTATAGTTGGTTAAGTTTCTTTTTTTTTTTTACATGTAGTCGGTTAAGTTTCCTTCCTTTTTTATGTAGTTGTTTAGGTTTCCTTTCTGTTTTGGTCTTTTTATATGTAGTTGGTTAAGTTTCCTTTAAATGAAAACACAAAGACCCCAACTTTGGAATAATCTTCCTGTTAATGTTCGGGACTCAGACACAGCCTCAGTCTTTAAGTCTAGGCTAAAAACTTACTTGTATAGTCAAGCCTTTGGTAATTAGTTTTCCCTGTCAGATCTAGACCTGATGGAGTCTCTGCTGCTCTGTAAATACTGTAATTGGTGATCAGTCACTCATTACAGAGCTAACTCTCTGTGTGCTTTCCTTTCTTTGCTGAGTTGAACAGCTGCCCATCCTGCGCGTCTGATGCTGTTGCCTGTTCTGCCTTGATCGGGTGCCCACTGCTCACCAGCCTTCTGGACTAGCTTGACCACCATCGAGCTTCATGCTGTACAACGCTGTGTAATCCTCACCCTCATGAACTGACAATGCTGCTGCTGCCGCTGAATAATCTAAAACTAAACAAATTAACCATTGCTCCACCTGTTTTCCCCGCTTTGTTCTGTAATACTTTATGCTAACAATGTTTGCTATCCAATGTCGACCAGAGGAGGATGGGTTCCCCTTCTGAGTCTTGGTTCCTCTCAAGGGTTCTTCCTCCTGCTCTTAGGGAGTTTTTCCTTGCCACTGTTGCCACTGGCTTGCTCATAGGAGGTTGGACCCGGATTTTTCTTTTTCTGTAACGCTGATTTTCTTTTCTTTTTCTGCAATGCTGATTTTCTTTTCTTTTTCTGTAATGCTGATTTTTCTGTAAAGCTGTTTTGTGACTTAAAAAATCGCTATATAAATAAACTTTGCTTGCTTGCTTGCTAGTTCTTTAAGTTTACTTTCTTTTTTTGTATGTGGTTGATTAAGTTTCTTTTTTATATGTAGTTGGTTAAGTTTCCTTTCTTTGTTAGTCTTTTTATATGTAGTTGGTTAATTGTCCTTTCTATGTTTATTTGTAGGTGGTTAGGTTTCCTTTCTTTTGTAGTCATTTTATATGTAGTTGGTTCACTTTCCTTTCCGTTTTAGTCCTTTTATATGTAGCTGTTTAGGTTTCCTTAATAGATTTATTTATTTTTTTGGTTATCTTAATTCTTTTTGCTGCTTTATTTTTCTTTCTCAAAAGAAGTCAATAAATATAAAGTTGTACCATGGTAAATACATAAATACATGAATAGATCATGTTTTAGATAGATAGATAGACAGATATGTGTAAAACAATAGGTAAAGAGAGTTGCAAAGTTATAAGTAGAGGTCTAGATAGATAGCTAATTGTAGAAGGATAGATACAGTGTTTAGATATATAGTTAAATAGTTAGATAGCGACTTGTTGAGTGATAAGAGTTGTAGATAGAGAGTTGTTGTAGAATAGAAAGATAAAGTAGAATAGAAGAAGGATAGCTAGATGCTTGTAGAGGGCTATATATTTACATTTATAGATCTCTACTTATAGATAGAGAGTCATAGATTGATAATTGCAGAATGATTCAGAGTTGTAGAAGCATACATCGATTGATCGATAAAGAGTTGTTGGTAGAAAGGTAGATAGAGTTGTAGAATGATAGATTGATACATAAAAAGTTGTAGATAGAGACTTGTCTGAAGGATGGATAGTTATAGATAGATAAATAGAAAGTTGTAGAAAGATAGATAGTTATAGACAAATAGTTGTAGACTGATAGAAAGAGAGTTGAGAAGGTTAAATAAAAAGCTATAGATAGAGTCGTAAGATAGATTGTTGTAGAATGATAGATTGACAGTTGTAGATGGATAGATTGATTGATGGATAAATAGGTAATAAATTTAAAATATAAATAAATTATTTATTTATAAATACAAATTATTAGATAGTTGCACAAGGATAGATGGTTATAAATAGAGAGTTGTAGAAGGATAGATGGATAGATTGATAAAGTGACAGATAGATAAGGAGTTGTAGAAGGATAGATGGATAGGGTTATAGAAGGAAAGAGAATTCTATAAATCCATGTCTTTATGGACCTTGCTTTGTGCACTGGGGCTCAGTCATGCTGGAACAGAAAAGGGCCTATCTCAAACTGTTCCCACAAAGTTGAAAGCATATAATTGTCCAAAATGTCTTGGTATGCTGAAGCATAAACCCAGGCTCATCCATCAGACTGCCAGACGGATAAGCGTGATTCATCACTGTTTCCACTGTTTCAGAGTCCAGTGGCGGCGTGTTTACACCACTCCCCCCACGACACTTGGCATTGTGCATTTTGATCTTAGGCTTGTGTGTAGCCGTTCAGCCATAGGAAACATGCTGTGAAGCTCCTGATGCACAGTTCTTCTGCTGATGTTGCTTTAAGAGGCAATTTGGAACTCTTTAGTGAGTGATTCAGTGTGGCTAAGCCTTTGTTGGTCCTGAACACTTCAGTTTCACAAGAATAGCACTTAAAATTGACGGGCAGATCTAGCGGGACAGACATTTTACAAACTGACTTGTGGCAGAGTTGGCATCTTATGACAGTGCCACATTGAATGTCACTGAGCTCATCATACGACCCATACTACTGCCAGTGTTGTCTATCAAGATTGCAAGGCTGCATGCTTAATTTGATCTCTCTGTTAGCAATGGGTGTGGCTGAAACACCTCAACTCAATAATTAGGAGAGTGCCCCAATACTTTTGTCCATATAGATAGACAGATAGGAAGGCATGTGTAGGCTAGTTGTTATAGAATTGTAAATAGAGAGTTGCAAACAGAGTTGTAGAGGTATAGATAGATCGATAGAGAGTTGTAAAAAGATAGACGCATAGAGAATTATAGGTAAATTGATTGATAGAGCTATAGGCACAGTTGTAGAGGGATAAATAGATAGATAGATAGATAGAGTGAAAGAGGATCTGAAGACTTCTTGTAATACAGTTATATTGAGAGGGACAGAGAGAAAGGGAGATTTCAGTTTGGCACAGTGACAGTAAAGAACCGGTTCAAGCCAGTTTATACCTGGTTATGATGTCACAGTGGCTCACTGTAAGTCTATGGGAAAAATCTTAGTATTTTAAAAACTATAAAGTGTAGAAAAGTGTTTGTACTTACCACAGTGTTACTCCAAATAATTATTATATTTTACTAGACTTTATCAGTCATTTCAGTCTAATTTAGTTAAACTTTCTTGGCATTTACTGCCATTGTATTGAAAAATAATTACAGAGCACTTTGGAGATTATACCTCATACTTACTTTGTGAAGAACTTGTTTGGCAGTTTAGTTGATTTTGTATTTACCTGGTTAACACCTAGAACATAAAGGACCTTTTTGATTCTGCAGAACAGTGAAATAACGTTTTTATATGTATGCGTGTACAAGGATCAAAAAAACAGCTGCAGCTCAGCTGAACGTGGAAAAATACTTCAAACCACAAACACACAACTCGCACACAATGCCTTTCTGTTGGCTGGCTTGGTTTTACAGTAATTCACCACCAGCGGCCAGGCATGTTTCTGCAGGGAATGTTTCCATGGTTGTCCTTTTGCTCTCCTTCTCCCCCTCTCTGCTCTCCTCTCAACTGCATCTGGACCCTCAGCAGCCCCTGTGAACGAATGCAGTCAGACAGAGGAGAAAAGGAGAAGAGCTGAGAGATCATGGTGTCCCCTAACTTTTACCTACGCCTGTTTACCTTTCTTACCTTGCTGACTCTACTGGCTCTCTCAGGTAATATTCTCTTTTTCTTCCTCTATGTGTGAGATCTTTGCTCAGAGGCATCTGCATAGGCTTTCCTCTCCACCATGGGCTGTTTCTGTATCCTCCAAATGTCTCAGACAAACGTATACAGAAATATGCTGTTCTTAACAAATGTTAGATAAACTTGAACAAGTTCTTGATTGTATATGTGCTTATTTGTGAGTGTTTTCTTTTTAGTTTTGCAACATGCATATTTGTGTCTAACTTCGTGTTCATGTTCCCCTTGGGAAATCCTGGAAGTGTGCCTTTTTGAGAAAGCTTCTTTTTTGTGGAAATAGGGGTTGAACAGTTATAGAAGTAAAAGCAAACAGGAGAAAAAAAACAGATACTGATGTCAACAATGATCAAATCTCAGAGACTTAATAAAGAAGTCACAGTAACGTCAATAGAGCTCCTAAACTTCTGCCATTAAACTCAAGATTGTCACTGCAGTTTAGCTTCTCTGCCCTACTGTTAGCTTTTTGTCTCTTTCCACTTTAATGATAACATGCCAGACAGAATGAGTCAGACTTTCTGTGAACACAGCAACTGCAACAAAGACCCCACTGATCTGCACATTGCGCAACGTAGACAGGCCTTTAGGATTTTTTTTTTCCATAAATATATTTACTGATCAGACACGTCTGAAGCACCTGTAAACAACATCTGTCACATTTCTCCATGTGCCAGTCTCCACTGGCTCTGTATGCAGTTTTGAGTATGCGGTTGAGGAATGTGCACTGTGTGGGTTTTATGGGAAACTGCACTAGTTAACAGTGGAAAAATACAGTGGGGGCTGTAAGGTAATGTGCTCAAATTACAGCTTCATAGTGTGTCTGTGATTTCTCTCAAACTACTGTTGCTGAGTATGTAAAACTAATTCCATTCCATTCATAAATATCTTCCAGATGTGTCCAGTGAGAGCGCTTTGCACAAGATTCTGAAGAAGAGAGAAGGTGACTGAGTATTCTACTTCATTACATTTTTCATAGCCTTTTGTGTATGATCACAACTTTGCATCCTCTCTTTGTTCTTTGTTCTCCCTGTTCTGCTCTTGTAAGACCCTCCCGTAATTAGTACCTTAAACCCTAGACTTATCATTCAGTTATTAATAATAATACTCATTATTCAGAAACTACTGTGGAACTAAAATCATATGCATAATCTCTAGTGTACCACAGACAATAGTTTAGATAGCTTTTGGCTGTACTTACTAAAAGAGCAGAACATTTGTTAACTCACTATGTTTTACTTTTTTTTTAAAACTAAAAAGGAAAAGTGTGTACATTTTTGTCTGTGGTAAGTGACTGTGCTACAGATGTGGCAGATAGAAATTAGGTTCTAAATTGACCAAGTGGTCTTTTAAAGGACCATTCATTGAACTAAAGGTGGGTCTTTAATAGCATTGCTCCAAAGAACATCTTTTTCTGTGTGTAGTCATTCATATAACATCTTAAAAAATTAAGGTTCCTAAATGGTCTAGGGTAAAGTCTC
Source organism: Colossoma macropomum (assembly GCF_904425465.1). Lineage (NCBI taxonomy): Eukaryota > Metazoa > Chordata > Actinopteri > Characiformes > Serrasalmidae > Colossoma > Colossoma macropomum. Next base: position 22,495,545 of record NW_023494784.1, on the reverse strand, counting down.
TGCTCTCTGTCTCCCACTAGTGGAGGATGAGGTGAAGCCAGCAGCGACTGTGGCAGTGCCAGCCTCCAAGGCCAAGCAGTTCCTGGCTTCTCTACGGAGGCCTAAGAGGAACCTGTGGGATCGCAGTCGTCCTGATGTGCAGCAGTGGATCCAGCAGTTCATGTACATGGGATTTGATGAGGCGGTGAGTCCACTGTAGGGTTAAGGGCTTAGTGACTCTTTTTTCTGTCATTGGTTCCCATTAGTTCTAATCACAGGTCAGACCCATTCCAGTGAAGATAAAGCAAGTGTTATCTTCAACTAGCCTATCGTCATTTCCAAGAAAAAACAACAATAAATAAATCCTTTCCTTTACATTGTGTAAAAATTTCACGATAAATGAACCAGTAGAAATGCTCCAAAATCACTTGCAATAAAATCTCTTTACATTAACTTGTATTTGCATTAAAAGTTAAAAAAAAAAAAAAATCTGTAGAGTTACTATTTTGGAAATAATTGATATTTGGACAGCGGTTATACATTATACTGAACTGCCAGTTTATCACTGCTGCACTACACTCACTGGCCATTTTATCAGAAATGCCTACTGCGTGCTTACAGTTAGACTTAACTTACAGACTGTAGCCCATCTGTTGACGCACATCAGCCTTTCTCAACCTGTTCATCAATAGAAAGAGAGTACCGTGAGACCACCACTACTCACCAGGGACACTGACATGGTAGTGCAGTGGTAGTGTGTGTTGTGCTGGTATGAGTATATTAGGCACAGCAGCATTGCTGGGGCTTTTACACACCACTGCTCTTTTAAGAACAGACCACCAAACAAAAATATCTCAGCAGCAGTTGTGATCAGAAACACCACTGATCAAAGACGCAAAAGGATTAACACAAATTGCATGAAATGAAAATAATAAAAAATAAATCACTAGTAAAATTAGACAAAAACAACATAAACAATATCTGGTCACCTATAGTGGTCCCTTTCCACTGACAGATGGTTAGAGGGTGACTGATAAGGTGTGCAGCAACAGATGGGCTACGTTTAATAAAGTGCACCTACGTGGTATGTTTACCTGATGAAATGGCCAGTGAGGTACAAAATAGGATGAACGGCCAAAGTTAATAACCTCTAGAGATCTGTGGCAGTATTGCAACAAAACTTTTCCAGTGCCAGCTTATAGATAAAAATAGGAGCTCAGAAGAACGGCTCTTAAACTACTGTTAGAAAGTGGGGCTATGACAGCATCATTTGTCTGGTCGGCACTTTTCTTCACAGTTTCAGTCCTTCAGATTTTCTCTGTGCACTCCAGGTTGAGTGACAAATCTGCTATCAGTTAGTTCCACTCTGAGTGACTCAGGCTTGTCTACCCTCTGTCCTCCACATTTAGTCTCTCTCCATTCAGCCATTTTTTCAGTGCTGGTTCTTTTGAGCAGACTTTGACGGTTGTGATGGGAGCACTCTCCATAGAGCAGTGTACACTGTAGACAAACAGTTCAGCTACTTTCCAAAGGTCTCCTGTCAGTGCAGTTCAAATCAAGAAGACAAAAAAGCTCCTCTGTGAGGTACAGTGCAATTTTCTAACTTGTCAGTTTGCCTCACCGTCTACACGTGCCTCCAACCGACAGCCCTTTTCAGATGAGCCCTGAAATGCACAGGTAACTGACAGTGTTCATTCGATCTTTAGGATTTTCATAGACTTTTTATCCAAGAAGTACCATCTCAGAGAGTCGGACGCTTCTAACCTGCAGCTGTGAAACCAAAAAATCACATCCTGGCTAAAATGAAAAATAACCATCGCTCTTCTTAGTTGTAAACTTGCCGCTTATTGTGGTGCCGCAGAAGCCTCTAAAGCAAAATTTGTGTTTGTATTTTTTTGTAAAGGTAGAAGTAAATTTTGAAAAACTACAAGTGCTTTAGGGTGGGCCAGGGTCTTTAACATCATTTCTTTTTTGCTGGCTGGCTAAATTATTGCTTTTATTTTGATGACCTATTGAGGTTTGTGTCGTATCCCAGCTAGCATTGCAGATGTATTTACTAGCTTCTACATCCGTGGCTAGTTGTCAGGATTTCTTGAGTGCCGTAGGCATTTCCAGTAGCTGTGTTATGTATTTTTATAGTGCAACACTAATAATAATTACAAAATCAGACAAAACTTTGAATGAACTGATGAGGCTGAGAGATACAGTGCACTACAGATGCTGTGTAACATGTTGTCGCTGAAAAACCCCAAAAAACAACATACATTAACTTACATTAAAGTAAACAGTGTTTTTGCCTTCTACTGTACAGTTACCATTTTGGAGAGATTTTTTTTTTTTACGGTGGCAATACTAAATGCTAGCTATAGGCCAGAATCTCCCTTTAAAGTAGTAAAACTCACTAATTTGAAAGAGTGTCTGGATACTTTTATCTAAAGAATGTTTTCCTTTCAGAGACTGGAAGCTGATCTGTCTTACTGGAAGGACCAAGCCCGCTCTAGTGACCCAGCACGGCAGCATCACTATGACGAGAATTCCCCCATGGGCCCCAGATTCCCCAGTCATAACAGACATGGGGCAGACGTCAACTACGACTACTATTAACTTCCTTTCCTCTTCAAAAACAACCTGGTTCCAGGAACTGAATGTGATGGTGTGGGCGAGAGTTGTCCCTTATGTAAAAGCAGTATCACACACTGTTCCTATTCCTTCACCTCTTCAGACGGCAGCCTTGCAAGTTTCTGATCTTTCTTACTTTTTTTCTTGCATGCTCTTCCCAGGCTGAGAATTAGCTGCAGCACATTTGTTCCGATTGCAGAAATACAACCCACCACTCTGTCTACATTAAACATAATCATAAGCTCTATACCCTCACTCTGAAAGTGTAGATCCTTACTACCAGCAGAAGCGTAAGTGTTCTGTGCTATGAATAACCTTGAATGCAGCCGCAAACTGATGCCATATGTGTGGGGGTCAGTGTTCCCAACAGTCTTTACTTTAACTGTCTGTTGCAGCTCTGCTTCATCATGGTGCCCCCACAGCAACGGAGATGACCTTAGGGCTAACACTTTATGTAAAGGCTGCCTACATAAGGACTTTATAATGTATGAAGAAGCATTGAAAGTAATACTTGAAACAGCTTATGCCAGTAATTGCAAGATGACACAAAATGTGTCATGACATTGCTTTGGCATTAGGGGCCTTACACTGAAGTGATTTGTTTTATTCGGTTATTTGTTCCATTCATAACACTGTTACGAAGAATCATTCCGAAGTAATGACTCTTTACTTTAGCAAACAATATCACTGTTTCTTACATTAAAAGTAAAGAACGTTTTGCATCTTCTGCAAAGTTACCATTTTGGAGATTGTTTTTTCTTTGAACAGTGACAATGTGAAAATACATATAAATATGCAAACAGTCCTAAACTACATTCCTTTAAAAGTAGAAATACCCTTGGTAAAATATTACTTCAGTAAGAGTAGAAGTTCCTTTGAGTTACTCTAGATACTGTGTAATATTATTTTGAGGAACCTGTTCTTTTAAGTAGGACTGTGTGGCTGCAGACATGATAAACAGTTAGTTGTTCATGTTTGCAGCCACACAGCTCTCCTTCATAGAAACTGTTTGTTTGTACTTTAATTCATGTAGAAACATGGAGAACTGATATTGTACTGTTTTATTTAGGCCTCTGCCTTACAAGTTCCATTACTTGGAGATGACGTTTCATACCAGTGTTACAAATGAAACAACTGTCGCTCATGTCTATTATAAGAATCTTTATATCAGTACAGATTTACTGATATAAAGTAATTTTACTTCATACATCTTGTGTCATAAATTAATGGTAAAAGCCAAAGAGAAATTCAGAAATATGCAGGTGTTTCTTTGACAATGCATTCTTCAGTGCGTATGCATGTTTGATGAAGTCTCTATCTAGACAGCCTTCAAATAAAACATACCACATTGGTCTGTGGATGGTTTAGGAGCACTGGAAACCATGAGTGTGTTTACACACACTCAATAATCCGATCATAATGAGATTTCTGCAGTTATCCGATTATTTAAATGGTCATGTAAACACCATACTCCGATCTAGAAATCCAATTAAGAAATCCAATAAGGAGAGCTGGATTTTAGCTCAGTAATCAGATTTCTCATTGCATGTATACTCTTAATCGGATTTCTCAGTCTGCGCACGTGCAGAACAGACTGCTGTACCGGAAATAAGTAAGCAGTGTTGTCGCAAGATGGCAGCAAAACTTTTGGAGTGATGCTGAAACCAACTACATGCTTGTCAAAATAAAGGATTTAAATATTTCTCCTCTTCTAGATGATGAATGTTCATATTTTCAGGTAAAGTGGCGCTATGGTTTTTTTTTTAAAAAGCTGCAGCATTAGGTCACATCGTCTTCTGTGAGTTTATTGGCTGGTTGCAAAGCAGAAATCTGATTACTGCCTGACTCACGTAAACCTGGAGTTTCACATTATCTGATTACGCAAGTGCATGTAAACATGTTGCATCTGATTTTCTACAGTTATCGGATTGTAAACGCACTCATTGATGTTACTGACTCCAATGATCACCTATCATTGGTGCTGTTAATGAAGAATCATCTGCTGATGAATATCTGGTCTCTGTGAACCACACAAAAGAATCAGAATGTGTAAGAGCAAAAGGAATATAGAAAAATTGTATTTCAGAGTGCATATAAAGCCCTTTAGCTTCAAAATCAGTAAAACTGTATGTAAAGTAAAAGAAATAAAACTGCTGTCATATCTAATAAAGTCATCTGCATTATTTGTAATTTCTCATGGCATCTTTCTCTGTGCACATTTTGCAACATCCAGGCACCACCATCAATAACACAACCTGAAAGGGCTGCTGAAGCTTCATACAAGCAGCTGTAACTGTCAGCATAGAAACCAAGTTTAATTACTGACGCTGTTGCCATCTGTATGTGTACATGTGCCAAACATGTTAAACTTCCCTCAGGGAAGGGAAAGTATGATAGGCAGGGGTGATGGTGTATAAGAAAAAAATGTGGAATTAGCAGTCAATGTAAATATTTTATTAAAATATTTTTTTCCACCTGAAATTCATTAAAGGATCTGAGATCTGTGTGAAGTGTGATGGTGGCAATACTACACATTGCTCAAAATCACAACAAAATAAAGCAGAAAAGCATCTCCCATAGTTTCTTCTTTTCTTCTGCGTCGTCCAGAACAAGGCCCGATCATGTGTCCTATCCTGGGCAGCACATTCAAGATAAATTAACAGAAAATCACTAGCCTCCATAGTAAATCTCAACATTGAAAAGAGGTGTCTGTTCAAAAAGACACTCACAGCATAAACACCAATAAAAATGATTACAACAATCAAAACTGCACAGCATGAATGCAAAAAAATAACGTGGAGTCTTCACTTTTTCTTAAATAACAGATGATTGACGAATCCAAAGTGCAAGGCAAGGACTCTGAGTGTCTGAACTTCATAGTTTTTTTTTTTTTTTTTTTCTTTTTTTCTGAGGCACATGTCTGAAAAGCAAGTGTGGCACAGACAGTTCTACAACTGCTTTTCCAAAAATAAGCACAAAAAAAAAAAGTAAGAAAAACACACAGGAAATGTTTTTGTTTTTTTCCAAACACTCTTTTTAAGGGGAAACCCCCTTGTGTAAAATGGCTGCTAGAGGCTCCAGAATCTCCAGGATCCCAGCATCCCTGAGAAAAAGCGTGTTCCTCAGTTGTGTCTTGGTCTACCTTTCTTCATGCGGGCGGCCTTGGGCTTGGGGATATACTGATTGTTGGCTTGATGCTCCAGCTCCTTATTGAAGTACTGGATAGTTTTGTTCAGCCCTTCCTCCAATGGTACCTTCAGTTTAAAACAGTTATAGAAACATCATTAGAAACTATCAGAGCGTTTTGACGTCAAAGGGATCAGTAACAGGGAACAAAGGACCTTTTTACAGCGCGTGATCAGCTCTTGTGTACCCTGAAGTGCTGTAGCATTAACATCACGGTAATACGGCAGAGTAAATATACAGATTATTTTGTAAATATAATCAGAATGTTATGATGCTTTTAAGTTGGCTGAGCAAACCTACGAGTCAAAACCCCACAGTCATGAGGAGCGATCTTCAAATTCCCATTTCTTTATAAACGTGCAAAAATAATTCATATGAAAAAGGAGCTTTTTATCATCAGCAGTCACTATGACCACACACACACACACACAAACACATTTTTTTAAACCGCTTATCCTTCTGGGTAGAACCATTTATGGTTCTAATTACTTATACATCTAAAAGCCTTTACTCCATGCCCCTCGAGGGCCGCTCCACCTATGTGTTGAGCTCAGTAAATTTGGGAGGGAGGTCATCCCATCAGCCCAGAGAGAGTGAAGCCAACTGTGCTCTCTTGGACCACGAATGGCTGCAGCATCACCGGGGATCAAACTCGCAATCTGATGGTAGGACCAGCACTCACCACAGGCTCCCAGCCCAGCAGCATTTTTGCCTTCCGGATGTCTGGCCGCCGTCTCTGAGGGTCATCCTGCGCCTCTGGGAGAAACTGAATGTGACTGCGGCTCCCTGAACACAGAGAGGGGTTTGAATGTGTAATCTGAGCTTTATTCAATCAGTCAGCGAGAAACAGACAATGAGAAAGAGACAGACAGAGAGAGCCTAGTTTAAAAAAATAAAATAAAAAATGCTATTTATCTGCATTGATTTGTTACTCACCAACTAGGCTTTTAATCAGCTGAGCAAATTCCAGTATGGTGTGCTCTTCAGGGTTTCCCTGACACAAATAAATGCAATCAATAAGACAGCAAGACAGCAGCGCAATTTACCCTCAGGACAATGTGTTCAATAATAAGCATCTTCACAGTTATTTGGACAAGTTAAGATTGCTTCGACTCAGAAAAAAATGGTTGTGATTAATGGACAAATATAAACTGTAGAATGTTTTGCACACAACAGCCATTAACCATAGATAATCAATGTCTTTTGGGCTAAATAAAAAAAACTAACAATAAAACCACAAAGCAAAAAAACACAGAGTTTACTGACAACATGATGGTGGTCTTTCATCAAACGCAAAATACATGGTCAGAAAACTCACCAGGTTTACAGGACTGCTGACATTACTGTTCATCAGGGACACAAGGCCATTCACAAGATCACTGAAACAGAGGAACAGTAAACATGTTAAAATGATGTTACTAAGCATTACAGCAAATGAAAAATAAGTGAAGGAAAGAAAGAAGTAAACAAGAATTCATTAAATTTGCCTCTATTCAGACAGTAACAGCATTATTATAGTCGGTTTTCTAAAAATGACATTTATTATTACACATTATAGTGTGAGCTCTGCTACAGCAGTAACACAGACCACAATTCACCCATTTACACTAATTCAGGTTCCTGCTCTTGCATGGATATTTTTGACTTACTCTTCAGTAATGGTAACACAAAAGGAGGCAGTGTTAATGCAGAGATGATATAAATATTCTGAAACACACATCTCTCCCAGAACTGCACAAGCCCATTCCTGCGAGGTCTGTTTCTGGTAGCATCATGTCAACATACTGACTTGGCATCTTAAATGCATACATAAATTAATTTGTATGTTGTATGTAAAAGTTTTGCCTCCCCTGTCAAATGACGTTTTGTTGATTTTTTTAAGTAATAAAAACACATCCTGTACAGAGAACACACTTCTGTACACTGTAATGCATCCTTACTGTTTATTTGCTGAATTTAACAAATTGGGGTAATTTAACATACACAAAGCAAAACAAAATTACATTAATGATATTGATTTTGTATTGTTTTATTTTTTTCCTTTATGTTAAATGATCAAATAAAATAGAAACTGTGCACTAACAATAGCAGAAAAAAGTCACATTTAAAAAGGAATTCAAATGATTTTTCAAAACATCTGTAAAATTAACCCCATGAGATGTACACAAAGTCATTAGGAGTTTGTTTAGTGTGAAATGCTCTGTTCTAGAGAACCTCAACAAGTCAGAATTATTCACAGTGGTGGTGACAGGAATCATCTGGCCTCCACTGAAAGCTTCCACTGAAAGTTAATACACAAAATGGTTATGAATATAGTTTTCTGATTGTATTGAGATAAGAAACACAATTTTAAAATCCATTTGTGTAAATAGTACCTAGCACCTTTTTTGTTATTTTACCATTATCAACATATAAAACTTGGAAAAAAAGGAAAAAAAAAAACTCAGAAGACACGAGTTGGTTTGTTTTGTATCGTAAATTAAAGTAGGCACATTTGCATTGTAGACATCACAAGCCCTGGTTTCTATCACCACCAATGTAAAGATATCAGTAAGTTTCTCTTCAGTGAACAATTTCACAACAAACCACTCTAAACAGCTGTTTACGTCTGAAACGTAAAATACTGACTTGTCTTGATATAATGACATATTCTTGAAATACTTGCTTAATATCTCAAAATAATGAAGACTTATTCCAAAATGCTATGAAGCTTTTGAAAAGAATAACAGCTGACGTATAATTAGAAAATGAGATTTTGAGATTTTAATTTGAAATAATGAATTATTCAATTTCAAGAAAGTAATTCTCAGGATAATAATTGGGATAATAAATCATTATTATGAGATACTAAGTCAATATTTATAGAAAATAAGTTATTATTTTATTGTAGCAAGTCAATGTTTTGGGAACGCAAGTCATTATTTAAATACACTAGGTCAATATTTTCGTATACTACTGCCAGAAAAAGAAAACAAACACTTGATTATTGTTCTCTAATTGGAGGGAATGGGCTTCCATACAGTGCACACCCTTCAATAAGTAAACAAAGACCATGCATGAATATTTGAACATAAAGTGCTGTCATCCTAACATTACTTAACAAAGATAGTCCTTCAATTTGATTCAGTTAAAACAAGCTAACGTGAGCTAACATCACTCACACACACTGAAAATGAGTGAATGTGTGAAAGCTCCAGTTGCTCTTCTGGCAGCTTAAATGAGCTTCGAGCAGAAGTAGGTGTGTGCAGAATTCTGATGCTCTTAAATGGATGTTGTGCAGGATTAGTGGATTGCTGTGAATGTGAATTTGAAAGTAATTCTGCTTGTTCCAGTGAGTTAAACCACAACAGGAAACAAAACATACGTACAAATAATTTTTTTACCTCCACAAGCAGAAATGAACACAGCGTTCCTTACAGACTTCAACACTGACAATATGTAAAAACTACTAAATAGGATTAAGCACAAGAAAGGAGAACGTTGTATACATACATACATACATACATACATACGCATGGTTCATAGTAACCAGTGTAAACATGGTAAACATGGTCAATTAAGTGACTGTGCTTATTCAGATGGAATTGTATATGGAAGTGTATGATAGAACAGTACAGCACACTAGAAATTACAGTTGTATTTAAAGTGAGCCTAGAGCCTATTGCAGTTTTGAAAAAGCTTACGCAAATTAAAGTAAGTGACAATGCATGTTAAGCCATCTGATGGTTTGGAGTTAGAAACTGCTTCTGAATATTGTGGTGCAGGATGAATTTCCTTCAGCATGCGGGCTGCCTTACTGAGACGCGTGCGCAGTAAATGTCCTGCGTTGTAGGGAGGTGTGTGCCGGTGATTCTCTGATCCATCTTTACCACCTTTTGCAATGCTTTACATCTTGTGCTGAATAGCTGCCACAAAAGGATGTGATGCAGCCTGTATGGATGGACTCCGTGGTACACCTGTACAAGTATGTGAGCAGTGTTTAAGACATCCCCTTGCTTATTCGGTTGTCAGAGGAAGGCATTGGTGAGCCTTCTTAACTGCGGCTGTGGTGTTCAGTATGCACTTGAGGTCGTTGGTAATGATGACCCCTAGGAATTTGCAACTGCTGACCCTCTCCACAGCATCCCCTCTGATGTAGGTGGGGGAGTCATCTGCCTCATGTCTCCTGAAGTCAACCAACTCGTTAGTCTTGCTGACATTGAGGGACAGGTTATTGTCCCGGAACCAGTCTGCCTGGAAGCCAACCTCCTCCCTGAAGGCCGTCTCATAGTTATTACAGATCAGATGGAATTTGAGCTTTGTCTGCATACACAGTCATGAGTGAACAAGGAGTAGAGCAAAACGCCTAAAACACAGGCTTGTGGGATGTCAGTGTTGAGAATCAGTTTGGATGAGAAGTTTGTACCAATCCTTACATGCTGGGGTTCGCCAGTGAAAAAGTCCAGTATCCAGTTGCAGAGGGCTGTACTCAATTCTAGACCCTTGAGTTTAGTGATAAGCTTGGAGAGTACAACAGTCTTGAATGTTGAGCTATAATCCAGAAATAATAGCCTGGCATAAAAACCTTTAATATCCAGGTATGCCAGAGTGTTGTGAAGCACCTTCTGTTCAATTGTTATGGCAGTAGGCAAACTGTATTTGGGATGATAATGTAACCCAGCACAAGCCTTTCAAAGCACCCCTCTGCAACGGGGGGAGTGCAACTGGTCAACAGTCATTAAGGCAGAAGGATAATAGTGTTTTTGAACAGGTGGGTACTTTGGAGTTTTGTTTTCTTTTTTAAGAGAGATTAAAAATATCTGTAAAAACACAAGCTAACTGGTCACTGAAAGTTTTAACACATGCTCTGAGATCTGTAGCTTTCTGTGTTAATATGTTTAAACGTCCTTCTCACCTCTTCAACAGAGATGGTAAAACTGGAATTGTGTGAAGTCATAAGAGCTGGATCTGGGTGCTCGTTGTTGGTGAGCTCAAAACAGGCATAAAAAAGCATTCAGCTCCTCTAGCAGGGAAGGACTAGATGCTGTGACCATGCCTGTACGGGTTCATAGCCTGCAGGTGTCTGGATGCCCTGCCACATCCATCTAGCATCTATAGTATTACAGTAATGTGATTCCAGTTTTTTTCCTGTATTCTTGATTTGAATGTTTGACAGCCATCCTGATATCATACTTGCATTCCTTATACAAGTCTGTTTCCAGACTGAAATGCTGTGGTGTGGGTCTTTATCTTGCTGTGGGGTTTCTGGTTTGGAAATGAACAGACTGTTTTAATAGCTCACAGTCCTAATAAAGTCTCTAAAAACTGCTGTATATTCATTCAGATCATATGTCTTTAAAAATTGCCCAGTCTACACAATCAAAACAGTCCTGAAGTTTTTTTCTCAGCCTCTCGAGTCCAGTGCTGAACCACTTTCCTTACTGGCTCCACTGGTCTTTGTAAACAGAGCAAAAGCACAGAGCAGTGGATAGAGCATCTGAGTTGGCAGTGAGACAGAGAGCTGTATGCGCCTTTGTTTGGAGTGTAGCAGTGATCAAGGATGTCTGTCCACCTGGTGGGGCAGAAGATGTGCTGATGATGATGTATTATTGATAAATTTTTTTGGAGATTCAACTTGTTAAAGTCTGGAGAGATGATAAACAGAGCATCAGGATATATATTTTCAAGTTTAGAAACAATGTTTTACAGCTGGTTCAATGCAGTTTTTGAATTTATTATTAGTATTATAATTTCCATATGATAGGAATATATAGCAGCTATAAAACAGCTGTGTATTCTCCAGGCCGGTGAAATGGTCTACATGTGATTACTAATAAGTCCAGTGAGCAGAACTGTGAGACCCTGTATACATCTGTGCACCAAGCACTGTTTATGTAAAAACATACACCTCCTCTTTTCTTCTCCAATTCCTCTGTCCGATCCGCGTGGTGTGTGGAGAAGCCTCACAGCCAAACTGCAAAAATTAGTGTGTTGGATATTACCCGAGTTTCTGTAAAGCACAAAGCAGAGCGGTTCCTAAAATCCCTCTGAAATGTTAGTCTTCCTCTGAAATCAAACAGTTTATTGCCCAGTGATTGTATGTTACCCAGAAAAATACTGGGCAGAAGATGTCTGAGGCTGCGGTGTTTGACCTTCATTTATACGCCTACTCTTTTACCAAGTGTTTTACATAATCCCTTGTCTTCTTATTCAGAGCCCCTCTCACTACCTCATATGAGTAGGACTCACTTATAATCTTGCACCCCATGTACTGGTATGCATCTCAATAAGATCAGCCTCTATGTGCCAGGGAATGTTCTGATGGGAACAGCAAAGCGAAGCTAAAGCTAGTTTCTGCTAAAATTAAAAACGGTCTTTAAGAAACAGACACAAAGAGCCATGCCGGCTAAACGTGATGGTTTGTGAGAACAGGCTAGTAAAAATAATTATTATATTATTATTAAAAAATAATGAGCCTGTCCCTGGCTATATGACACACTACACAAATGAAAACGCATATACAATATAACACAGCCACTTGGCAAGATTAGACCCAAGATGTGATTCCTAACCCAATTAATCACTGAGAAGAGCATGTTCCTGGTGTTTCAGATGACACAGGAAACAGACATGTCCTTGCCTAATGGAGATACATTGGCAATAGTAGAACCACATGGGGGAGCAGTTAGAAGCATGCTTTAAGAGAGTCACTCATTTATTTCCATATTTCCTTCGGCCAATTTTTTTTTTTTTAAATGTACAAATAACGTTTTTTAATCTTTTGTCAGGTTACTAATTAAATACATTCATTACTGTTTAATCATCTTTCAGCAATGTCAATTTAAGGTTTAGTTCACATTGAAAAATAATAGCCTCAATGAATAAACACCAAAGTACTGCTGTAGTATATTGTCTGTACTGTACTATTTGTATTGGGGTTACACACAATATTGATTTTTAGTTGTAGCATAGGATGGCTTTGAATGAACAGTTCAAAAATCATAATTTGTATTTATTCTAACGTTAAAAGAAAATAATAATACTAATGAATGATATAAAGGTTCTCAGACAGCTTAAAACATTTGTATAGTACTTTTAGTAATAGTTATATACAGATAATCTTTAAAAACAGACAAAGCCCTGCATCAGAATGGGCGGTTTGGCAACTATGTCCTTGAACAAACACTACCCATACTGAATGAGTGAATAATAAAATGCTTTCTCTATTAGTGGAATGTATTTCTGATAAGGTGGTGGAGGTGGGATAAGGCCACCTGCTCCAGTATTCCATACTGCTCCCATTATACATGCTCAAGGAGGTCTCAAAACATATATTTGCAATGATCTCAAGACCCATGATCTCAAGACATATTTGCTGAGCTACAGTTCATCAGCATCAGGAGTTGAATGATCTTGATTTAATGGCTTCCCCAGAGATTTTTCAGGAGTAGAAACCAACCTGAGAAAAGCCCAGCTGATTGAATATGAGGGGGAGGGTGATAATGTCATGATGCAAACCAGATTCTCTTCCCCATCTCTGCAGGAGTAAACAGAAGCCCTATGACAAACTGCATGCTCCTGTTCTCAGTTCTGATTTCTCATGAAGTACAGAGATCAGCATGCAGAAAATGAGCATACATACTGCATCTGGCAACAGCATTACAACTATACAGAGGCAATTTCACAGGCATTAAACAAAGATATTCCTAATATCACATCCTAACTTTTCTGCATCCTCAGAGTAGAGCCCTTACGATTTATTGGTTGGATGAGAATATCTATTATTTTGCCAAGCACTGTCATCCACATCAGCACAGGCTCCATCATTTCTGTTCACCAAAACAGCAAATGGGAGAGAATGGGAATAATTGCGCTTGCGTCTAACCAAGTAATATTCTGGCAATAACCTGTTGGACTGCACTTGTGCCAGCACAAAAATAGGGCCTTAGTATTGTTCATCGGCTACTTAGGTCTTAAGAAGATTGCACAAATTTTGGAAAATTCACATTTCATAATTAGACACTAACCTCTGAAAAACACAGCAGATAAAGTTCAGTCAAACTGAGTACATCATCAATGTGCCAATTTGCACTGTTTTCCATGCAAATAATGTGTTTCATTCTAGCACAAAAAAAGTAAGAACAGAGACTGAAAAACTGTTTTGGATATGAATGAAAAGTAAAAACCTTGAGTTCCAATCAAAAACTTGGTTTGAGGAGTGTGTTCAGCAAGGTATCGCGTCCATCACTGAGGTATCTGAGTGAGAAGACGAAGTCAAGGTCCCTGGTAGTCTCTCTTTATGCAACTTTAATTACGCAAACACTACACTGCCAGGTAAAGGTTTGCTCTGCTTAGACAGCGAGGCTTCAAACACCCTGTGATGGCTCTGATCTCTCATCACCAATGAGGAGTTTAAGTTTGCCAAGGAAATGCTTCTGCCTTGCACAGCTCAGTGGATGAAAGGTGCTTGATTAAATTACACTCAAAAGAGCCTCTGCACATGCAGCGTTCACACTAGATTTCTCTGAAGACCCTGTCCACCTACACAGATTCAGTCTAGAGAGGGAGTGGGGTGACAAAAGTCACCTGTGTAGCAAAACAAAGATTTTGCAATAACAAAAATATTTTAGAAAATTCTTTGGAAATTAAGATGCTAAAGGTTTGATGAGATCCCTACTCTTTGTTCCCATAGCCAGACAGCCTTCAGCATACATTTGGAGAGAGGTTCACACACCACAAATAAACAACAAAGTTCCTTTACACCAAAGCAAGCCTTTATCAGTCTGTAAGCAAATACAAATATTTTTTCAATCAAAACAGCCATTCTGCCTTTGAAATGTCTTTCTCTCATTACAGCTCTAAGAATGTGTCCTGAAATATCCCTCAGAACAATCCATCACCAGTGATTCATTTCAGTCCAAAAAGACAGATCCTAAATGTGCACATCTGCACAAGAAACACCTGAGCGTCACATGCTGTGCATTAGTGCTGGTGATTATATTGTCTCTACCAGTACTGGTGTTAAAAACATAGAGCAGTTCAAAACACATTAAAGCTAAAAGAAATGCAGTTTCTGTATTTGTGTAAGGTTCCATTATGTACAATTTTAAGACACAGTAAATAGAACAACCCAGTCAAAATAAGCTGTGTCAGGATAGTGAGATATTCTTTCAGAACAGATTACCAGTCAACAACACTGCAAGCTCTCCTCAGCCAGTAGCAATGTTCTCTCAAATAGTGGACTTCAAAAACAGTTTAAAAAGTTAAAAAACGTACGGTCCTTCTGAGAAATGAGTCCTTGGGCTTTTTTTTGTAGACTTGTTTTGTTTCTTAGGTACTTTTTCATTGTAATGATCAGCTGGGTACTCATGTTTACTGAAAGCAAAGGAACACAACAGCAGTAACAAAAGGATGGAATAACAGACAGAAAGAATGGAACAGAAGGACACTGTGTTTTTCTGAACACAGCTGATAACAGTGTGCCATTTCCTGCCTAAACCAGCCTTAGAAACAGTGACAGCATGCTCAAACACATATTAAACATAAATCTACTCAGAGTGCACACTCTGTGACTGTACCTCAATTAAAAAAACATCTGTATCAGCAGATATTCAGTATTAGACTCAGATCAGATCTGGGGACAAAAAATTAGACCTGGGCATTCCTATGATTTATACCTAGTACTCTGTTAAAAGATTAATAAAATAACAATAACAATAATAATATGCTAATAATGACAAATAATACAAATTCAGCAAATTCCATTGCACATTCACATATTACAATATTTAAAAATGATTACCTATCATTGTCTCTACAATGATTTCTATATGTGCAATTACTTTTGTCATTAATATTCTACTTTTAGTGTTATTAGTAATTTTATAAAGATTATAGTGATTTAAAGCACAAAACAAGCATTTTTTAGGCTAATAAAATATTATTAGTCTGACCAGATGCAAGTATGGTTATACAGAAACCCCAAGACGGAACGTTGGTGAACTGTCTGCCCAACATTTTTTGTACGATCAGATTTTTCTGTAAGTAACTTTGATGAATAGAGGCCACCAAATCAGGGTATGAGTCAAACTTCACTGAATTCAAAATGACATACTGAAGTGTGGCCAGGCTTACCTGACATACTGGAAGGCTCTGGTCTGAGATCCTGAACCATAAACCTGAAGAAAACAGGAAAGAGCAATATGCATCAAAATGAGAGAGCAGGGATGGACAATATGACAATATGATCTTTCCTGAACATATCGTGGACACTGTCAGTACTTAAACAGCTGCATGCTTCATTAGAACCATAAATAGTCATGTTTAAATGGACTTGAAATGTTAAATAAAAAAGCCATTGAAAAAATCGGCATTTTTGAAGTGAAGCATTGTTTTTTTAGTTGGAATTATTCATTCCAACTAAAAAACAAAATATCATGATGCACATCAAACAGAGAAAGAGAGAGAGAGAGAGAGAGAAAGAGAGAGAGAGAGAGAGAGAGAGAAACAATAATACATAATAATAGTTGACTATTAATTACCATATAAATGTATCTGATATATTTAAGGCAGTGTCTACTCACACCAAGTGGAAATAGCATTAACCACGCAGTCTGGTTATACTAACTTTGCTTGGTAAATCATGTGATTAAAGCACACCAAAATGTCTGTTTTGCTGAGGTTTCCATACTTTCCATGACTTGGGAGAAGCTTTGTTCAAGAGAAAACTGGAGAGCTACTGAGTTATTTAGTATTAACAAGAAGTGCAAGTAAGGGTACCCCCCCCCATTCACTTTACATAAGTATTCAATAAATCATTAATTAAAATATCAATCTACCAGTCACAATTTTTAAAGGTAAAACATTATCTAGGAGAATGTAGTATGATGCTGGTTGGAACAGTGTAGTGGATAACACCTCTGTCCTTCATGTTAAAGACTGGGGTTTGACTCCCCATCTGGGCAAAAAGTTGGATTTGCACACTATTTTCAATAGTTCTTGTTTAAAAAAAAAAAAAGCAATAAATACTTTTTTGAAAATGAAAAAAGAGAGAAAGATTTTTTTGGCTGAAACAGGCCTATTATATTATTGAATCAATATTACTGAATCAATATCAAGAAAGAGTATAAAACAGTATATAATTAGATAAGTGTAAATTGCATGATGTTAGTGTGAAAAGTGTAAATAGTAAAATCTTGGAATTTCCACTAAGTGTACATAGCAACATCATTCTATTTGCATCTGTCTATAATCAAATAATCCATTTACATTTGACTTTAGCAAACTGAACTGTCAAATAGTAAATTGGGTGGCATCTCAAGAGCTTTTTTAATCTGGATAACCTTTTCATACTGTGCCGTTCTCATGCTGTATGGTACCGATATAGCGAGATGTTAGCCTTCACCTGTTTAATCCTAAAACTTCACAAAGAACAGGTTACATGTAACATACTAAACATAGAAAAATATTTAAGGCAAAACAAATTTAACATTCTTTTGCTGCACAAAACTGATTTCCTGAATTGATTCACTGTTTTTGTGCCGTTTGCTCATGCATGTGGGTCGCCTTTAGTTAACAGTTCCTGATTGGTCAACCAATATGGATAAGCTCCTGGACAAATGGTGCTGCTATTGGTATTTATGTATCGTTAGTTCATTACATGTAGCTTAGCCTATTTTTAATAGTTAGAATGAAAGCACTGGCATGGCTGTGACCATCTTAACCATTTCGAATGCCGAGTGTCGTTCTGTGCTCTCCAGTCATGGCGGAAAGGGTTTGAAAGTGTGGGCTTGCTTTTCTAAATTAATGATAATGCAACTAAATGCAAAATATGTAAAGCAGTAGTTGCTTGTAAAGCAGGTAACAACAGCAACCTCATGAAACACTTAGAAATACAACACTATAAATCTGAAGCAGTGCAGCATGTATGCACCTATGTCTTCAGTGCAGACTCCCAGTGTTACGATGAACTGTGCTAACCTTGTCGAAATGTCCTACCCTAGCGCATACGTACAGGTAGTTCCCTACATAAAACTCTATGTAGGATATTTTGATATCCTAAATCAGCATTAAAACTACAAAGCTGAAGTCAGCTTCCTATCTGCCAGCTTCTTGTTCGAATTTTCCCATTCCAACTCAAAAGGTGCAGCAGTCACATGCCGCCACCTCAGGCATTGTAATAATAACTGCTGCACCATTTAAGGTAAAATGAGGAAATTCAAACAAGAAGCTGGCAGATGGGAAGCCAACTTCAGCCTAGTGTTAAAACTACAAGTATAGTAGTTTTGACAGTCTGAATGTCCTTTTTTTCTAAAATCAGTTAAAAGTGGGAGATAGGCTCTAAGAACCAAAATGTGAAATCTGAGCCTGGCCTGACATGAGAAATGATGTTCAAAGCTAGTTTAGACAAGAATTTTAAGTGCTACTGCACAGCAGTGTGAGCCTCACCGTCAGCGGCTCCCCCTGTAGAGCCTGTAGAATGAAATTGCTGACCACTCGACCATCGTTCATGTGCATACGAGAACCAAAAGTGTTGAAGATCCGTGCCACTCGTACCTCCACCCCCTCCTGAAGGACAGAAGAAGAATAGAATTGGAATGCTAGTTTATAAGATACGCACACTACTGAAAATGGAAAAGCCATTTGCATTAGTAGAGACTAAACAAATCATAAAATCGCATACACTGACAGCAACATATGCACATGCACAAAGGAAGGTCCACAGGGTGCTCCATTCTGAGATTTAAAAGAAGTATTTTGTGCCTACCTTTGTACATGAATAAAAACATTAAAGCTGTCATGAATCATTCATATTACCAACAAGAGCTGTTGTATCACCAAAGGTTCATCCAAAGCCATGCAGGAACCCAGTCATCAAGCATACAAACGTGGTCCACTTAAGTGAAGCAATTTCCAGTAAAGGTGATTACAGGTCAATACACACTTTCATCACATAATCAATCATGAGCAGTGTGAAATGGAAAGCCCTTAAATTAGTGATGGGGGAACACAGCACTTAGATGGATATTAGTGCAGGCTAATTGTACCACCTGCCCAACTGAGAAACAGGATTGAAACTAACAATTTGCTCTCCATTTAAGCAGACGGACAAAGAGAGAGTACTTATTTTTCGTGCAGGCTAATAAGTCTTCCAATCCATATACTTGACCTTATGATGGACTGTCAAGTATATAGCAAATCCAGAATACAGCCTAATGACAACAAGTACTAAGTGACAACACTGGGATGTTTCCTTGCTCTGCTGAAGTGGGGTGCATAGATGCTGAAAGAACCATATTCAAAACAAAAGAGCCTAGCAGCAGCAACAGTTAACTATCATCAAAAATATTATACATCTTGTTTTGCATGTTTTGTACTAAGATCTACTGAAAGGATGGGAATGTATTTGTTATTCATTAGCATTTAATATACACTAAACACACCTATTTTATTGGCTTCCTGTTGTGGAACTGGTGTGGCCAACAGGTAGTGTCTGTTGCCCTTTAAATCATAAACAGCTTGATGCTGCCTTTCTGATTGTAGTTATAGGTTTTGAACAAATGCATGAATTAATCAGACAACTTTTTTTTACAGACTGATATTTCACTGCTACGGTGATTTTGAAAGCTGATGGGGAACAACTGACAAGTCAATAGTTAGTGACCCCCTTTGGATTCAGTGGGCAAGATTGGACTGAGGTGTCCTTAAAAAAAGAGCATTTAAGAACTGTACAAATTGGCAACAATCAGTTCAGTAGAGGCCAGCAAGTGAGAGTGACCAAAGCTGTTAGGAAAAAACAAATCACTCAGATAAACAACAATCCAACAATGCAAACATATTGTATGCCTAAAAAAAGGGTCATTGGAAAAACTGATTTCCGAGATGGAATGCTTGTCTGTGGTTACATGGACTACCTGTCAGACATTCATCTCCAAGCTGCCTCCATCTTAGGCCTCACAATGGCAAAAAACAAGGAAATCAATAGTGATAAACGGCTAGCTTAGCTTAATTAAAAACTAAAAACTGTGTTCTTCAGAAAACTTTATGATAAGGAAAAAACACAAAAGAACTCAAGAGAACTCTAAGAGCCATTTGAAGCAATGCCTGTTGATGAACTATCTTCATGGATGTATTTCATGTTAGATAACTAAACTCCAACAGATAACAGACCAGATTAATAACGCATGGTAGTAACAGTGATACACCATGCTAAATGTCTGGTACAGTTTAATAAGCATTGTTCATAAACCCTCTGTGGTGGTGGTGTCTTTTGTGGCAAGAGCCAATCAAAATTCACATGTAATTGATGCAATACATGTAAAAGACTCACACCAAGTGAAGCCGCAGTTGGCTGCCAAAATAATGTGAAAGAAATCAAAATTATGAAATCTATATTCTCAGAAACAGAGCTACACATTTTAAAGAAAAGTGCTGACAAATAACAGAGCAGAAATTACACAATGAAAAAAGATATAGGAGACAATTGGGGAACTTCTAAACGCAGTAGCAAATGTAACACAAATTGCTTCTGGCTGTCAGAAGTGATGGCAAGAAAAAAAGGAAACATTAAAGATAAGGCATTTAGATAGTAACAGGGGTCCCAGCAAACCATATAGCTTTAAACACAAAGTTTCTTTATCAAAAAATGGTGACACTATAAAAAAACACTATAAAAAAAGTATGCTTAGAAACCTTAGGAATTACATTTTATCACATAAGATTGTTTTTCTCATTGATACAATTGAAGATTTTTTCATTTTAATTATAATTTTATAATAAGTGTTCATTATAATTGCAGAAACCATTTTTATGAACATGAATTAAGGTTTAACATGTCATTTTCAGAAATCTCAGGAATACAAACGTGAAAGGTTAAACTCACCTAGTTAATATTAAATATCAAGTAGTGAAAGTTCCATTTTGACAAAATTGAATTCCTTTGTAAAATCCACTGTAAACTGAAAAATATGCAAAAAATTAATTTCATCTGAACCAGGCTTGGCCAAAATAAACTGTAGCCAATTTAATTAAATGTCAGAATACAACCTGGTTCATTTACACAGATTTGTGACTTGGCTAATCAGATAAATCAATCATCAGCACCTGCATGTATTACTTTAGAGAATAATTATAATTAATTATTATTAGTAGTAATTATTATTAATTGTTTTAACTGTATTATTGTTATGATTATAAACATTTGGATTAATCTTCTTCATAAAGTGTAAGTAATGTTAGATAATTGCAGCTAAAATTGCTTGCAAACTCCTGTTGGCTAAAATAAGCTGTAGCTGATGAGACTAAACATCAAAAACAGCATCACAGATCCAGTTTGGCTCATAAATGTTCTGGAGAATTTGTGGGATGGGGTTTAAATGCAAGTTGCTATGAATGTTGATCCATGTTCTAAGTCCAGGCGCAGCAGAGTAGAGCTGTAAGATCAAACTATTTACGAAGGTGGAGTAAAGTCATAACATTAGGAAATGATGGTTCCTATTTCACATTTCAGTGATGGGGTCACAGGTTCAAGCACTGCCTGGTTGGAGTGCCATCACAACATGAGTTGTGAACAATGTAGGTTGTGAGGAAATTGATGTGAGTCACTTCTCAACCTTCATGTAGATGGAAGGGGATGGGAGGTGAGTTCAAGGTGTAAAAAAAAAAAAGGTAATTTAAATGTTGTTCTGCTTCACTTTCTATGAACTAGAGCTCCAATTTTACCTATTGCACTTTTAAGATTGAGTGTCGTTTGACATGGATTCTGATTTGTATTTTCACAGGCAGCACAGCCACACAGTGCATATCTCAAGGACACTGAAGGTAATAAACAACCCAACTTAGGTTGATATCTCTGCTGTCGGAACAAAACCTTATATCTCCATTTTTGTCATTTTTCAGCTTTTGACAATTTGAATATGCCTGTTGCCCTTTACATTGTGTGTAAATTTCATGATGAATGGAACAAACCAAATGGATTAAAAAATCCTTGGAAAAAAGTCTGTTTCTGTTTTTCCCTTCTCCTGTAAAGTTAGCATTTTGGAGATAGGACGTTTTGTTCTGACAACTGCGATATGCAAGGTTGTCCATTACAGCTACAGTAAAATGTGCATAAATGTGACAGAGTCTTTAGACCACTTACGTGAAAGTACCATTTGGTAGTGTTGTGAATGCACTATGATTTAGTGTGTGCAGCACCTCTCGTTCTGTCCAGTGAAGTCTAAGGCTTGCATCTTGCATTACCATGCTAATGAAATGTACTTCTTGTGTTCAGTGAGTTCTTGTCAGTACAAAAAAATGCTCATAGAAGCATGCAGTATACGCATTATAATACAAATATGTGAAAAATATATTTATATGCTCATTGTGCACTTCTTTTGTATCTATGGCCGGTCAGGTCAGGCTAAGAGACCTTGCGTGTGACTCTTGAGGTAA
The DNA here is from genome assembly GCF_904425465.1 of Colossoma macropomum. Taxonomy (NCBI): domain Eukaryota; kingdom Metazoa; phylum Chordata; class Actinopteri; order Characiformes; family Serrasalmidae; genus Colossoma; species Colossoma macropomum. The sequence continues at coordinate 22,473,351 of NW_023494784.1, read as the reverse complement.
AAGGCAGGAGACTGAATTCTAAGTGCAATGCTGACCCTGAGGCTAGATTTGTATGCTAATGTGGTAGTGTTGCATCAGATCCACGGCAAGAATAGAAGCTGCAGCCCAGAAAAGCCCTTTCTGTACTGAATACATCCCACTGCATTCATACTGTCTGACTACAGAGAGAAGAGAGAAATATAGATGGGGAGATGAATGCATGGAAAAGAATACAAATGGACCATAAAAGAGAAACACAGCAAGAAACCTTGGGGATGAAAAACAGATATATTGTCATAACCTCAGGTGATGTACAGATATCCAAATATTTATAGGGTGGGTGTGTGCATGCATTTAGACTTGCTAGAGCTGAGACAATCCAAGTGATGTGAGATGCTAATATGAGGAGACAAGGAGATGGCAGGAGAGCTTGAAGTATGTGACCACATTCTGCTAATTAGTGGCTAGCAGACCTGAGGGATTAAAAGGTGACAGATCTGCACTTTTATTGGCCTGCTGCTCTAACACATTCAGCAATGTGATGGACATAGATAGGATGTGAGAAACAGGATGTGAGGAGAGAGCGAGAGCGAGAGAGAGAGAGAGAGAGAGAGCGAGAGAGAGAGAGAGAGAGAGAGAGAGAGAGAGAGAGAGAGAGAGAGAGAGAGAGAGAGAGAGAGAGAGAGAGAGGATATCAAAAGGCCTGTGCCATTAACTGAATCCTCTTCATTGGGTAACTGTGTGGAAAATGACTGCAGTTAATAGTTAAACTAGGACTTTGGACTTTAACCTCTACAAACCATTAACATACACGCAAACATGTTATAAAGAAGAAAGACTGGTCACTGGTTAAAATATGAATGGGAGCGCTTGTAACGCTCAACATGGCATCTGTTCGCGGAGAAAATCCCACCCTTGAAGAAAAAGAGCCAATCAGCTTGCTGGTTAGGCTGCAAGCAGAGGAAGGTCTACAATATTGTGGAGCTAGTGGGAAAAGCCGCTCTTCGCTGTGGAGATCTGCATAAGCGCAGCAGACAGAACAAGCTGAAAAATAACGTTTTTTTTCTGTTTTCCTGTTGTGAGCCGAACATTACAAACTATTTATGAGGTTTAGACAGGTTTTACCGGTAATTTCTAATATGTTTTAAATGGTAATTTGACCTTCAGTTTCAAGTCTCTCCCCATTCAAAGAGATAGGAGCCTGGTCTTGTATGACTGGAAATAACTGTCTGGCGGTGGAAATCACAGCGCAGTTCAAAAGTTGCGGTTGTGATTTATTCTTGTCTTTAATTTGATCACAATTGTACTAATAAACAACAGAATTGTGAATGTCACACAAACTTTAAACATCTAAGGCTGTAATGTCTGAAACTGCTTAGCCTGTATGAGAGCTGAGACAGGACCACCACAGAGCAGGTATTATTTGGGTGATGGACCATTTTCAGCACTGCAGTGCGACTGACACGGAGGTGGCGTGTTAGTGTGTGTTGTGCTGGTACAAGTGGGTCAAACAGCAGTCCTGGAAACAGCAAGCAGCGTTTAAATGCAACACCCGCATAATGGCAACAACACACTTTTGGAGTGACGCTGAAACCAACGTACTTGGAAAAATGAAGAATGTGAATATTCTTTATCTTGCAGATGATGTATATTCATATTTACTGCTAAAGCTCCTGAACAATGTTTGAGTTTTATGTTAGGTTTATGTCACGTCTTATTCTGTGAGTTTACTGGTGGATTGCAAAGCAGAAATAAAATTATTGCCTTATCCATGTAGACTTGGAGTTTTCCCATTATTTGATTTCCTAAGATGTACATGCACTGTACATTACTGACAACATCTGATTTTCTGCAGTTATCAGATTATTGCATTCATGTAAACATTCGACATCTGATCTGCCAAATTACTAATCAGAGTCAGCAATATGTATAGGACACATATACACATAAACAAGTACAAGTACAGGTTTGTGCACTAAATATAGAACTGTTTTCAAGTAGCCAGCAAACAATATGTAACTCTGGATTAAGAATTTCCCCTCTAGTAAAGTGCCACTGCATTCAACTAATTGGTATGGATGCATATACAAAGAGACAGCAAAATAATCATCTCAGCTTTAATGTGATTTGACAAGCTGTCCAATTATCATCAACTAATTGAATATCGTCGTCACACAGTCAGACTTCAAACATGCGTTTTTCAACATTTATATTTTGTTAAACTTGCTTACAAAATACCCTTGACTTAACTGTCTATAACCAGATTTACAAAACACACCAGCAGATTTTTCCTGACATTAAGAATAAACAGTGTAGCAGTAACATGTTTATAAATTCTATCTGCTTGTTTTACTGCTTGCGTGATATGACGCTTTCTGTGATTTACAAGCACCAGAAGTGATTCATAACACAACTTAACACTGCAAGAAATAACTCCTAAATCACTCTGGCAGTAATTTTCCAAGTGAGAATCGAAGTAAGAATCCAATGCAGTTTAACCCTTGTGTGGTGTTTCAATGTTTACCAAAAGAAAAAATGTTGCAATTTATTATTATTTCAAAGACTCCTTGGCCTTTGCTCATTTTCTGTGAAGAACACATAAAATAAGACATTTTCAATTACTTCACACTGTTCACCCCCTACACATTTATATTATGTGGTGTATGGGTTAACCCACGGAGAATAAAAGTGTGGAGGTGCTGTGTTCCTTCACTCTGTTCTCCTCCTACATGGTCTGCTATTAGTGTGTGTGTCTGTGTTTGTGTTTGTGTGTGTGTGTGTGTGTGTGTGTGTGTGTGTGTGTGTGTGTGTAAGGGGGGACAACATGGACAGGCTGCTGACTGGCTACAGCTGCTAAAGGAGAACTCTACGCTGGCCACTTGTGATATTTTAAACATCTGGTATTTTTATAAAAATTGTTAAGGCTGTGTCCACACATTCAAGTAATCAACACATTTGCATTTGTTAAACTTTAATCCATGTTAGTAAAATTGTTACTGTAATTGTAATGAACAAGGATCGCATTATGTTAATAAGAAATAAAATATTACATGCTAGAATATAATTCCTACAATTAAAAGTTTAAATCAGGATGTTGTAATTAAATCTTTTACATATGTATACTTATATATTATTCTGATATTCCATATATTTTCTGAAAAAAGTGTAGTTTGCCATACCTGTGCCAGTAATACCTGAATTCTTTTCCTTTCTTTTCTTTTTCAGTCTTGCCATCACTACTGCATTTATAACTTATGTTCCACACATGTCTGACATATCTTTTTCTGTGGTGTAATTTTTGGTGCATATTCACCAAACAATTGACTACTGTTAGCACTTCTTCCTTTGAAATTTACAGCACTGTGTCTGAGAATTTAGTCTTTCTTTGGCGCATTTTGACCAGCCACAATGACTTTAAGAAAAGCTCTTATTTATCGTGACACACTTTGCATGGTATAGCGCTGTTACCGCCAGATTTCATGATTCTAGATGAGTCTAAAAGGGCCATTAAGTATTTAAATAAGATCCGTTGCACCTGCTATATTAAAGATTGTGAGTGTTGATTAATTTTTGGTAAACAGAAAAGAAAGTGATGTAGATAATAACTTCCTGTGCTTGTTTCTTAGTAAAGACATAGAGTGAGTAAGCAGAGACAGAGAAGAAGAGTTTTGTGCCTGATGTCAGACGTCTCTGTGTTGGGATATAGATGTCTGCCCGAGTAAACAATTTCACCCTTTCAGCCAAAGCTCTGCTCCTCATTTTTAACAGAAGTCTGCCTCCTCTCTGTTATCCATCGGTCAGCCAAAATAATTTTCCTCCAAAGCAAGCCCAAGTTTCATCAAAGAGGTTCTTGCCTAATTTTTTTTCATTCCCAACAAAGAAATTAACACATTTTGGCTTCACAGTAAAAAAAAAAACCCTGTCTGTCTATTATTTCAGTAATCCAGTAATTTTTTTTATTATTTTGAGGATGAATTAAGTAAATCTGAACTGATTCAACTGAAGCATTTTACTAAGGGTAAGGGGGCGTTCCTAGGGCGGTGCTCAAGAATGCCTTATCCATGATAAAATCACTATAATGCACAGCCTGCATGTCTATCATGGAGATTATAATATGGAAGTGCTTCATGCAGAAACTTTTCTCCAGATTATCACTACAATGATAATTCTAATTTTTGCTAATGTCTCTATGTGATTTCCTGTGTTGTTAGCATCAAGCACACAGTTTAGTTCTCCCATACAGTGTTGAATACTATTTAAGGCAGATTTAACAAAAACATGGACATTTGAAGCACGTAAAACATTCCAGTAACATATTTTACTACTTTTTATTTAGCAATTTTACAGTCTACCATTAAGTAAATATTTCAAGTCAAAGCGTTAGGCTGAATATTTATAGAGTAGCAACTTAGCTTGTTTAGCCTGCTGCATTTTAGAAATTGTCAGCTCTTCAGTTTAAACAAAACCAGTTTTTGTGTTTGTGACTTTTTAGTGAATTTATACAAATATATGAATACTACTAAATTTGTAATGACAATTTTTACAATACTATCAAAATAACATTTAAAAACTAATCAATATTCATTGAGAAAGTACATTTTTATTTATTTTTTTTAATAAAGTAATTAGGTTTAATCACGTAAATGTAACAGCCCTAAAGGCAATATATTGTTGTACAAATGTAAAGCCACCTGTGGATTCTATAACTAACCTCTCAAGAGGAGGTTTACTGAGATCACGTGACCTTCGACAGGTATGGCCGCTTAACTCTGTGGCTCCCGATCGGCTTCAGACAATTCATCCTTTAATACAAAACCCGGTCCTACTGAGAAGCCATACCAAGTTGGTAAAATCTTACTTAAACTTGGGTATGGCCAAACGTCAACTGGCGATGTGGTCTCCAGAGAAGAAACGTCCAAAAGAGCCAGCGGTCGATGAAACGAAACTACGCGCGGTTGTAGAGGATGAGCTACGGCTACAACTCAACAATGTTCGAGAAATGTTTAAGGAAGAATTCAGTCCTGTCTCCGAGAGGTTTGGTATGTTGGAAAAAGAGATCAAAACAATAAGTAATAACTTTGAAAACATGCAGCTGGCGATTCGAAACGTTAAGAAGGAATCCGTCGAAGTTAGTGAAAATGGCGTCGATGGAAGACAAAAGCCGTCAGTCGAATATCTGCATAGTCGGTCTCAAAGAGAGTGAAGAGGGAGATGACCCGGTGAGATTTATAGAAAAACAACTGCCCAAGTGGATACCTTCTTTTGAGGTAGAGAGAGCACATCGCATCTACAGCGCGGACCGGTCCATCTCGAGCCCACGGACTTTCATTTTCAAACTGCTTCGATACCGGGACCGAAACGCCATCCTCTAAGGAGCTCGCGCCGAGGGTCCGATACAACATAAAGGCAGACAGCTGCACTTCTTCCCTGACTACAGCACTTTCACCGCGAACAAGAGGAGAGCGATGGCCCAAGCTAGGAAAAAGCTCACACATCGTTCGCGCTTTACCCTGCTGTGGTCAAAGTCACCCACAAAGGGAATGTTTCTCTTCGAAGTTGAGCAGCTCGCAGCTGAAATTGCTTCATCTTTTCCTCCAAGCAACGTTGTGATGAGTGGCGACAGGATCGATATGTAGATGGATATTTTGAATGGTTATCCGTAACAGGGGTTTGCTTCGTGAAGATGGAGGCCGGATGGGATGATTGACAGAGGCGACCCAATGCCGTTTTGGCCACGTATCCTAACGAATTTACTTTAATATCAGAATGGAGGGCATCTTTTAGCTCTCTGCATACTGCCTCCATGTTCATGTTTATGTTTGTTTTTCTCGTTTTGATTTCTATGCCCAGGATTGCCAGAGTAAATTATAGGAGGCTATCTTCTCATATTTTAGCTGCAATGTATGGTCAGTGGAATAGGCTTCATGTTTTTCTTCTGGATGTATTGAGGTTACATTATGTCTATGAAGATAATATCTTGGAATGTTAATGGGCTAAATGGGGCTGTTAAACGGACCAAATGTTTAGATTACTTACGATATAATGGGGCATCAATTGCTTTGATACAAGAATCTCATTTAAAGTCCATAGATGTGCACAGATTTCAAAACAGATATTTTAGGGTGGTAGCCTCATCTTCTGCTATAAATAAAACTAAAGGAGTACTAATACTTTCTGCAAGAAAAATACACTTTTCTGTTGATTCTACTGGTGGGGATAATGAAGGTCATATCGCCTATGTTCTTGGTACTTGGAATAATACAAAATATGCTCTAATATCTGTATATGCTCCAAATGAAAATGACTCTATATTTTTTCTAAATTAATGCATGTTATCCTAGGTTTTGGGGATCGCCAGCTTATTATAGGCGGTGATTTTAACATAGTTTATAATCCTTCATGGGATAAATCACAAATGTCTCCAGCTTTACCCTCAGAATCTTTAAATCATTTTCTGACAGAGACTAATATTTGTGATGTTTGGCGTTTAAATAATACTGGAGTGAGGAATTACACTTTTTTTTCAAACCGTCATAAAAGCTATTCTCGTATAGATTATTTTTTTATCTCACCTACTCTTATTCCGTTCTTCGAAAATGTTACCATCTTACCCATTCTATTATCCGATCATTCTCCATTATCTGCACTGCTTTTGCCCACCCCAACATTACATAAGTCTAATCGCTGGAGGTTTAATACCTCCTTATTACAGGACCCAGAATTTCTACCCCCACTACATAGTTCCCTCATAGAATTCATACAACTTAATAGTAAATCGGCATGTGACCCCCAGTCTTTGTGGGAAGTCACTAAATGTCAAATTAGGGGAAAATGTATAGCTTTTTCCTCTTATCAAAGTAAGATTAGATGTAGATGCATAGTGGAATTGGAGAACTTAATTAATATGCTGGAGCAGGAACTGAAGGGCCAATATTGTTTAGAGAAAGCCAAAGAGCTGAATGCTCTTAAATCAGAGCTAAAGGGTATATTTTTAAGAAGAGCAGAATTTATCATGCATCGTACTAAACAGTCCTACTACTTCAATGGTGAACAACCTAGTAAACTACTAGCTTTACGGTTAAAATTTAATGAACAGAGAGCTAATATACATGCAATTAGAGATGAGGGTATATTGTATACTCATCCGAATGAGGTGAATAGAGCCTTTGAGGAATTTTATCAGCGGTTATACACTTCAGAATTTCAGACAAGCCATAATGAGTACCAAAGTTTCTTAGACAAATTACAACTCCCCAAACTAACAAATGATCAGCGTGATTTTTTGGATAGCGCTCTGTCAATGGAAGAACTAAAATTGGCATTAGACTCCATGACTTCTAACAAAGCTCTAGGCCTAGATGGTATTCCCCCTGAATTACTGCATGCCCTCTGGGATATACTTGGTCCCCTCATTTTAAATTCCTTTAATTTTGCCTTAGAGCACGGCTCTCTCCATAGGGACCAGAATACTGCATTGATAACTCTTTTATTAAAGAAAAGAAAGGACCCCTTAGATTGCTCCAGTTACAGACTCCATTACACCCAAATTCCAATAACCAAGAACTTCACCTACTTGGGTATTTTTTTCAACATTATTACAAACAACTAAATATAACAATTTTTCGCTCTTAGATAAGATTAAGAATGATCTCGACAGATGGTCCCCACTATGTCTAGCTCTGCACGGTAGAATAGCAACTGTTAAAATGAATGTTCTACCTAGATTAAATTTCCTTTTCTCAATGCTTCCAGCAGCACCACCTAATGGGTATTTTAAGGAACTTAATTCTGTGGTAAGTAAATTTATATGGAACAACAAGAGACCCAGAATTCGACTCAAAAATATACAACGCCTAAAATGTGATGGAGGATTATCTCTTCCAGATTTTAAATTATACTATTTGGTGTTTCAAATTAGACCTCTGAAGACCTGGAATAATGCTGATTCCTTTGTACCTTGGCGCAGTCTAAAAGCTAATATTGTTCACCCCGTTAGACTTCAGGACTTGCCCTTTACAGGGATCCCTAAAAAACTTTTAAAAACGTTTGGCTCTATAGTTGCCCACTCTTTTAGAATTTGGAAGGAGGTGGAAGCAATTATGGGAGGCCCCTTTCCATATACTAGTAAAACACCTCTCTGGCATAATAGTAACCGCAATACAGGCAGTAAGCCATTTGTATATAAAGTTTGGTCTAAACAAGGCATACATACCCTAAAAGATATTTTTAATTATGAGGGTTTGAAGTCATTTCAAGATCTCAGAGAAGAGTTTGTCTTGCCTGGTTTTTCTTTTTTTTTTTATATCTAAGACTGAGATCTGCCCTAAAGGCTTATGGTGTCCCCTGGTCCAACCAAATTACCTCACACCCTCTACAGAAATGGATAGATTCTACTACTATATCAAGAGGCATGGTATCTGTGGTGTATATGTCACTCCTTAAACAATCATATTCTAATCCCTCAGTGTCTTTGTTTTGGGAGAAAGAACTTAATGTTAAACCTAATTGGGTTACGGTGTGGAAGAATTGCTTTATTACTTCAAAAAACCCAGCACACCATATAATTCATTTTAAGTTCAAACACAAAGTATATGTCACTCCTAATCTGCTGTATAAATTTAAAGTTAGACAAGATCCTTATTGTCATTTGTGTAACTCAGCAATAGTCGGTACATATATGCATATGTTTTGGGCATGTCCTATCGTGTATGTCTTTTGGTCATATGTTCAAAATACTCTCTCTAATATTTTGGGAAAATCTGTACACAAAGATCCCTGGACTTTCCTCCTACTTGAAGACTCTGCAGAATTGTTTTCTACTCATCAAAAAAGGATTTTTTTGGCCGGCCTCACAGCAGCCAAAAAGACAATACTGAAAATATGGTTTGAACCCTCCGTTCCTATGCATCTTGTTTGGCTTACTTATTTTTGGGACATCACTCTTCTGGAATGTACAACAGCCAGGATAAATAAGGCCAAAATAAGAACAAATGTGTCCTGGTCAAATACTGAGAAAGAGCTGTTAAAAGCAATGAGAGCATAGCAACCTTTTCTAATTGATATGAGGGTGTAAACTTCAGTATACTGAGTTTATTCATTGTCTCCGTACTATGTTTGTTGTGGGAAGCTCTGTGGGCATGTCCTGGGCTTTTTGAACATAGTTCTCTTAACTTGTTAATAAAATATTGATCACAAAAAAGAGGAGGTTTTCTACACATCCACCTCTTACACTACTTATTATCCACTAAAACACAAAACCTTAAAAATGCACAGCAATCATCAAAAGGAGAAATCTTCTGTGCTATTAGCATTAAGTTCTGCATCTGAAAACAGTAGGGAATGTTACTCAAAGGAGAGACAGACAGATGATATCTTTTCCTGTCTGATTTGGACGCTCACTTATCTTTTTGCAAATGTCACTAAATTTCAATTAAAAGGAAAAATGCTGGGCACAATTCTATGTGAATACGAAGGGGTGGGGGAAGAATTCTCATGATGACATTACACGGTAAGCGAAAGCATGGCTTGGGCTGTGGTGAACGAGATAAAAGATGAGATCAGAGATGCACTGAGGGTCGACAAACACGGATTTAATCTTACACACTAAAGGCTGGTGCCAATCACTCAGGCTGGGTATTCAAAAAAGGACTTATTTTAGATAAAGACTGGAAATGAAGCAGTCACAAAAAGGAAGGTTATTTCACAAATGAATGAGCTCATCCCTCACAGATGACAAACTGGATCTAAATGTAATTGTGGAAGTCCACTGAATTTACTCTTCATGCTGTGAGCCATATTCATCAACTCCTTCAGTAGATGTAAAATGGGTACATATGTTCTCCAAAATTATTCTTGATTATAAGCATTATGCATAAAGCTGTATTCCTTAATAATCTATATTCAATGAAATGACATAAAAACTGAAAGCACTCACTCAGAGCAATCTAAGTATCTATACTCTAATTTCTTCACACATACCAAATGCGGGTAATATAATAATATATTTGAAACAACAAGAAAAAAAAAACACCACCACATAGTTATGAAATTCTGTTCTGCTACTTCGTAGTTGATATTCTGAGACTGTAGTCAGTTTTGCTGCAAAGTTGTTTTTTAGGCAAACATCTCTCCACCTGAATGCTTCTCAGATGAGACTGAATTGCAGGTAATATCAGGACTGATGTTTTCTGAATCAGTGCACCCCGATAAAAGGCTGTGACAATAGAGTTTTTGCAACTAGTCGAAAAGAATGGTGAAGAAAACATAATTCAAACTGAGCAAAAGAGCAAGAACAAAATTATATGTGTAGACCCTGAAACTTAATCCTTGGGAGGCCAGCTCCTTGGCATTCTTTGAAAGTGTTATTGTAACAGTTTAGTCATACTCAGCCTCCTTGGTGGTACAACCCTGTGGAATCAATGTTTTCAACAATTTAAAAGCAATCTGGGTGCATCCAAGCAGGGATGCACTGATACTATTTTTTTCAGACTGAGGATGAGAGATGGTACTTGCTGATATTAAGTCCGATATCTTAAACCTACAAACTCAGAATTAAGTAGCTGTTAGTGTAAATGAGTGCAATGTACCTTAACAGTTAAATAGTTAAAATCTAGCTGATATTAAATGACATGCATTAGCTAGCTTTGCTACATTTGTAGAGCTGCAGTGGAGAAGAGCGGGTTTTGTACCACGTGAGATAAGCACTTATGAACAGCTATAAGTACATTTACAGTTTTAATCGCCCCTCTTCATCTGTCTCTATAGCACAGTGACAGCAGGAATCAAACCTCGGGCTAATCAGGGGAGCTCATGTTTCATGTTATTGAAGTCTTTTTGGTTGGTTGAGCTGTGGTTGACTGTCCTCTGAAGCCAGACAAACACCATTTTAGAAATATTGTTCTTTGCTGACTTACACTGTTTGAACACACCATGCTGTGTGAAACACAGCCTCTACAGACAACTTCAAATAAAGCTGCTTCATTCAAAATAACATGCTGCACAGCGAGTACTGAGAAAACACACTGAGAAACTGAGCAGCTCGGCTACCCATACTGTGCAGCAGAATATACACGGTAGGACAATATGGTCTCTCTAAAGCCTTTCATTATAAACACAGCTTAAAAAAGACAGAAAGGACAGACAGTAACATCTGTAGATTTTTCAGATCTGAATCAAGAGCTCCACTTGATTTTCTCCTTTTAAGTACTGTTTATTTGATGGTGACAGTTTTGGTAATCTACTAGGTCTTCCTTCAGTTGTTAGAAGTCCCTTTTTCTCTGTATACTTTTTACATTTTTTTGGAAGCTCCTGTCCACCCCCCCCCACCCCACACTCATTTTCCTTTGACTTTCTTCCCCTTTCTTACACAAGTAGACTATTTTATATCTAATCTCCTCAGAAATATCTCCAGAAACTAGTGCTTAATGGCTGTTTAAACCGGAAATTAAATAAATAAGGATGGTCTCTTTTGTACAGTACTGTATGCAAGTACTAAACCCCCAGTATGTAAATATACAATACCAGTATGTTACATCATGGTGGTAGACTCCTAAGAGACAAATCAGTCACACTTTCTGTACTCCCATGGGACACACCATCATATCTCTCAGCTAATTTTCGGTGCCATGTGGAAGCAGTCATCCAGCCCAGTGTGGGTGGAAGTGGGACGACAACACGTAGAGAAATCCAGCAAATCAATGAATAGCCTAAACAAATTGATATTTACTTAATAATTAACATAAATAAGTAAGATCTACCAGCAAAATACCAAACATCAATAAACTCATTTTAAACAGTAACCCATCACGCGAACAAAAAGCAAACTGCATTCTTGTAGGCTACAGAAACAACAGTCTTCAGAAGGCCTCAGCTGTGGAAAGTGCTCTTAAGAAAAGTGAATACTTGAAAAATAAAGGTAAGTCAGGCATGTGGCACTCATTTCAATTTTTGACTAATGCAAATGGAAACCAGCTATTAAGACCTTTACATTCAGGCTTACCTGCTTCATGTAGGCATAACACATGGTCTCAGCAACACGCTTCCCTTCATCATAACAAGCCCTCGGCCCAATCGGGTTCACATGACCCCAGTAATCTTCATTCTGAGGATGCACCTCCGGGTCTGTATGCATAGACAAAAACAAAACAAATCATCTCAACATCAATCTGATGTGACAAGCTGTCCAATTATGATGTTTTACTAACACATGTGGCCACAATCAAGCACACATGCACATACATGCATACACATGTAAATGCAGCTTATAGCCCTCACAGCTGGGAAACACACTTTAACACATCCAGCTTGGCACTGACAGCAGGGTGATGCACTGTAACTCTGACCCAAAAAGACAGCAAGCAGGTTGAGGCAGTGAAATTGAAGCACTGTGCGTGATAAGTGTTTGTGTCTCATTACAAGGTGTCAAACAGAGCAGTGCAACAGTACCTGAGAGAGATCATCATTAGACCTGTGTTGAGCCCCAGGGGGTCTTTTTGATTTACATCACAGGCTGCTAAACCTCACAAAACTGCTGCTAAGCCTTACACAACAGGCTGCTAATCCTCAAAGATATAAAAGAGTGTTCAGGCATAAGAGGCCGTAGGCTGTTTTCACTCCTAATTAGTTTGGTACTCCAAACCAGAGTTTAGGTTTTTGTGATGTAATATCTTTTTCATTTGGTTCGGTTGGTTTCACATCGCAATGGCTAAAGTGCACCAAATTATATATGACAACTGTAGGAATGCGAGAAGCTGGATTATCCTTCCAGGCTTGATTTAAACGGAATGCAACCTAAATGAAGACAGTGTGGTGTCAGTGGGTAGAGGAGGGTCAGACTCACCAAAATGAGGGGTCTAGACTGCCACACAGAATACACAGAGAAATAGGAGGACAACAAATTGTCCGCATGGTTGTGATGGACTGAAAAGCCACATCACAGACCTTGGCCCAGCAGCTGAAATGTATCCCACGTCAATGGGTGTCAGCCTGCACTGTTCAACGATGACGGCTATCTTTGACCCTCGACCACAGACTGCAGTGGTGCCAAAAACTTAACAAATGGCAGGATGACTGGCATAGCATGCGTTTTCAGACAAGTCCGGCTTCAGTTTACTGCACCAAGTCAAAGTCAAGTCAAACTTAGTATACAATATTAAAATACAGAACAAGGGGAAAAGCAGGTAAAGCAATGGCTATGATTAAATAGCTCGAGTTCATGCAGGTGAGGTTTGCACAGCGTTGTACAGCAGGAAGCTCGATGGTAGTCGAACTGGTCCAGGAGACGGGCAAGCAGTGGGCACCCGATCAAGGCAAATGAAGCAACAGCATGAAACCGCACAGGAAGGGCAGGTGTTCAGCTCAAGAGTTAGTTCAGTCATCCATGATGGATGAGCCTGCGTACGGAGGCACTGCAGCAAAATGTTCATGAAGGCATGCATTTTTTCAGCCCCATGTGGGTTGCACTCCCGTTTTTGCCTTATATGCATTGCTGGTAACTTGACCAGCCAGTGATACACTGGAGCCTGAGGAGGCACCATATCTAAAAAGGGGTGCCCTGCTGCAATATTCTACCAAGACAGTGCTGGATCACATGCGTCACAAAACATCCTGGATAATTGTCCCATGCCACTTTTTCCCTGGCCTGCACAGTCACCCGACTGCACACCGACTGATGTGCCAGAGACTGCCAGCAGCTACAATAGACAAACTATGGGCACATACAGACGCTGCATGGCATGACATTCCACAAACATGCATCCAATATCTCTTCCTCTCTATGCCAGAACACCTAGAAACCTGTGGTGGATACGTCAGTATTGTGTATTCTGTAAGACTGACCGAGCTGTATATTTTTTATCATGCATGCCATGTATCATAAGCAACCGGCCAAATAAATATCGCTTTAATATCTCATGTCTTTCTTGGAGTTGCAATTTCAATGGCCAGCAGTGTAAATAATTTTTTTAAAAATAACTGTTCTATACACAGGCTTCTACTGATTAAATGTATTTTAGACTACAATTTTTGAGGCTCAAAAAGAACATAGTTTCTAAATATTAAATACAGAACCAGGTACCAGCGTAAAAAATGATTTGAGCCACTGCTAGGAAATACCAACAAATATTCTCTAAGTCTCTACAGGGCCAACATTAAATATTTCCATAGTATTGACCAATGGCAGTTTTCAAGGAAGGTTACATACTAACCAACACATGCAATGTATTCAAGTGAGTACCAGAAGACCATACAAAACTTGAACTATAAATAAGTAATATCTATAACTATAAATTCAAATGTTAATCTTAAATGTGCTAAATTGCCAGTAGCCTGTTGATTTACAATGCACTTTCCAAAAAAGTTGGGAAGCTGTGCTTACGCCTTGCTTATCTCAGCGAGACAATGTCAAAACAGAGTCTCCATGTATTACAACAGCATGACTCTGTAGTAAAAGAGTCCGAGTGCTAAACTGGCCTGCAGTCCAAACCTGTCACCACTGAGAACATTTGGCACATTCTGAAAATAAAAGAAATCAAATAAAACGAACTGAAAAATACGAAAAAGGAGACCCTGAACTGTTGAGCAGCTGAAATTCTATATCAAGCAAGAACAGGAAAACATTTCACTTTCAAAACTACAGCAATTGGTTTAATCAGTTCCCAAACGTTTGCAGAATTTAAAAGAAGAGTTGATGCAACACGGTGGTAAACACTCCCCCGTCCCAACTCTTCCGAAATGTGTTGCTGGCATCAAATTCAAAATGGGCATATATTTTTCAAAGAACTATAAAAGTTCTCGGTTTCAAAATCTAAAATGTTGTCTTTGTACTACTTTCAGTGAAATACAGGGTTTAAATGATTTGCACATCATTGCACTGTTTTTGTTTTTTGCACAGCTGCCCAATTTCATTTTTGGAAATGGCGTTGTATGTTATTTAATCATGCTAATTTTTTCTTTATGATTTCGAAATGTCATTTTGGCATTTAAAATTGTGAGCAGAGCAAATAAAAGCAACCAAAAAATTGGCCACTGGACTACTTAACTATAAAGAAATCAGAATCGAATAAAAATTCATTAGCACTTCTAATCAATGTAATCAACGTATGTTTCAAACTCACAGTATTTGACTGATCACAAGACAAAACAGATTAGTGGGATATCAGAAAAAGACATATACATAAAAGTATAGTACTCTTCTATAATCTCTCTGATGACTGGTGCTGAGAGATATATATTCTATACTGGTATCCTGGTATCACAAAGCTCATCATGGTTCAGTACACGCTGGCTGGCTACACACGCTTCCAACCAACAAAAATATATGTATTAACCTGCTATAACTCAACGGGAGCACAGATAATGTCAAAGACATTCAGCCATGTGGTATTTCTTTTACTATTGCTTTTGTATTTGTTAAGTTTCGGATCGAAAAGAATGAGGAATCCAGACATCAACTTTTTGTCCATGTCGTCCAGACAGAACTTGTATAAAGTTGAAGCCAGTTCAACCAAAGCCAGTTAAAGTTAGCACTTACTATCGAGCACAGAACTATAATTTGCTCTATAGTTTGTGAGGTTTGGACAAACTATAGAGCAAATAAAAAAAAGAAGTTTCTCAAATCTGCATATTACAAACCTAAAAGCCAAAATGGTAAAACCGGCTCTAAATGGACTTACGTGATGCTCGTTGTCATGGCAAGGTCTACACTTAGTGCTACTCTACGCATGCATGTAATTTTGGATCTGATTACTTGTCGTGGGCATGTAAACAGAGATTTTCATCAAGATTGCTGAATAAAGTGAGGATATAAACACCTCAGTCTTAATCTATAATCGGGACAAATTCAAATGGATTGGCGAAAATCTCTGCATGTAAACACAGCCAACTACAACATTTCACAAACACCCCTGGCATTAATTTATTTTCCATAAGAGCAGAAAAGATTGGCCCAGAACACTTCTGACAAATGACAAAAATAGCACAAGAAGAGGGCTGAAGTAACGATCCAAACAGATCAATTTCACTGACATTAAAACGACCAGTCTTTTCAAGTACTTATCACTCTCTAGTGTCATTCTTAAGTGTCATGTGTTTTTTTGCACTCAACTCTTTAGGCAAATTAATGACTAAACAGATGAATAGATGGCTTCAAACATCCAGTGAACCCTGCGCAAAACCTGCCGGATAACAATGGTAAAGCTCCTGTTCCAGTTTAGCCCTATCTGCACTCTTTTGCCTGCAAGCTCTGGCAGTCACAAACAGAGCCTTGCAAGGATGTCTAGCAGCAGTGGTTAGTGAACAGACAAAAATCAAAACATCAATCTCTCCTGCCTCTCAGCCAGCCAGTGAAATATGCAGATTCCCCAGAGGACTGAAGATTGACAAGGAGGACAAAAAGTGAGAATGACACTGTGTAGCACCCTAGAATGCAAAACTACAACACTTGCATGACTCAAAAAGGTCACAGTTACAGGCCAACTTACCATGACCTTTTGGTCATTAGCATTAGAGACAGACATTATAATAACAAATGTTAATTGACCACTATGTTAGAAACTGAAAAACGTGTGTATCTGCTCTTATTTGATTATGTTGTGAATCGCTCTAACAGTCAAATCTCAAGACAACACTTATTATAATGATGGCACCCAGTGTAAATGCCCATACCTCCATAAACTTCTGATGTGGAAGCAAGTAGCAGTCGAGCACCCACTCGCTTAGCCAGACCTAAGAAATGAAGAGAAACAAGAAAATCAGTCCTGTATTCAAGGCTCAAGATAAAACATGATCAGCAAATAATAAGTAAATAAAAAAGAGATATCAAGCAGACAAAAGCAATCAGTGATCAGTCTGTCGTAATCAAGGCTGAGTGACAGTCTAAAAGGCACCAGACTCAGGCCAAAAGCAGGCCAAAGTAATGTTGCTTTAGCTTTTGGTCAAATTGATTAGCATCTTCACATTCCTCCTCATCCTCCTCTTCCACCAGGATTACACTGAATTTTATCTGCAGCATTGATATGTAGTCCTGAATGACAAAGAAAGACATTAAGGTCGCAAGACAGATACTGTTTTTCTACAAATGCAGCACACTGCCTCTTCCAAATTCGCCAGCTGCCCATTGTCGTCTGTCTCAAAGCCAAAATGTGCCCAAACTGGTGACACAACCTTTGGCTTAGGTACTGAATTCATGTCCATTGTTGAGTCAAATAATGTCAACCAGCCTGCACCAACTGTAGGCATTCCCACATAATGGTGCTCACTATATGCTCATAAACACTTGAAGTTAAAATCCTACTGCTTAAATTCCAACTGTTTACATTATGCTTCTGTCTTTTATGTCTCTGTATGTTTATGTATACATATAATTGAACATTATCTGCAGATATTACAAGCATTCGAGCCTAGAAAAAATTATTAATAATCAGACACACACAAAAGACATCCCCCACGTTTAATGAACTTGTCCCTCCACTTCAAGGTTAAGTGACAGGCAAATGAAACTAATTGTTTCTCCAGAATCTCATGAACACAGGATGGAAGACAGTCAATCATAACTAAACAGTGATTATTGTGTTTATATTTCATGTAAAACGACATACGCGCTTCTACAACTGTCACCAGCAAAATAAATTAAATAAAAAAACAAAAAAAAAGAAAAGAAAGTTGCGGTGATGATGGTAATGACCTCAACCCTGCAGCAGTCATCACATGACCGCAGTATGGTGGTTATCATCACAGCCCTAGATACAAACATATAAAAATGCACTATATAACAGTAAAGAGATGAAAGTAAGCCACTATAAGGCGTAACCTCTTGGTTCTCTCTCTCTCTCTCTCTCTCGACTTGAACTTTAAAAGCAGCCCGGCAAAGCTCGTGAAGATTTGGCTGCTGTTACCCCTGTGCTCCAATCTGTTTTGTGTGCTCCTAGTTGTAGTTGCTGTCGCAGACACATAAGCTTTGTGTTCTTTCTACTCATGCAGTTTTGTGTGTGTCTGCGATAGTTTTGTCTGTGTCTTGATGGAGTTTTTTCCAGTTCATGTAAGCTTATATGCTAGCCTTGTTGTTTTAACGGCTGTCTATGCTCTCTTTCTGCCTTTCTCTCTCTCATACGCTGCTGTGCTTTTTTGGGGTTCTGGACAGGTTAGATGGGCGCGCTCATACATTATTACATCACGTAGCTGCCCAATGTATAGACACCATAGGTAAGGGGTGGGCGCCAATCCATGTATTTATGTTATGCCATAGGGAAGACTAGTGTAGATAGTTTTTTTTTTGTTTTTGCTACTAGGTGAGGATTTCAATTAAAGAGCTAGGGTAGGTTTTTTTTTTGTTTGTTTGTTTTGATTATTTCTTTCCTTTAGTGCCGTCCGGGTCCAGAATCCCGTTCTTATTTTTGTAAATATTGTACATAGTATTGTTTTGGAGGTCTCACTCAAGTAATAAAATGAGTGTACTTTATCCTTTATCCCTAGCGTATAATAAATGAGAAAAAGAAGCTACCCTATTTGTGTTGTATTCCTTCCTGGTTTGTGCTGCAAACCTCACATCTAAACCATATGTTACTGACCCCATTATCCCCTAGACTTTCCTGTGGGGTCGTAACAGTCCAAAACGAGTTTAACATTTTGTCTAATGTATATGACAATTTTTTTATAATGAACCAGGTGCTCCACTAGTACAAGTAGTATGAAGGCTACTATGAGGCTACATTTAGTACCTCGAGTAACTCTCTCTACAACAGCACTATGCGTATTTGCTGCTGTGTGTGCGTAAAATTCAAATAAACTTATTTGACCTTTTGCATAACAGATTAGTGTTCCAATTACAGAGCATAACAGCTGGAGTGGATGAATGCCAACATCTGTGAACATACTGTCAATTCAACATATCATTTCTATTTGCTCAGCAGCTGTGTTACAGAGCAACCACTGACCACAGCACATGCTTTTAAATGGTACTGATGCTCTCGCTGAAATACAACATCTAAAACATGTTCAAGTATTGACATAAAAACACTACAGTTTATTCAAAAGCCAGAAGACTGTGTAGAATAATCATCCCTGACGCTGGAGAGAGAAACTGTCCCTTAAAGCCTCATCCAAAACTGACCACTGCCATGACTGGCAAAGACAAGCTGAGTTTGGTGTATTGGGGGATGTGGACTGTAAAATACAAACAAACTTAGTCATATCATGTTTGTCACTTGCAATCTTATGGAAATAGCAAATGTCACCAAAGTCAAACTCAAATTGCTGTGAGGATGTGGGATTACTGCAAGTGAAAGCATAATATCAGTTTACAAATCCCTCTGTCTAAACCCTCGAGAGAAATATACTACCACAGCATATCAGTGAGCATACTGTGATTCTAGAAAAAAGCCAGAAGCAATACAGACTGTTCTGTTCCTATGTTTCATCATACGATGTTAATATACAATAGACTGGCCACTTCATTAAGTACACCTCCATATTTCTACACTCACTGCCCATTTTATTAGCTCCACTCATCACACAGAAACACAATTACAGACTGTAGTCCATCTGTTTCTCTGCATACTTTGTTAGCCCCCTTTTACCCTGTACTTCAATGGTCAGGACCCCCACAGGACCACCACTTTTTGAGTGGTGGATCGTTCTCAGCACTGCGGGGACACTGACGTGGTGGTCTGTTAGTGTGTGTTGTGCTGGTACAAGTGGATCAGACACAGCAGTGCTGCTGGAGTTTTTAAACACCTCAGTGTCACTGCTGGACTGAGAATAGTCCACCAACCAAAAATATCCCGCCAACAGCATCCTGTGGGCAGCATCCTGTGACCACTGATGAAGGACTAGGGGACAACTAACATAAACCATGCAGCAACAGATGACTCTGACTTTACATCTACAAGGCAGATCAACAAGGTAGGAGTGTCTAATAGAGTGGACAGTGAGTTATATCAGCACGACACACAAACACCATGTCAGTGTCACAGCTGTGCTGACAAAGGTCCACCACCTAAATAATACCCAATGTTAATGTTTCGGCTGATCGTGTATACACACACACACACACACATACTTACCAAGCATATTGAGAGTGCCAATAGTGTTGGTTTTCAGGGTCTTGATAGGATTATACATGTAATTCGGTGGGGACGCAGGGGAAGCCAAGTGATAGATCTGATCCACTGAAGAGAAAAAAACAACACAGAAAAAAAAATAATCAAGTTTTTGTTAAAAAAAAATTAAATAAAAATTACAACACTGGAAGTGACAGTGCATCATCTCTGTAGAGGATCTGTTGGTAAAACTGATCAAGTTCACAAGTTCATAAACATGCAATGTCACAATCACTAAAACAAGAAATCCCGTTCAGAATCCCGTTCTTTTTGACAGCAAGCATATTTGCCATTTTTTGCCATCTGGTATTATATTAAATAATCTGGTAAAGAACGGTCAACAAAGCCAAAAATAAACATTGACTGCATGTTATTCGACCAACTGGACTGGTTGATTCCACTACAGTACCCAAAGACTGTAAGATCTCGGTCTGTATCTGTCAACCAGACTAATAAAGAGACAAAGCTAAATCTAATACAAACATGAAATATCTCTAAGTTTTACTGACATATATTTGGGAGAAAATGAGATAAGGATAAAATGAATTGTAACTGCAATTCTTAATAAAAACTTCACACAAAGTCATGGAAAACTTTTCATAGTATAATTATTATTTCTTTCATTACTGGGCACTGTTTTTTCCCAAAAAAACAAGCATCATCCTGATGTGAGGGGGTTCCCACTATGTTTACTAATTGCTGCTTCTGGCTGTGCTTCTTCCTGTAGCGTCATTATTGTTGCCATTACAACAATAGCCTCATTACTGTAAGAGCAGTGTTTTTAGCATTGAGTTAAATTTGATATGTACAGACTGAAGACTCTGGCACTAGCTATTTTGGAAAGTGATCTACTACTGACATAAGTGTGATGCTGCTAGCAAAAAAACAAAAACACAAATACTTGACCAAAACGTTTTTCAACTCAGGGCGCCTGAAGAGCACCGCAAAAAGCAGAAAAAAGTGTCACCATCTGCAAAAATGTGTACAAGGTGATCCCTCTCTTAAGATGGAAGGCCTTACAAAGCAGTAATTTTCGAATCATCCCACTGAACTCACAACTAGAATCTACTTTTAAATGCAGATATGGATTAGGAAAAAAATGAAGACTACTCAAAGAAGGATGGAAACATATGGATTTGACAGACAAACACAGTATGGTTAATACCACACACATTCAGCACAGTATGGGAATTGAAGAGAGCCTAGGGCAAAGTCACACAGCCTCTCTCTCACAGCATGCCTTGTTTAGACAAATTCACCAAGACAACAGACCGGTGACCAACTGACAAAAAATGAGGGGGTCCATGGACAAAGCAGGCCTGTGGGGGTTTTGGACTGACATAGGTATCTATGCACAGCAGGGACTGTTTTTCTATTTAAGTAAATAAGAATTGATACATAAAATAGAACCAAATTTATTTCATGATCAAACCTCACTGATATCTTTCTCTGTATTTGACAGGATTAAATGTCAAATTTCCTCCTATGCTCTTCACATATTTAGCCCTCTCATAGTGCCTCACGAGCTGTCATGCACACGTGTCTCTAAAAGCACCCCGCTCCCCTGTGTTTACGCCTACAGAGCGCCAACACACAGAGTTTGTCACCAGATGTTCTGACTGAACAGGAGCTGTTCTGTCAGAAAAAGAAGTGAAACACTGCCCTGCACAGTTAGCAAAATATAGCACTGATCCAGGCAATATCAATAATATGGGTAACGTTTGCACCAGCAAACTAACAAAAGCTAGTATAATTATGGCTGTACCCAACGGAAATTATGGCTGTACCCAACAGAAAGCAACTCTTGCTGATGTCATTACGATGTACATGAGAGACACTATCAATGTTGACTGAATCTCATCAATGACACTGTGTTTAGTTTTGTTTCTGAATTAATTCAAAGTCATAACTGCTTGGATCAAGTCCGTGTTAGATAGGAAAGACACCACTCTCTCTCGAGTTTTAGCCCGCTGATTTTCATTTAAGATTTTGACTTTGTTAAGCTTTTGCGTGAGGTTGTGTGTGTTTGTGTGAACATGATAACCTGCTGACACTGTTTTTTCCTACTCTTTTAATTAAGTTTCCTTTTTTTCATGTTCCTGTAACTTTAAATTGTATACTCTAATTTATGCATTTTATACTCTATTTGACCTCTGAAATTCAGTGTGTGGTCTTCTCTTCTTAGTTTTTGGGGTATAATGAATCACAAAAATGATTATGCTTTTCATTCATTTCTGAATTTTAATCTTAGTTAAGCTGTAAATTACCCAACAGCTCAGTTTAAGGATCCTGGCTGAGGCAATCTGAATTTGATTTGATGGAGTCAAATTATTCCATGTATTCCAGCCCCACATCATCACAGAGCCACCACCATACTACTCAGTGGAGATGAAGTACTTTTCTGCATGGCTATTTTTTGTGTCTCTGACAAATCATCATCATCATCATTATCATCATCATCATCGTTAACCGCTTAGTCCAGATAGGGTCGCGGTAGCAGTTGGGAGAGCAGAGAATCCCAGGTGACCCTGTCCCCCGCAACTTCCTCCAGCTCATTCCCGGGGACCCCAAGCCGCTCCCAGGCCAACTTGGAGATATAATCCCTCCAGTGGGTCCTAGGACGACCCCGGGGTCTTATTGCAGTAGGCCGTGCCTGGTACACCCCCACCGGGAGGCGTCCCGGGGGCATCCGGATCAGATGCCCGAACCACCTCAGCTGGCTCCTCTCAATGCGGAGGAGTAGCGGCTCTACTCCGAGCTCCTCCCGGATGGCCGAGCTCCTCACCCTATCAAATAGAGTGTAGCCCGCCACCCTGCGAAGAAAGCTCATTTCTGCCGCTTGTATTCGCGATCTCATTCTTTCGGTCATTACCCACAGCTCATGACCATAGGTGAGGGTCGGGATGTAGACCGATCGGTAAACAGCGAAAAAAAATCACCACTACAGTCCAGTACAGCGACCGCATTACTGCTGCCGCTTGTCCCAGCCTGCGGTCGATCTCACGATCCTTCTTCCCATCACTCGTGAACAAGACCCCGAAATACTTAAACTCCTCCACCTGGGGCAAGTCCTTTCCCCCTACCTGGAGTGGGCATACCATCCTTTTCCGGGCTAAGACCATGGACTCAGACTTGGAGGTGCTGATCCGCATACCAACAGCTTCACACTCAGCTGCAAACCGCTCCAGTGTGCGCTGGAGGCATCCATGTGATCCAGCCAAAAGAACAACATCATCTGCAAATAGCAGAGACGCCACCCTCCGGCCTCCACACATAATGCCCTCCTGACCCCGGCTACGCCTTGACACCCTGTCCATGAATATCACAAACAGGAGTGGAGACAGGGCACAACCCTGGCGGAGTCCAACGCTAACACTGAAAGAGTCCGACTTAATGCCGAGTATACGAACACAGCTCTCACTCCGGGCGTACAGAGATTGAATGGCCCGGAGTAGTAACCCCGGCACCCCATACTCCCGGAGGACCTCCCACAAGATATCTCGGGGAACACGGTCGTAAGCCTTCTCCAAATCCACAAAACACATGTAGACTGGGTTAGCAAACTCCCATGCCCCCTCAACAATCCGTGAGAGGGTGAAAAGCTGGTCCATTGTTCCACGGCCAGGACGGAATCCGCATTGTTCCTCCTCAATCTGAGGTTCAACTATCGGTCGAAGTCTCCTTTCCAGCACCTTGGCATAGACTTTCCCAGGAAGGCTGAGCAGTGTGATACCCCGGTAGTTGGCACACACCCTCCGGTCCCCTTTCTTGAAAATAGGGACCACCACCCCGGTCTGCCAGTCCAAGGGTACTGTTCCCGAGGTCCATGCACTATTGCAGAGGCGTGTCAGCCACGACAGCCCCACAATATCCAGAGCCTTAAGCATCTCCGGACGAATCTCATCCACCCCCGGTGCCTTGCCACTGAAGAGCTTGCCAACTGCCTCTGGCCCTGACTCCCGTGAGGGAGGCATGTCACCCGGATTAAGGAGTTCCTCAAAGTGCTCTTTCCACCGACCGACAATATCCTCATTTGAAGTCAGAGTTTCTCCACCCCTGCTGAATACAGCCTGGGCGCAGTCACCCCGACCACTCCTGAGTCGCCGGACAGTTGTCCAGAACCTCCTTGAGGCAGACCGAAAGTCTTTTTCCATGGCCTCACCAAACTCCTCCCACGCCCTGGATTTTGCTTCTGCCACCGTTGCAGCTGCCACCTTTTTTGCATGTCGGTACCTATCTGCTGAATCGGGAGTCCTTCGGGCCATCCAGTCCCTAAAGGCCTCTTTCTTCAGCTTGACGGCCTCCCTCACCACCGGTGTCCACCAGGGGGTTCTTGGGTTACCGCCATGACAGGCACCAACAAGCTTTTGGCCACAGCTGCGCCTGGCAGCTTCCACAATGGAGGTTTTGAACAGGGTCCATTCAGACTCTATGTCCCCTACCTCCTCCGGGACATGAGAAAAGCTCTCCCGGAGGTGGGAGTTAAAATCATTCCGAACAGGGGCCTCCGACAGTCGTTCCCAGCACACCCTCACTATTCGCTTGGGCCTACCGGGTCTAACCCTCAGTCTTCCCTGCCATCTGATCCAACTCACCACCAGATGGTGATCAGTTGACAGCTCAGCACCTCTCTTCACCCGATTGTCCAGAACATATGGTCCCAAGTCAGATGAAACGACAACAAAGTCGATCATTGACCTTTGACCCAAGGAGCTCTGTTACCATGTACACTTATGAACATCCTTGTGTTCGAACTTGGTGTTCGTTATGGACAATCCATGCCTGGCACAGAAGTCCAATAACAATTCACCATTCGGGTTTAGATCGGGCAGGCCGTTCTTCCCAATCACGCCTCTCCAGGTCTCCCAGTCATTGCCAACATGAGCATTAAAGTCTCCCAGTAAGACTATGGAGTCTGTAGTCAGGACCCTTTCCAGAACCCCGCCCACTTGCTCCAAGAAGGCCGAATACTCCGACCTGTTGTTTGGTGCATAAGCACACACAACAGTCAGAGTTTTCCTCTCTGCGATTTTAATACGCATTGAGGCGACCCTCTCGTCCACCGGGACAAACTCCAACTGTACTGCCGCCAGCCGGGGACTCGTGAGTATCCCCACACCCGCCCGGCGCCTCTCACCTTGTGCAACCCTGGAGTAGGAGAGGGACCAACCCCTATCCAGGAGTTTGGTTCCAGAGCCGATACTGTGGGTGGAGGTGAGCCCAACTATATCTAGTTGGTACCTCTCAACCTCCCGCACAAGCTCCGGCTCCTTCCCCCCCAGTGAGGTTACATTCCACGTACCAAGAGCCAGTTTCTGCTGCAGGGGCCTAGGCCACCAAGGGCCCCCCTGCAATCTCCCACTGCCTGTACGGCACTGCACCACTCCCCCATGCTGGACCTTGCGGGTGGTGGGCCCACATGGTCCCCCCACGTTGCCTCTTCGGGCTGAGCCCGGCCGGGTTACGTGGGCTGCCCGGCCACCAGGCGCTCGCCGAGGGACGCTACCCCCAGGCCTGGCTCCAGGGGTAGGTCCAGGTGACCCTCTCCCGGGCAGGGTACACGATGTTCTATGCCCGTTTTTCACCTGTTCGCCCTGGGAGACCCTACCAGGAGCATGTTGCTCCCGACGACTTAGCTCTGAAGATCCCTAGACCACACAAGCCCTTCCGCCACGACAAGGCCCCGATCCAGGAAGGGACAAATCCACCTTAAAAAAAGCTTTATTTTGGTCTCAGCTGACCATAGAACACGGTCCTACTGGAAGCTCCAGTAATGTCTGGCCAACTATAGGCGCTTGAGTTTGTATGCCCCTGACAATAGAAGCTTTCTTTTGGAAACGATCTCAAAAAAAAAAAAACCTGTGGTTATGTACATTCTGACCCTTAAACTAATGTTTAGATGTGATTATCAAATGATGATGTTTTCTTTTCAGCATTATCGTTTTCATCATTCATCTGTTTTGGTAACCAGCTTGCTTGGCATCAAAACCGCAAACAACAAATGTATATCAGACCTGTGTCTCTCACTGCATGTTTATTCATTACTATTAACAGCCATGTCAATGTAGACTCAGGCTTTTGTTAAAAGTCCATCTCCTGCGCAGAGGATTCTCAACAAGAACACCACGCTGTGCACTGATGCTGCATAGTTACTGCATTAGGTAGTCCATCGCCCACATCTCACACTGTCACGTCTCATTTGATTTTCTCACTGAGCCAGAGGGCTTTTTAAAGTAATACACTTCGATGTCAAACACTTTGTAACACACTTTGATGTCAAAGTTCTGAAATAAGCAGAAGTTCTTCTGCATTCTGCATCATTTTCATGTGGTTAGGTGCTCAAGTACAGGTACCCATGCCTGGAAAAGCTAAATAAGTAAGCAAGTAAATTAATAAATAAATAGAGATGTTTAGCAGTGAAAAATGTGAGAAACGGTTTGACAATGCGAGTATACGGAAAGGTCAGAGAGCATTTTAAACTTTTATGGATAAGAAGCATGAAGAGAGAATGTCTGTCTTGTTGACAGCGCTTTGTTACCTACACAGTTGGGCTCCATTACTAGCATCCATGGTGCAATAACAGACATGTTAACTGTTCTAAACTGTTTTGAAAGTTTAAAAAAACCTATCCATTCTTGAGTAGAACTTATATATGCAATTTCCATTAGAACAGCTTATTCTATTGGTTTGATCAATCATTTACTCCGCTAAACAACATAGTATGTTCTTTAAACAAACTGACTTTACGTGGGAATAAACTGCTGCATCTACATGGAGAAAATGTTCGAATACTAATTATCTCTGGTTTAATATCATAAATATTTCTGACAGTCTTCGAAAGTCACTTGTTTGAATGTCTGTTTTCATCCAAATTAAGCCTAAACTGGATGTGTTTCAAGTTTACACACCTGTCCATAAATATGCTAAATAAAGTATTATTGCTGGTTTAAAAAAAATGTGTGACAAACAAATAAGAAAGAAAAACAAATATAGCAGCATAAGAATATAAACAGTAAAACTTTTTCAGTCAACTGACCAAATGAACTGAGGTAAAATGTAAAAGAAAAAAAGAGGTTGAAAACTTGCATAAGCCATAATAAGAACACACCTCCCCATGCAATAATAATAATAATAATAATAATAATAATAATAATGAAAATAATACTTCAACAATCAAACATTTTCATTCTGTTATCAAGGAAAATAACAAACTGTTCAAGACTATGATACTCATTCAGATTTTCACTGTATGCGCACTCACCTTCAATATAGAGTGGTTCCACCACATCATGGTTGATGAGCTCAAAGTTCTCATGGCCGATCCAGTGCTCTACGTTACGCTTGCGGCCAGTAAAGAAATTATCAACCACAGTCACCTCGTGACCGTCCATCATCAGTTTATCAGTCAGGTGTGAACCCACAAAGCCTGCACCACCAGTGATCTACCGACAGAGAGAGGACAGCCTTTCAGTTCCCATTTAAAAATATTATATTAATCTACTCAACAACACAATTCACCTAATTTAACAAGATTAGCTTAGATCTTAGCACACAACATGAAATATGCTCAAATTTCTGATACAGTTTAGGATGTCAGGAAAGGATTTTTTAATGATGACGTTTCGGTTTGACATCTCACCATCAATTAATCTGCTCTAGCATAACCAGAACACTGAGCAAATCAGAGGAAATTATTTTTATTTTTACTAATTAATGGTATGCTATGTTATACTGACTGCCTGACCATGTGTGACTGTGGTCAAAGGGTTCAGGCTCCTTCCTGACTGCAGCCCTTCTAGCATATCTTCACTTGATTCATTTCATTACTGTACTACTACTGCAAAAAGACTAAAAAAGTGACAGCACTTACGTTAAAAGAACACTTCTTCCCTCATAACTGTTTTCTTTATTTTTCAGGGCAATAAGAGATTTTAAAGAAATCTGACAACCAACAGTCAAAACAGGCACTGACAAAGCAATGATTAATGATGAGCATAAGCACTTATAAGCATCTGCTGTGGTATCAGAGGGTATACACTTAAAACCTCAACTTTGCAATGAAAGAGACAAATGTAACTGCATTAAAATCACTGTCTGTTCTGCAATTTTCATATACCACAGAGGGCCAAGCACAGAGTTTTAATGATTTTGGTCACAAGTTTATTTCTATCACTGCAAGCAAACTTCTACATTAAATATTATGTCTAGCACACGATTACATCTAGCAGACGCCTTTCTCTGAAGCATGCAAAGCCAGCCATCTTTTTTTTAACTTCCACACATAGAGGATAATCTGGGAAGATAATCATATAAGACCTTCCTGAAATCAAGACTGGCCTCAAAATCAGCCTGATAATAATGTACTGTGAACCAGGCTTTAGCTGGCCGAGAGGCTAAGGAACACTTCTACACATTTACTTTTGTATTCAGAGCTCACCCACCACTTTCTTTCAGTATTTCAGAAAAGGCAGTGCTGGAACTGCCACTTAAGGTTGATCCAATCCTCTGTGCACAAAATTGTTCCTAAATTGCTGACTGCTGTTTTAACAATATTATATCTCTGTAGCTTGGATCTGGACTTTGCAGAAGACTTTAAGGAAACTTTAGGAGAAAGTGTTACACACTCACCAATATCCTCTTTCGATCTTTCTCAGACAGGAACTTCACAGGTGGATATCTTTGGGTAAAACTGAAACAAAGAGTGAAAAAACATGAGAAATTAGTGAATTAACTCATCAAGGAATGCAGCAGATAACTTCTCAAACTGCTTTTCTTTCAAAGTTCTCTTGCTTAGGGGTTTAAGTACTGTTTGTATTCACTGGTCTTGTGAAAGTATAGAAGTACACATTGTGAATTTGCATCCTATCATTGAATATGTATTTTTTAACACAAATTATAGAGATCGTTCACTATTTAGTTGAGTGAAGTGGTTGAAGAAGTGGTTACATGAGCAAAAAAAAAAAAAGATTTATCAGATCTTCCTATAGCCTTAATAATCCAATCTGCTCTGATGCATAAAACTGCAACTGCAGTCCACTTGTTTTAGAAGCAGATTTCACAAAGCAGGATTTTTCAGGTTAGCTGGATAACCCCTTTTGACTGAAGCTATACAACAGAAATGCCCCTTACCTCCTTACCATAGAGATGCACCAATCCAACTTTCACCATAATCCAGTTCTGACAGCTGAACTCATCAGCTGATACACAATATATCCTTAAAAAGGGAATCCTTCAGGTGTTCATTTGTAAAGTCAGTGGTTGCGTACAGAACCATTACAACCAAAATAACCATTTGAATGCTTAAATGGCTCATTGTATGGTTAACTGGTTCTTGTCCATGTCCTGCTACATCTGATTTCTTACCTATTACATTACATTTACATTACAGTACATTTTGTATTTGAAAAATGTCATTTATATAATTTTCCACTTATCTCAACCAAGACATATACATTTTGCTTCTTTTAGTTTAGTGCTGGAGCTAAAAGGCTAATTTCGCCAATAAACACCATGAATCAGTATTTACCCAAATCTTTTCTGCAAATACTGCATCCAGGTCTTAATTAAGGTCACACAGACTTGGTGATGTGGTTTAGGACATTGTATGACTTACTATGAACTGTAAAAACAAACAAAACTATAGTGCAGCTGAACACTGTGGCCACTTTAGACAACAGGTACACCTTTCGGATTCAGAATATGATTATGATTTTAATATTAATATAATATGATTACAATTTTTTTGTTGCTTTTTTACAAATCAATGTTAATCTTGTATTCTTGAATTGAAGATACGTTTTTAAATAAGAACAGAAATCACATGTAAATTAGCCTCCACATACCTGCATGACGTGCGCATGTGAAGGGGAGTCAGATTCTACAGTAAATCAGAATTTGCACACCAACTGCTGTCTAAAACGAGAGCCTTTTAGCTAAGTGAGGTAGGTCCCAATACTGGTCCAGCACATCAGACCAGTACATCACTGCTTGCCCCTTCTTCTATTTGACAGTTTTGACTTTAAGCTTGAGCTATCCGGCTAAACTGTGAAATCTTGCTTTGTGAAACATCCCCAGGCCCTATAATACCTGTATAGTTTGTGGACTGATACTGTGGAAAAATTTAACCAGCTACAGACGCAGCTTCTTGTGTGCCTGCAGAGATATGAGCTCAGGGCTTTGGAATCATTGGGGCATGTGTGAGAATAAGAGGAGGGGAAGTTATAGACTGAGTTTTAATTCCCTTGCTTAACTGCGACAGCCACGCAAAAGGCCTGCGCCACACACTAAATGCTCAGTTAGACGCAAGAACCACTCTGCTCTCTAGATCAGAAAATTAGTATGCACTCAAGGAGCAGCACTAAATAAAAAAGCACCCATGAAAGTTTAGAAAACAAAATGGCTGTATGACTGGTATTTGTGCTCACCTTTTGTCAACCTGTATGTATGAATAAGTACCAGCGCTATGTTTGTTTTTTAAAGAAGAAACCCACTCAAGGAGCTAATGTTTTTTTTCCAGTACATTCGTTATCTTACTGCGTTTCCTTTTCTGAGGAACGATTTGACTTTTTCATCCTGATGGCCAGGCGCTGGAGTCCACTCAATCAGTCCTCTCAAACATGCAGGAAGAGTGTGTATGTATGTGTGTGCGTAATCATGCCTCAGGCCCAGTTAACAGTGCGTCAGGCAATCTCTCCTAAGCCTGCTGGGGTCTTGGTAGGGAAATAAGAGAGAGCGAACTGCACTGTGTGAGATTTCACAGCTAATCAAAAAGTAATTGGCGAGTACAGAAAGACAGCACTGCAACAAAGACCTTCCTGAGCCACACATGGCTCACAGCACAGCAGCACTCAGCTTTCCAACTCATTCTACCCTTGCTTTGCCTACTGCACAGTCATTTACCATGCCTAAAGTCATCCAAGTGGAGAAATCCTCAGTACAAACAAACTCATTGCACTTCTCCTTTGCTGATTTTATTTATTTATTTGTTTGTTTGTTTAATTTATTTATTTGTGGACAGGTGTCTTATGTTGCAAGCTCCCTGTAAAACTGGAGAATTACCATCCAATTCCTAGACATCTAAGCACATTTCACACTAATGTAACTTTGTATCAGCAGTACTCTCCTAGATCAGAATGGGCTGCTCAACACGTCAGACTACAAGGTACTGGAATATCATATGGATGCACATGACAAAGCTAGGACACTATAAAAGAAGATTGCCGGAGACTGCCTGACTTAATGGAAAATCATACTTTTTTTTTTAAACAAGTGTGATGTAGTATGTAAACACTGTTAAAAGTCCATATCCTGTATATTTAATGTATTTTATTTCTTCATTTGAAGTCCACTTATAGCATTTTTTTGTGGTATATACACAAAAAATAGTCATAATTCATTTTTACAAAATCATTTTTCAACCTCTTTTTATTCCTTTAGAATCAAACAGGCTGCTTTATTACTGTGCCTTAAAGACTGGCCCAAAATAAATGATCTCTGTTCTGACTGGCTGCCCTGTATCGTGCCACATTTAAAATCACTGGTAGCTGAAACACACCTTAAACTGCCACAGGCTGATGTAAATGAATGAGTTGATGCTCATGACATTAAAGAAAAAAACATTTAAAGTGAGCTTTTTTGAAGCATAGTTTCTATAGAAGGACTGCATGGAATAGATAGTGCATAGTATAGTGCCGTGAAAAAGAATTTGCCTGTCATCCTCTATTTTACTCTATTTTTGCTAATTTGTCACATTCAGTTGTGTCAGATCATCCAACTAATCTACCAGACAGGTAGACAGGTTCTATTTAAGTGATGTTTAGACTCAGATTTAGATGTCTGGGTGTGGCAGTGAAATTAAACCCAAAAGTTAATTTGGTTAACTGGTTGATTTAGTAGCTAAGGAAGCAATTACTTCACACAGAGGGCCAGGTAATGCTGAAGAGCATTTTCCTTCAATAAATGAAATCATCATTTAAAAACAGAATTTTGAGTTTACTTGTGTTATCTTTGTCTAATATTAAAAGTAGTTTGATGATCTGAACATTCAAGTGTGACAAAATAATTTAAAAAATTGGGAAGGGGCAAATTCTTTTTCACAGCACTGCAGGTTTTGAAACTGTAACAACGTTTACATATTATTTCAAACTCCTTTATTTAAAAAAGGCAAAGGGAATTCAGTTTTCCAATTCCAGATTCAAAATGTACCATTTCTTCCCCAGTCCACACAGTCTATGTATGGAAACTACCTTGCTGGCCCAATTTCATGGATTTTGATGTCATGTTGCAAAAACCAGCACATTCACATACATGCACCTATTCAGCCAACAACAATAACCATTCAGGAGTATGTCAGCACCATTGTTTCTTGAATGAGGCAAGATACAGGCCAGTCCATCAGAACAGAGCTCATTTACATACTTTTTCCAGATAATGAAACATAATGACTGGAAATCATGTGACTGGAAATTATATAGATGAACTGTGGTCTCTGACTTTTGCACAGTACTGTGCTTCAGTCTTAAAGGTACAGTAGTAAAAATAGCCTGTTTAATTCTGAGGGATAAACAGCATCGAAGCATATCATAATCAATATGAAAATGAAATATGTAAAATGGCAATGTATTTGTATCAAGGCAATTAAATTTCTTACTCATGTATGTGATAATGAGGTCAAAATGAAAATTCAAACGTAATACTGCAATTTTAAATTGCCATTTGGTATATTACTATTGATATTTCTTTTACATAAAGATTTAGCTGCTTTATTAGTAGTTTTATTTAAATTAAAATGTATTTTCAGAACTGCATTTTTGTGCTTAATGTGATTATGCAACATGTCAAAATGATTGTTAAAATGTAATTTATCTTATATGCATTCTTACTCTTTAGTAATGCATTTACATTGCCTTATCAAAGAGAACAAGCTAGAAAGATGGCAAAATTCAAATGTAAATGGGAAACAGCACCTCTCCTCTTTGCAATTACATATTCTCACCTACTGCACTCATCCTGTGTCAAAACGCCTTTGAAAATACATCCGACCAGATTGCCCAAGAGCACACTGAGTGAAAAAGGCTTAATCTAAAAACACGGTGGCCGAAGAGTTTATAGCTACTCTTATGTTAGCAGATGAGGTGAAGAAGAAAAATATAGCTCCTTGTGATGCTTAATGTCTTTATACATGACCCCATGAGAGAGTGTTTAATCAAAGTCTACTGGTTTATCAATCTGGTGGATAAAAATGAGGCTTTTGTAATATTTATTTGAAAAAAAGAAAAACAGAACATTAGACACCCCCTAGCTGATTTCGGTTGAAATATGACACAGTACTGACATGGTACAACGGCTGTTGTCAACTCAACTCTATGTGCACCAGTACAATTACAGAGTACATTTTTGGTAGCAGATAAAGTGGAACACAGCAATGTATCCACATCTGATTATCACAACATAAGTTAGAAAATAGCCCTTGATGCTGGATTAATCTCTATTTGTTGCTTCAGTAGCCCACAGTAGGCTCTGCTGTTGAGGAGATGACTGACAGGTTGGGAAGTCTGTGAAAATGAAAATGCAATCTGGTCGAATGCATTTTTAAAGGCATTTTGACACAGAATGAGTGCAGTAGGCAACAATACGTAATTGCAAAGCATTTGCAATGCAAAGCATTATTGCATAATTACATTAGGCATAAAAATGTTGTTCAGAAATACATTTTAATTTAAATAAAGCTACTCATAAAGCATCTTTTAGTACAACAAATGGCAAATTAAAATAAAAAGTTCATTTTGTGCTCAACATTGCACGTATGAGTGAGAAATTAAAATGCAAACATACAAATACATTGCCATTTTAAATTTTCATATTAATTTTGATACTGACATGCTTCCATAGTAGAGAGACCGGAAAATCATCATGTAAATGTATGTGAAATGTTTGTGAAAATGTATGGGCATGTATTTTGACTGTTTTACACATGCATCAATCACCTACCTTAGCTCAAGGTCCCGAATCTTTTCTCTTAATGGCGCCACAGCCTGTAATGAGATTAAAAAAAGGAATAAACAAAAGGTTGGAGATGACAAAAGAATGTAAAGTGGGGGGTTAGGGAGGTAAAAAGGAGGAAGAAAAAGCAAGACAAACTCGATGGCAATAAAATATATTATCAGAGTAGTAGAATTGGTTCAATTACCAGTGAGAGACAAGGCCTCATTAACTTGTGAGAGAAACAGATAGAGAGTGAGATATTCTGGAAATGTGTCTTTGTCTGCCATTAAATGGAAAACTACAGAATGAGGCAACTAAGGAAGACCAGAAAAAAGAAAGCAGTTATATCATTTTATCAATATGCATCTCTTCATTTATTGTTCTATAAATAGACTCGACTTCATTAGCATTCTGATTGGAGACTCAGGACATTTTCTGTTGTAGGTCAGCTTTAATGAAATATCAAGCATCAGCAGCTGTGGACACAAATGTCATTCTTTTTACAAAAACTAGTTCAGACACCAACAGATCAGCCTCCACATGCATGTGAAACACTTTGAACCTTAAGGTCAGTAAGATATGGAGAAGGCAGTTATCTAATGAGGCTCTGCCACTAATGAGCAGGCGTTGGGGATCAGAAAAGATAGGATAGTGATCACTTGCTTTAATGTATGTGTGAAGCTCATTTCTATTTACACTATTATTTCACAGGCACCAACCCCTACACCATGAGACACCTCTCCAAACAGCCTGAAAACTACCCCAAAGGAATCTAAAGAAAAATATTCAATGGAAACATTAGATTTAGCAGACCAACAGAAAACTTCTCAGCAAACTCCATCTACCCCTCTCTGTCTGTATGTAACAGACACCAGCTCTCAAAACATATAATTGCGAGTGTTAACCACACAATCAAAGGTTATGAACAGGTGCAAACAAAACACAGCTCATTACAGTGGGGTAAAAAAAGGCTCAGCCAAACCATCCCTTCAACAAAATCCATGGTTCAATGTGTTGCCTGGATTTCTTCATTACAGTGGTGATAGGAACACTAATTTTATTTACTATCCAAAACAAAGGACTTAAACATGTCTTCTTAGTTTTTGTCGGAAGAAAACCTTGTATCTCCATTTTTGACGTTTTTCAGTTTTTTACACAATTTGACCTGTTACCCTTTACATTGTATGCAAATTTCATGATGAATGGACTAAAAGAAATGACCCAAAATGACTTGGAAAAAAGTCTGGTTCCATTGACTTACATTAAAAGTAAAGCAGGTTTTTTCCTTCTCCTCTAAAGTTACCATTTTGGAGATAACAGCGATATGTTATGATGATAATGAGACTTTTTAAACAGTGGAATGCCATGACTTTGCCATGACTTTTCCATGACATAAAATGAAATTTTCATGGCAAACATTTAGCATAGTGCTGGGCGATATATCATTTATACCAGTATTTTGTGATACCGACATACCAACTCCTGTTTTAGTGATTTATTTAATAGATAAGGACCATGTGATTTTGTGCACCTATGGTATGCAGTGCTTCATGCTTTACATTTAAATAATTTGCTTACAATCCATAAAAATAAGTAAACTCAGAAAGCATGAGTTCATTAGCTTTATTACTGTAAAACTTTGATATCATCTGATAGCATGATGAATCAGTAACCACCCAGAACTAATTTAACAGCGTTAAATCTGTTCCTACAGAAAAAAAGACTTACATTATCTAAATATTAGATAAGTACCTCAGAGAACAGATCTGTCAAATTGCTCAATACATTAATGCTCCATAATTTCAAAGCCTATATGTTTTGTCTTGACTCCTCTGTCATCCCATTTTCTCTTGTGCAAATAAGTCCACCGTTTTCAACTGCAAAGAGTTTTAGCATGTTGTCATAACATACAACACAGATGTGTTGTGCATGTACACACATCATGATCAGGTGGACGTCGTTCTTCATTTCATTACGTTTAGATCGAAATCAAATGAGTTAACAACACTTATTTAGCCAGCAAAATGAGTTATCTAACTGAAGTTCAACAAGAGTCTGGCTGCAGACATGCACTCTCAGCTAGATGCACTCTCAGCCACAATGGCAGAAGTGGCCCAATGGCACATTAACATTTAGCTGCTTCTGCTAAGCGATATCAACACTTAATCCATTTTCCATGCATAACCCAGCTAGAGAATTTCATTTAATGTACTCCTCAAACATAAAAAAAACATAAAACCCTTTAACAGTTTCTGTGGGTTCTTGGTGGTGTCCAGTAGTCAATATTGGTATCTTGTGTTTTCCTAATGAGTTGATATCTCAGCGTAAAGGATTTTAATCATTCCACAGGTGTTCTGTGAGTAATTCCAGATATACTTGATTGTTTTCTAATAGCATCTAAAGTCCTAAAAGGATCTAAAGAAACTAGTAGTTTCTAAAGGCAACCATTAAGCCGATTCCCATTAGGAAGCAAAACCATCAGATTTTATTCCTTATGGTTCTAATCGTCTTCAGTGCGGTTTTCATGAGTTTAGCGGTTGCCTCTTTTATTTTGAAAATTTTCAATATTTACTTCCATTATTATTAGTATGCCATCACTAAAATATATTCAATGTAACTATTGTTGCCTAACAGTATGTGGTTCCCTGTTTGCTCATAAAACCAACAAAACACTGTCATGGCAGAGTGCGCACAGATGTCATTAATAGGCTGGCGGAGCATGTCAGGCTGCAGAAATGCACTCTCAGCCTGACATGAACCGCCAGCCTATTAATAACGTCAGACTGAGAGTGCATGTCTGCAGCCAGACCCTTCCCAAGTTCAATCTGGGAGAGATCCGTACATAGTCTGAGGAAGAAATGTATTTATAAGGCTACATAGGTTTCTCAGTGATTTTAGTCCCATCCAAATCCACAATGTCAGTGAGGTTTGACAGTTTTTTTACAGTATTTAGGAGAGGGATATAACAGGAGTCTGTGAGTACCCAGAGTACAACAAAGACTCTATTAAATCAAGTCAGTGAGAGTAGCTCAGCAGTTAGCTCGTCATTTCTTAATGTAGCCACAGCATGTGATGTTCGCTTAGCCACAGCAGTGCAGACCGAGTGCTGTGAAGGCTGATTATCGCTGCAGTTTTCTCTGTGATAAATGATAAAAGTCTCATACATGCGTCTGTCGAGGTGAACCTGCTCTGCAAGTCTCCCTTTAAATTCATATATTCTGAAAGAAACACTGAGTGCACAGTGAATGCCAAGATACAAAAATCTGGGGGTGCATGACCACGCACAGCGACGTGGTGGTTATAGGCAGTGTGTGTCATTTCACTTACAACGCGTCAACTGTAAACCTAGCTTGACTCACAGCAAGGAAGCTAGTCAGGCAGGTGTTGGTGTGAGAAGCAGCAGTGGTGGGTTTTTCCTCTGATATTTGTCTTTTGCAATGCTCGAATGTCAAAACATCTACCACAGCACACACATCCTGGATGTCACACCTCAGTTAGCTGAAACTAGCCCACGTGCAGATACTTTAGTCTCGGGTCTCTGTGCTTTTTGCAATCTAGACTGCAGTGCTTCAAATATGATGAGAAGATTAACCGCATGGGGGAAAAGTCCAGAAAGCTCCATGATTTTTCCACTACTTATTGTTCTCCATGACTTTTCGAGGCCTGGAAAACCAAATTTCTATGTTCCATGACTTTTCCAGGATTTTCATGACCGTACAAACCCTGTGTGCCTTACAATGCCCTGCATGTACCTCTCCAGCATGTGTATTGATGTTTAAGGCCTGAGTTGGGTGTGTGACAGATGGCCACACACCAAGCTTGAGGCAGCATGAGGACAAAGCCCAAGCCCTGAGCACTGGCGAGAACCACAGCGAAGCCACTGTACTACACCTGACGTTTGACCCTGGTGGCCATTACGTAGAGCAGGAGCGGTGACTGGGTGCTCTCTCTTTCCTCTCTCGGCTCAGGTGCTCATGCTGCCCTTAAGCAGAGCCAGGTAATGGCTTTGGGAGCACGGGCACTTTTAAAAAGAGCAGCAAAGGGAAAAGAGACAAGACAGAGAGAGAGAGAGGGGACCCTGCCATTGTTGTTTTAGCTGGGTGATCCAATAAAGTGTATTTCAAATAAAGTTAAAGTGCAGACTGTCAGATTTAATTTGAAAGAAAGTGCATCCATATCAGGTAAATACTTTTTATACGCAGTCCTCCCATTTTAGGAAAACAAAAAAATTGGACATTTGACTGCTTAGCTGTTTCTTGGCCATCGTCTGGCCCAAGAGAGTTAGGGCCCAGTCTAGGGGTTTAGACTTACAGCACAACAGCCATGACAGACACAACAAATCAAAAATATTTGTAAATACCCTGTGAAACTAAAGCAGTCATTCTACACTTTAACCTAATAGTCAGTGTTTATTCAAAGCTAAAAGCTGGAGCACATTTTCTTGGAGGAAGAAAAAGTTTGCAATTAAGCTTATATATTTCAAATTATTCATGCAACAAGATCCAAACAAGGTTCCTCTTTCTTTTCACTGCACTTTCACGTCCCTGAGGCTCAGTCACAGCCAATTTCTAAATACAAGGAAATAAACTATTAGATGGGACTGAATGCAGCTATGCATGAGATTATGTATGTGATTTATTTCCAAGAAGGCAACATACTTAATCATCAATTAAGTGTAATGTAATGCAACTGCACTAAAAGTGCTTATACTCCAAGTGAAAAACATTTATGTTAAGGTGCTGGGGGGTAAGGTTTTGTAAAACCTGCAATGCAATGCAAATTAAATTAGCTCAATATTTTACTGACACACATTCATCACTGCAACCCTTTTTTCTTATTTCCATTTGTCAAAGGATATATATATATATATATATATATATATATTATATATATAAATATATATATATAAACCAAAAAACACAGCTTCATTTTAATCGTGATACAATGTATAAATGTTTTTAAGGTTGCTAAAGGGTGGTTAACTAAAATTATTTCTTAATAATTACATAATTAAGATGCAAACAAGCTCATTAACAGCTGGTTGAAGTGAAAAGCGCCATTCTTGAGAAACCTAGCAAGTCAGAATTGTACACAGTAGAGGTAATAGGACCAGATGTCCGAAGACTTCAATACTTCTAAAAGCTAAATCAATAAACACTACATGCTACCTGATGTCACAACAATACATATAAAAAAGTCAGAAGACAC
This sequence comes from Colossoma macropomum, assembly GCF_904425465.1. Classification (NCBI taxonomy): domain Eukaryota; kingdom Metazoa; phylum Chordata; class Actinopteri; order Characiformes; family Serrasalmidae; genus Colossoma; species Colossoma macropomum. Next base: position 22,434,088 of record NW_023494784.1, on the reverse strand, counting down.
ATGTAGGTTCACTGGTAAAATGAATATTTTTGTGACCCCTGGATCCTAGGGGGTCTATTTCACAAACCACTCAGAATTACTTTGTTTACACCCTAAAACATTAAATTATACAGAATTCTTAACAAAATTGATGGAATTCTCCTTTCAAACCTAAGCAGTAAAATTGGAAAGATTTTAAATTAAACTATCAATACATTTTTTCTCTTATTCTATCTAGTCATCATCATCATCATCATCATTATTATTATGTTTCAGTAAATGAATGTTACTACATAAATAACCCAGGTGAAAAACATCAGCTCAACTAGTTTCTAGCCCCCTTACTAATAAAACTTAGCTAATAAGAGAAGCACAGCTAATTAAAATCTTAATTATATTGTCCTCCCAGGTAGTTCCATAATTTGCTTTCAGTGGTGTCAGGCACCTGTCCAGGATGTTTCCTGCCTTCTGTCCAATGACCGCTGGGATAGGCTCCAGCAACCCCCGTGACCCAGGAGGATAAGAGACATATATATAGTGTGTGTGTTTGTGTGTGGGATAAACAAACAGGCAGAGGTGCTAGAGTGAAAATCATGATGGAAGAAGAAAAAAAAAAACAAACAGAAGCAGTTTGTCTTCACCAACCTCATCTATTCTTTGTTCAATCTTCATTTCTCCATGCTCCTGGATGGACCTGTGAGGAAATGAAAGGAGCAGCTGGTGACTGACGCACACGCACACGCACACGCACACGCACATAAAAACAAATCCCTCCAGGATGCCCAGCCCAGCTTTACCGAAATACAGTGTACTTTACTAAGGCCACACGGTGCATTCAGGTATCTCAGAGTCAACATCGTCACATGCTGCAGGCTGAGAAAGTCTGAAGCTAGCTTTCTACTAATCCCCCACCCAGCTTCCAAACTGCTTCACAGCGAGCAGGTCTAATCCATGTGTTTGATCAGTGGCAAGTAGATCTGTTCTTAAACACACACATCTGACAAGACACATACTCTATGGTACTCTAACATCCTGTTTACACTACATGCCTCAAGTTTACAGCTATGAAAGCATATCAGTACCAACATTAAAATAAATTGTAATATGAAAAAAGGCCAATGTAAAATGCCTATTTATTGTCAAACGTTGCCATTTTAATTTGCTATTTGGTATACAAGTATTGACATTTCAATTAAACACTTTATCAACAGCTTTGTTTAAACTAAAAAGAGATCCACAGACTGGATGGAAATGCTCCATGTGATTATGAACTAATGGTGTCAAAATGTTCAATAAAAGGTCATTTTAATTATCAATATTAATAAAATGTCAGGTAGCAGATGAACATAAAGCAGGAGTAAACAAGGAGAAGGAGGAAAAAGAAGAAGAGGAGGAAGAGGAGGAGAAAACAGAGGCTGCCCTTCGGAAGAGCTAATGAGCAAACAATAGTTAGTTTGTCAAGGTAAGGCTGCGTTCAGACGGTGGCGCAAAAGAAGTTATTATACCCTAAAATAAGACGTGGAACACTTTTTTTGCGCTGCAAGAAATTTTCAGCTTCTGAACACTGTTCATAAAGATCTGCTCCACTCCTGCTCTGCACTTTGCAAAGGTGGTTTCCTTGTGGTTTACACATAGATTTTGTATTTTTTCCTCATCTAAACTCAGCCTAACATTCACTGTTTTTGGTCCTAGCTAATGGTGGCTACAGTACTTAGCCTAATCACAGCCACACTGCCTCTCCCTTTTTCAATGAAAAACTCTGCCTGGGCAACATGTCAAGTGACTTGTGATAGGAAAATGTAATGTTACACACATGCCTAACCACAAATACGAGTAACACTGTCAATCCACACAACACCGCTTCATTGAAATGTTGGTCTGTATATTTTCTCTCTGACTCCCCACGATGCAGCATAACAAATATCAGGATAGTGATTTTAGTGCTCGAACACTGACAGCTGTAGCTTTTAACTGACAAGTCGAATGCCTGCACAAATCCATAATTGAATGATTATATGATTTTGTTCTAACTGATCATTTTAAACATCACATTTTATTTTATTTGTACCTCTTCATCCAGTGTAGTAAGTATTAGACTATCTAGTCTAATCTAAGATTTACGTTTGCTCATTTCTGTGTTTGACATAGGCATGGTCCCCATTACTTTTTAAATGTATACAATAAAAATGCATGAAACTAATGAAGTTGTTGCATTGTATTGTCAATGAAGAATGAAAAAGAGTAGAGGTATTAAAAAAGTACAAATTAAAAGGGAAAATTATCTGCAAAAGGAGAAACACAGCATCTTTACCTCATATTGGTGTAGGTTCCCCAGACAGCTGAAAAACAGAAGAGGGAATAAAACAAGAAAGCTAACATCAATATAAAGTAAACAATGCAGTACAATCACACAAACACATACACATATAGTCAAATTCAGCTGTAAACAACAGGTCTTTTTTTAAGTGAGCAGTAATGGTCAGAATTTAGCAACCAAGCTTATGATGGCCAATTAAAGTTGTAAATATGCAGGTGTTTTATGCAGTCTCCATAAATGACTGTTACATATGAATGATTTAAAAAATAAGCTTGATTACTGACAGCCGAGTACCCACAGGATGAATATGTCTTGGTAACTAAAGCTACGCATATATGCTTAATGCCGTTTCATTGAATTGCTGTGCTCAGAAAGTCAGTCACATTTAATGAATATGGAAAATTAACATGCATACGTTCCAAATACCAGAGGGAACATTATAATGATACAACTAGTGATAAAATTCATGATGAAAATCATGGAGCTAGAAATGGCATATCAGAATAGATGGGTATTGACATCAGCAGAAAATGCTGAATCGGATATTGCAGGGGCAAAAAAGAATGAATCTGATCCAAATCTATAACAAATGTGATGTTAGCTGTGTATTTCTTCGTGTGGGGTGGCACAGTGTTTGAGCAGCCTGAGCATGATAGCCTATTTTAAGATGATCATCTTAAGTAAAGAGCTTAAATTAAAAAAAAGCTAATTTTAAAGGTCATATTGTGCCATCTTTAGATAGTCTTTTCTCTGGGTTTATTAACTGTAATTCAGAATGAAAGCATGAACAAATTAGGAAAAAAGACAAACATAAATTAGCTCTTTCATTCCCCAGCTCTCACGCACCACTCATGACTTCAGGATGCCCTCTTGAATTTTTAAGCTTATTATTTTTAAATCTTCTAAAATATAATGCCCACGAAACTGAGATAAGTAATGAAATATCCAGGTCAAAAGTGAGCACAAGCTTCCCATGTTCTCTTTCTGCAGAGAAGAGAGAGCACAGTGACAATTTTTGCTGTTTTGGCTTTGTACTACGGCTCATTGGATACAACCTCTTTATACAAAGTCATGCCATTGGAGCAAGAGTAATTTAAAATATTTACATAATGGTAAATGTCTGTTTTAAACACTTTGTACATCAACCACCAGATTTCTTTCCTGGGAATGCTCTGCCAGACCTGGAATGCCCATAATTTCATGTTCTTGTTTGATTTAGGATTTTTTTGCTCAGTTTTGCCTTCAATAGGTCAAATGCACATTTAGTCAGGCTCAGATCAGGAGGGTGATCAAGAAAATTCAAATCTTTGACCCTGAAAAACTCAGCAATTGCATTTGCCGGGTGTTTGATGATTTGAATTTGACCAGTTAGAAGCAGTCAGGAAAGACAAGTAACCATGGCTGCATGCACTTTGGTAGGTATGTGGTAGTGTTTGACACACTCATTCACACATTCATATACACACAGACACATACAGACACACAGACACATTCTTCAATTAATCCCTACTACGGTTCTCCTATAGTCTTCTCTATTGTTGCCACTCATGATAGTTTTATTTACTAGCATCATTCCTAAACATTAAAAAAAAAAAAACTCTAGACTTTAGTCAACGCTTTTAAGCATAAGCTAATGAGACAACAACACAGAGCTAGCCAAGAAATAACTAAGAAGCCAACTGTCAAATTCAGAGCTTCCCAACTCGCGACCCACACAACCCACCACAAAGGCTTGTGTCACCCACTAGAAGATTTAACTGGCCTGCTTGTTTTAAATCCAAGCAAATAAAACACAATAATCAATGTGACATATCAAATTTCTCTGTACTGTATAACCATGCAACATGACAACCACCAAAAATAAATAAATAATAAAAAAAAATGTTCTGTTTGCAGTCATTTATCTATGATGGATAAATTCCAAGTGATCAAAAAGAGAATGCTTTATATTGACTTGTACTGAAAACACATGGGTATGTCTGTTATGTTAATAAACATTTTACAAAAAAACATAAGGGAGGAAAAAAGGGCAATCAAATTACAGTATGAAATGTTAAGGCATTTTATTACACTAAATGGAAAACAACAGAACTACACTAAACAGTATTCAGCTTAACGGAAAGTAAAAATTGACAACGTCTAGAACTTGAAAACCTAACTTGCTTTCTTGTTGTGGGATTTACACAGATAAATGACTCCACCAGTGTTCGCTGCATCTCACATAAACAGTTAAGTCTATAAATAGACTGCTCATGTTTCACTCTGTTTGTACAGCTTGCAGTGACACCTTGTTTGCACAGCTTGAACGTAATGTTATTTAGCATGCATTTGAAAATCGAATTTTTCCAAAAATAAATGCCTTTTAAAAACTTTGCAGAATAGACATATATATATCTGAGAACAGTCCAATAGCAATTAAATTGACTGCACAGGTAAGAGTGCATTAATGTTGATCATTGAATAGACTTTTTCTCCAAAACAGTCTGTACAGCCCTGATATGTTACTTACCCTATACAGAAAACAAACTTCTACACATTTTAAGGCGCCATTGTTACTTATTTGCTGAATCAACATACTGGGGAAAAAAATAAAGCATAATGTGGCCTGTGCAAAAGTTATGGTACATTTTATTTTATGTGATTTATTTCTCTCATGTTAAGCTCAGCAAATAAATAAATACTTTGCATTTGCAGACACTGTGCATTTCATTCTAGCCTGAATTCCAAGTATAATGAAATGCAGCCTAAATCTTTCATGGGTAACCCATGATGGATGTATATACCCTGAAATTAAACAGTCTTCACTTCAGTTTTATAATTGTTTCCTTTCAAATCTATTTTTCTAGAATACAGATCTGTAATTATGCAAAGCCTCTGGTCCCCAGCCTGAGCCTTTACACCAAAGCAGCCCTTCATCTGGCCATACACATTTCTGCTAACTGGATGATTTATGGTAAATTCCACTGCAACTCATGACAAACCCCCTCCCACACAGCCAGCACTCCCTTACATCAAGCAAATGTAAATAAATGCATAGTGCAAAGTACGGAATGTTCAGTAGACTGAATTTGAGGCAGCTGGCTAATAAGAAGCATTTTTGACATAAGGATGACAAATAAAAACAGTAGTAAATAGCTAAGCTATGCAACAGAAAGCAAACCATACAGAGATTTTGTCTTAATGAGACTCACAGTCTCAACATTCATCTTGTCCAATGCAAAGAAAGACTGACTTTTAAAGAAATTCACCTCAAACTTCTGGAAACTAAGAACGTATATGATCAACCCCCTAAAATCCCAGTCTTATTATATACTAAGGCTTATTATTCAGTAACTACAAGAACTTCAATGCAAACTGGTTGAGCTCTTCTCAGGTTACAGAAGTGTATAATAAAACTTTGTGCCCTGGTCATTATAACTGAAAACAATTATTTGACCAAAGCCATTGATTAAAAGGGTTTATTAAGTTAATTTCTATGAAAATAAAAACTACGAAGCTAAAAACATTGCAATGTGGGACCACTTTGAAGATAATAAACTTGGAAGTTCAGCAGTAGCACAACTACAATGATGTGCCACATAGCTTTTGAGAACTACTGAGGTACCCTGAGCCAAACTTTAAGTGTGCATTCTGAATGGAAAGCTAGTATAGCTAGCATTCATGTTTGTTTTAACCTGGGCTAGTAATGAGGGTGAAACATAATAAGACTACATTTACCTTTTTCTATTTAATAAAGCCTAGAAATGTTGACAGAAAACAGTGCGCTACATCAAGGAGTTTTTATAAAACTATGAAAAATTACATAAGTGTTTTATAAATGTTTTATAAAGATGTATTTATTATCTGCTAAGAAACGTAGTTTACGAACAGTATGGTTGTCAAGTAACCATGGCCTGCAGTAAAGTGATGCATTTTTTTGTGGACCTCTGAACTTTCAGTAGCCCATCAATGTATATTACAGTCTAGTTTTGCTCTCATATAATCATGAAGATATCATAGTTAATTTCCCTTTGGTTTAAACCAAGCGAGGGGAACTGTAGGCCTGGAAGACCAGATTCCTGCTCACTTTGTCTATTTTGCAGTTAGGTAGTTACAGGTTAACCCGTGTATTTGAGCAGGGAAATCATCAAACTGCACTACACACCGGCCCTGATCCCTGGTTTAAACAAATAATGTGAAAGCTGTTTAGTTTCCTATACACACTGATGTCTAGCACCACCTATCAAAAGTACATTCAATGCAAGCAATATTTTGTAATATTTCAGTGCTACATACAGAATTCAGTTCACATGTGCTGTTATAAATGCGCATACACTGAGTATTTTACAAATGCTTTGAATGTGGCTCAGTCAGTCAGAATCAAAACTATCAGTTTTATAACTAATATTTTCATGGGTCACACCTTTCATTGAAGGCATTTAGGCTAGGATTTTAACGATTAATCATCAACAAACAACAGCCTGTTATTGGTCAAAATGAACTGCCAAAATCTGGATCCTGACTGGAAACATAAGTACTTTGGGTTAGGTAGATTCCCACACTGGTATTCTTGTTTTTAGAGCTTTCCTCATACGAGTGGGAGTTGGAGTGGAGAGGGAGTAACATGTGCTTCCGGAAAGGTAGGTGAGAACAGCACAATGTCTGGACAAGGTCACTTGAAAAACATCGTACAATGTGAGATAGCCATGCTTCAGGGGCCTGAAAGCAACTGGGGCAGTCATTCATCATAACTTCCATTCCTGACCCAAATATGATCCAGTCTAATAGGGCTTTTTTTAGGGCTGAGTTACAACACTGAACTCTTTGTCATGTTCATGTTATCATTGTCCTAGAATTATCCATTAGAAGATGGGTAAATTGCGGCCATGCCTTTATTGCAACATTCTGAGTAAATTCTAGAGACAGCTGTGAGTGAAAATCCCAGGATCCCAGGCAATCAGCAGTTATAGAAATACTCAAACCTCTATGTATATACATACATACACACACACTTAAACCTTTTTTTGTCAATAGCGAGTCTGATATCATAAAGAATGACCTACTTAGAATTTGGAAATTGTTAGGGTAAACGAGTGTGAAGTACCCCAACAGTTCAATCACTGAAATTTATGTGATTTTAAATGACCTGCATTAGCTAGCTATGCTACATAAGTTATCTTTCATCAAGTGCCGTTGCAGTGGAGCAGAGTGGGTTATGTTCCACATCAGACAAGCACTTCTGTGTAGCCATAAGTAAACGCAGTAGGCAACAATATGTAACTGCAAAGAGGAGAGGCGCTGTTTCCCATTTACATTTAAATTTTGCACTTTTTCTAGCTTGGTGTTTTCTTTGATAAAGCAATTTAAATTCATTATTAAAGATTAAAAATGCATATAAGATAAATTAAATTTTCATAATCATTTTTGACACAATTATTGCATAATCATGTTAAGCACAAATATGCAGATTCAACAAGCTGGCTGAAGAATGGAATATAGTTTTACCATTATATTAAATATTAAATACTGGTCATGTTCTGAAATCCCATAACCCAATGTATTTTTCTGTTTCATTAATTAATAAAAATTCCATCTATAATCAGCATGTTACTGGCTAAGATAACTATGTAAGTTAGACTGTGATGTGCTTGGAATAAAGGAATTGTGCCTGACTTTTCCTCAGGTTTTTTTTTACCTAAATACTGACCTTGTATTTTTGATGTTTTAATAGTTACAGATAGCTGGAAAGAAATCTAGTAAACATTCATTCGGAAATTCTGTGTTTCATGTATTACCATTATTATTATTAGTAGTAGTATCATTATTATTATTACTACTAAATTGGTGTATTTTATCAGATAAAAAAATAAAATATATATTCTTTTTAATTTATCGAGCATCGACCATCCGGCTATCTAAATATGAGCATCGGCTTTTGAAAAAATCCCTATCGGTTGACCACAAGTCAAAATCCTCCACTGCGATGCAAGGTACCTCAGTCACTGGCCCAGTCAAACTCCCCCACCGCAACATAGAGTCTCCTAACCCAAAGCCTAGACAAACTCTGCTGGGCCGACTCACGGCCCAGTCTTTTAGCTGGTTCTTGTTCAATGAAAAAGCTCCCTGGCCGGCTGAAAAAATTCACAACAGGTCACAAACACAACACAAACAATACAAAACAAATAAACAAAAACCCATTGTAAAGCTGCAGTTAAAATGGGCACAGCAACACAACAACACTACATTATAAAGGTCAGTCTGCAGCTCCTAATCTACAGAAACCAGCACTTAAAATACACCCTGTACTACACTGGTACTACTTTAAGTACTAGTTGAGTCTACTATGGACAAACTTAAATTTCAAGGCATATATGCAGCTCATCTATCCATTCAGATGGATTTGTAGTTTTGTGAACTTTGCCAGGAAATACAAGATGCTTCTAGCAACAAAGAATATATGTAAAAAGTATTTATCAATTATGCAGTCTTCTTAACTCCTAGATATTTGGAGCACATGAACACAATACTGCTTTCTTAAGGAAACAGCATTTATTTACTTTAAAAACAGTGTAACACTGGACAATTTTTATACACTTTAGAATAATAAGACCTAGAGACTAAGGCTGTCCAATACTCAAAATGAGACCTCACTACAGAATCACTGTATGCTAACTCTAGTTTGAGGGGAAATGGCACGCCACAGGCACAGAACATCAAGTAGCCAAAATAAGATAGAAAGATGACGCACGTAGCACTGAATCAGCTGATTTTTCTTTTTTTATTATTATTATGTTTCAAGGCACCCAAGGTGAGGAAATTAGATTGGAATTAATATAATCTATGCTTATCAGAATTCCAGAGGTCAGCTCTAGTAGTCAATATCACATTTTGCTTTGAACAGTCATAGAAACACAGTGTCATGGACACTCAGATACACATACACAAAAAACTGCAGCACAACATGTGACCCTATGCTGCTGGAGGCCAACTAATTGTGCAAACTGCACTATGACTGCGAGGCAGAGTTTAAAAGGTGAAGTTAGATGGACAATAATAAAATTTCCCACAACGTTCCACATAAATGAAAAGTCATGCATGTGGGTTTGGCAGATCATTTTTTGGCATTTCCAAGTATGGTGGTGCAAGCATGAAAGGGAAAGTGAATCTTTCATATTTTATGCATAATTAAATGGTCACAAAATTTGTCTGTACACAGTCTTGGTGAAAGAGACCAGACGTCTGAAGAGTTTAATGCTTATAAGTCACAGCCAATATTTGGTTCAAAGGTTATGAATACACTGCCTCATGACGGAGACTGTTTTATGATCGTTCTGCAATAAATTGTTGACCTATCGCATATTTTTTTAAGATGCCCTCATGGTGAAAAGGTACATGTGGGGCACTGTAAGGCAAAGAAGTCCTCACAGAAAACATATTTTTTCCAGATTCATCACCATTTTACTATGATCAATATTACATATAACAACTCAGAAGACACATGTAGGTTCACTTGTGGCGTCAGATAGTAAATAAAATGGTTAAATTTGTGTTGTAGACATCACAACCTCTTGTTCCTATCACCACCACTTTAAAAAATTCAGTCTGCAGGTTTCTCTACTATCAACCATTTCACATCAAACCACTCTGAATGACTTTGTTCACATCTCAACCATTTAATTACACAAAAATTCGGAAAAACTGGTGGAATTAACCTGGTGCAGAGCAGTACAGCTGTACACTGTGTGCACAATTATTAGGCAAGTTGTATTTTTGAGGATTAATTTTATTATTGAACAACTACAGTGCCCTCGGTCAATCCAAAATATTAATAAACCTCAAACCTGAATATTTCAGAAAGTAAACTTGAGGTTTTGGCTTTCTTAGGAGAATATCTATGTGGGAATGGATAGTACAGTGGTTAACACCACTGCCCTGCACAAAGGAGACCAGCATATTAATCTCCACTCTGGTGAGAATGGAGAGTGGAAAAGACTCCTAATGGGCAAATTGACCATATTTACACCCTCTGGACCTCCTCAAACAGCATCCCTTGCAGAACAAAATATTCACCCATGTGTAAGTCAACGTCATTTCAAAGTGGAATTCACATGCCTATTCTTTCTACAGCTCCCTCTTCTGTACCAGTTAAGTTCCAACAGCCACTACCTGGATTAATTTTAATCCTTGAACAACATCTTCAGGGTTATGGACATAAACCATCCCTTCCTATGTGAAATCTCAGCCAGGCCGCTCATCAGCCTGTCATTATCTTAAATGAGAGCACATAAACAGAGGCAATATAGTGCTAAAGAGAGAGGACACACATTAGCCGACTGCTCCAAGTGCATAAGAGACTATTACATAGTAAATGTTCTTGTAGTCATTCCTGGAGCCTGACCAAATTTGAGAAAACTGCTGCGATCCAAAAATGACATTCAGCACCATGGAGAGCAACTGCCTGTCAGTACAGTGAACGCTTGACATTTGACAAAAACCACTACGCATGTAAAAAGCTGAAAGAGCTCCGGGGTAAGGTGCACCTGAAGGCATTTTCCAATCAAAAACTCAACTCCTCAAACACCTCCTACAGATGTGTGCCAACGTACATGTGAGCAGGTTGTTTTATCAAAAGCCACCAGGATCTCTCAGAGCACACACAGAATACAGACATCTCAAAACTAACAACACATGCTCTACTTTTTATTCCAGACAATCACATCTATGAAGTTTGACATTCAGAGACAAATGATATTTCTCTCATGATTTCTTGGATTAAACATTCTTGCAAGCTGGTAATTTCACTGTCAGACAAAGTGAGAGTTAACAAGTTGTTAAACTAATCACAAACTAATTGTTCTCTAAAAGTTGAAACTTTTTTTTTCTTAGTTTAAGAAGGTCTGTGTTTTTGTTCTATACCATGTCTTGCTATTTTTTTTTGACAACACAAGATTTTACAACGTTCAAAAGTAAAAATAATTTCTCTCTGGATCTCTGGCCCACATCAAGAAATTAAGAACCAATCCAAGATACAGTGGTATTCACTATTTTAAATCAGTGGTCACCAACCCTGGTCCTGGATACCTTCCTGCAGACTTTAGCTCCAACCCTAATTACCCCACTGTTTTAAATAGCACATAAGCATTACATTTAACACAATAGAAAATGCAAAAAAAATATATATTAGTCTACTAGATTAAAGCAACATTATGTAACAATTTACCTTAGAATAACTGCTTCAAAATCATTTTGATGGTACACTGACTTATAATAGGGAGAATGGCATCTCGGTCATTGCCAATCCAGGCCCAGAACACATGCTACAGAGCTATGTAACTTAGTAGGAGCGGACCTGAAAAGCGTGAACTGTGTAATGCTTTTCGGCACCATGTCACACATTAACAACTATGGCTCATTTGCTAGCTAAAAGAAACTAGCTCAGTACTTCCAGTATGGACATAATAGCAAAGGCTGTGAAGAGACCGATGACAACACTGTCAAAGAAGAGACTAAACAAGAGTAAATACTGGACTGGCTTTTACTCGTTGGTGAGAGCTAAAAGAGATACACAGTGTGTATCCCAGCCAATGTTGCTTAACAAAGATTGCGACATATGCTGTAACCTTATCTGTGTCATCCCTATCTCAGTGAGTTTTTTTGAGTTTTTCCAGATGCCAAAAATCATCTAACCTCAGTCTGGTTCAAGCTAGCATGCAAAGAAATACACTTCCCTCAGGCCAAAAAGTTTGGTCAGTTTTTGTCAATCTCATGCCAAATTAACATTGAAAGATTGCAGCCTGCTGCAATTAAATCCTGTAATACTACTCTATCTAAGCATAAGCTGACATGGTCTTCCTCTGCCGATGTTGTCTTCGCAGGTATTGTGCCAAATTCCGTCTTGCCCACAATCCGAATCCCCTTCATGTGCACACATCACACAGGCATATGGACGCTACAGATTACACTTGTGATTTTGGTTGTTCACACATAGAAACATAGAAATTGCGAGTGTAATCTGTAATCTGTCCATATGCCTGTGTGACGCGGGTGCACACGAAGGGGAGTCAGATTCTGTATCCTTCAGCTCATCAACTCATGCACATGTACAGCTGTCCATGAGGGGGGCTCACAGCTCAATTTGTATTTATGATGGGGTAAAAGTGAAAAACATTCCGCAAATGTAGGGGGAGCCCAAGAGCAAAAAATACCAATTCTCAAATAATAACACTTTACATGGTGTTAATTTTCTGCAAGCATTGTCACTAAGCGTTGGCCAGTATTGTCTCTTTTTCCTGGCTCCTCTCTCCCTCTTGTTCACACAATATTCTGATGTAAAATAGCAAAAGTGACCAGCTGCAGCGCTGACGCTGCAAGTCGTCAAGTTCAAAACTGTTAGTAGTTAACGCAGCTAATTCCTTCTCTGCCAAATTAGGGAAGATCATGCAAAACATGCCTTGTTCTTCATTGTAATTCACCCATTCAAATTCATCCCTTCAAGCATGATTACATTCTCGTTCCCTCTTAGGCTTGTGTGTATCAGCTTTACCCCTGGAACTGACTCATTTCAGCTTCACCCACACTTGGCCAGGTTGTAGCAGTTTTAAAAACATTCTCACTGATTAGCTTAGCTTAGAGTGAAGCTCTCTGGTCTGATCTAAATGTATTCACTGTTCGTGTTGTGGGAAACCTACAAATTACAGGTATGTATAATTAAATTATCATTGTTAAAGTGTTTACTCCTCTCAGAACACAGTCAATTTTTTGTAAAATAATCTCTTATTTAACCTTGCATATTCACTTGTCTAAACAGGCAAGTAAAGCCATCACCCATTTGCCTGACAGAAACTTACATTTGTCCCAGAAAAGGGGAAAAACTTAAACGCTCCTGACTTGTGAAACAGTGCACGATTTTCAAGGCTTCATTTAATTCACATAAATGTCAAACCACCTGTCTAACAAATGATAAATGTTAAACAAACCAGAAAAGGAGCGCTGGTTAACATTAGCTACAAGCATAACATAACAGTTCTGCTCACCACAGAACAGGTAAAATTCTGGGTAACTAAAGCACCAGAAGGAGTGAAGTAGAGCAGCTGGTGCTGAAAGGACAAAAGGGAAAAATTAAACCTGTTCTGTGGTGTTCTGATTTGTAGCTTGATCAGCTAACTTAACAATAGCTTAGTGAGCAGGCTACAGACACAAACAGTGCCACACAACATAATACAGGTTTGAATCAGACTAACTGTTGCTCTCCTGAAACAAGTTTAGATGATTAAACACTGTGAGAGCAATATAAAATGGTCAATTTCACCCCTATGTAGTTCACTATTGAAGACCCACAATGCATAGCAAATGTTAGTGTACTGATGATGTACACTACAAAATCCAACATATACCATAATGCAATGATGGCTTAATAAAGTAGTAGAAGAAGTGGTTAGAGTTTGGAGTGGTATGCATCCTTAGAACGACAACACGCACACAGACAACAGAGTGCGCTGCATGCCTATTTTCTATTATTAAACGGAAGCCAATGTCATTTTTTACTTTAAAAAAAAATATCATAAATCAGCAAAACATACCATTAAGAAGCTTCATAGACAGATTTAAACTTCTGGAAGCATAATTTATGACAGCTTGTCAGCTAGTTATTGTGTTTTGCTTGCTCACCCTAAAGCTGTACCTCAGTATCTTGATGTTAGAGTTCTTCTAGCTGGCCGTCCTCCAATGGCCAAATCAATGCATTCATGAAGCATAACACCTAATCATTATCCTCTATCTCTGGCATTTACGAAATTTCGGCAGAAAAATAGCCATATCTGGGTGTTTTTTTTTCAAATTTTGAGCTTTTTCCATTCAGGTTTTTTTTTGTCTTTTCAAAACTCGCTACTGTCTGTGGTGATTTATCCTCATTACTTTTAGCTGCTTAACATAAACGCCGTTCGTTTTCACTGCTCTCATTTTCTACTGTCACAAATATCTCTGATGGAATATCTTAGCAATAAAGGTAACTATAAACACGATTCACATGTTAATATAATTGGGAGAAATCATGAGTACAAACAGCTTTCAAGCAAAAACCATCTATGGGGCTGCATGCTTCTACATTCAGATGGTCAAACTTCCCAAAGGAAAAATGTCTTTTGAGATTACATTTTCTTAGTCTTAGAAGAAACAGACCATCTCAGATCTCCAATTGATCAATTATTTCTCATAAACACTCCTCAGGAGAAAAGAGGAGCTTAATATAAGCATTTCATTCTAAGATGTTCTGGAGAAAAATGAGAACATGCCAGATCTCCATCTACACTGATATATGCTGAAAGATTTCTGAGAAGAGCTCGTAACAAAACTCTGAAAATACTTTGACAACTCTTGTACAGGACACAATGTTATTATCATTTCTTTCAGCAAATGCTATATAGTGAATAGAAAGTGGTGCAATTCTCTCTCTCTACATTATATATATATAGGCAACTGCGTTTACATGCATACCAATAATATGATCATTATCAGATTTCGGCAGTTATCTAATTATTCAAGCGATCACGTAATTCACATGCTGTAAATTCCTGAATCAGATCAAGGATGTTATCAGATTTCAAGTAATCCAATATAGAGCTCAGTACCTAGATTTTAGCTCAGTAATTGGGTTTTCAGGGCATGCATACTCCGATTTATTTTGTTTCTCCTACTCTGAACTTATACGCAGAGGGTAGGGCTGTCCCGGAAAATCTTGCTTGCTGTTAACACAGCACCTGCAAGATAGCAACAAAACATTTTTGGACCAATTCTGAACCAACTACATGCTTGACAAAATGAAGAATTTGAATATTCTTCATCTTTATTATGTACTGCATTCTACTATATTCTATACACAGATTTGCTGCTGAACTGATTCAAAGTTTTCCTTAAAAAGCCATGGCAAGTTTGA
The DNA here is from genome assembly GCF_904425465.1 of Colossoma macropomum. Lineage (NCBI taxonomy): Eukaryota > Metazoa > Chordata > Actinopteri > Characiformes > Serrasalmidae > Colossoma > Colossoma macropomum. The sequence continues at coordinate 22,418,882 of NW_023494784.1, read as the reverse complement.
ATTTTACATCACATTCTTCTTCTATGAGCTTACTGGTGGCTGTAAAGCATAAATTTGAATATCGGCTGACACATGTAGAGTTTACCTATTATATGACTACTCAAGTGCATGTGAACAAATTAAACTAGTGTTTCCCAATGCAGTCTTCAGCACCCTCCAGACGGTTGACATTGTTGCTCTAGTTCAACTCACAACGCATAGAGATGAAGAAAAAATGTGGACCATCCAGGGGCCATGAGTAGCGGGTTCAGAAACACTACAATAAACAAATTACTGGCAAAATTTGAATTTCTGCAGTTATCAGACAATTAAGTGCCTGTAAAAACACTCATTGTTTTATGATAGTTGTGCGATAAGCATTTGAATAAATGTATTTTTTAAAACATATTTTTAAAAATATATTCATGGTGGAGAGACCCCTAGTTCATCATCTCTGTAAAGAAATGTGAGTCAGCAAATTTCAATATAATGAACAATTTCACATCAAACCACTCAGAATGACTGTGTTTACATCTGAACTATTTAACTATATAGAAGTTTTGAAAAATCAGTGGAATTCCCCTTTAAAGGCTTTAGTCCTAAACTGAACAAGCAAATACTGTAGTTTCGTATTTTGTAATTGTGTATTCTGTAAGCTGTCAGCACAACAGGACAAGTGAAAGTTAAATGAGAGGAAAAAAAGAGTGGAGGAAAAAAAAAAAAGAGTGGAGGAAAAAAAGCACTATCACTACCCAACATTTTTATGGGGTTTATCGTATAGACAAAAGTCCAATTCCCAACTAACTTGATGTTTCAAGGTGTTTATCAAAGCAAGACAAACTGAGAAAACAGGATTTACCTAGACTAGAGCAGAATTCATCTCCTAGTCAAATTTAAAACGAGTCTAACCAGTTCAAAGAAGCTTTCTAGGAGGGGAAAAAAGTTATATTTTTTTAACTGTAGCTTCAGTGTACTTTTAGTGTATTAGATTATATGTAATCTAAGTTTAATGTCATATTATCAGTGTCTTTCACTTGCAAATGGCCTTTAATGTAAAAATTACATAGTAAAATTTTACACTTAAGCCACTGCCTCAATCAAAATGACACCCCTGCACTGCCTTTTGTCTCTATTCATAAGCATGCATTGAAAATGTGACTAAAGAGATAGATCTGAGTCTTTCATTCACAGAGAGAGAGAGAGAGAGAGAGAGAGAGAGAGAGAGAGAGAGAGAGAGAGAGAGAGAAGTAACTACTTCAATCTACTTCACTGTCATTTAGTCATAAACAGGACAGTTTAGATGGAAGACATTCATCATGGAAAACCAGTTGATGCTCAAAGTCAAGAAGTTTGAAGCTTAACGTTCACATAAGAGAGAGTGACAGAGAGACAGAGCGACAGAGAGAGAGAGAGGTTCAGAATCTTATGCCCAGTAAGCTTAACATGCACAACTTTCCTACATAAATACACCTATAGATATTACAGGGGAATTCCACCAATTTTTCTACATTTCTTCATAGTTAAATCATTAAGATGTAAACGAAGTCATACAGAGTGTTTGATGTGAAATGCTTTGTTCTAAAGAAATTTACTGGACTGTTCATAGTGATAGTGAATGGAAACAGACAACCAAGCATTTAATACCTCTAGAAACTCCCTCATAGAAAGTTATTACAAGAAATGGCTATAAATACGATGGCAGATGTCTGAGACATTGTTTTATGATAGTTTTGCGACAAAACAGTACTAAAACACATTTTTTCTCAGTTTTACTACTATTTTATCATTCATCTATCAATCATTTATCATATCAACATTACATGTAAAAACACTGTAGACTCGTGTACATTCACTGGAGGCTTGGGAAAGTAAACAAAATAGCTATACATGCATTGTAGACCTTGAGACCCTTTGTTTCTATCACTACCACTGTAAAGAAATGAGTCAGTAAGTTTCTCTATAATGAACCATTTAACATCAAACCACTCCAAACTGTTGTGTTTACATCTCAACGACTGAATGACACAAAAGTTTAGAAAAATCAGTGGAATTCCTCTTTAAAGGCTTTAAAGGCTTTAGTCTCACACTGAACAACCAATAGTGTAGTTTTGTATTTTGTAGTGAAATGAGATGAAAGAAATTAGAGAGGTACTACCACTACCCCACACGTACGTGGGGTTTACTGTATAGACAAAAGTCTAACTCCCAACTAACCAGATGTTTCAAGAGGTTTATCAAGGCAGGGCAAACTGATTTTTTTTTATTACGTAGACTACAGCTGAACTCATCTCCTAGTAAAAACTAGTCTAACCAGCTTATTACTATTCATAGCTTTCTAGGGAAAAAGTTACAGTGTTTTTGTTTTTTTCTTTTAACTGCAGCTTTAGTGCACTTTTATCGTATCAGATTATACACAATCAAAGTTCAATGTCACATTATCTGTGTCTTTGGCTTGCTTGCAAAAGTCCTCTCTAATAAACACGACAGTTCAGATGGAAAACATTCATCTCCGCAAAGTTCTTCTGAAGCTGTCGGACAATCGCCTGATGCTCAAAGTCAAGAAGTTTAAAGCTTAATAAACTTTCGAGAGAGAGAGAGAGAGAGAGAGAGAGAGGATGGTTCACAGTCTTGAAGGAATGTGATGGTTTAATTTATGAGCCCTTGTGTGTAGCTAAGCACAATGGTAATAGTGTAAGAGCGGTCTACTCACAGGCGATGTATGCGATGAGGGCGAGGGCGACGAGGAGTTTCATTATTCTTCTGTTTATTACTGTTATCAGCCAGGTCATCCGCATCATCATCCAGCAAATGCAGCATTGACGCGGGAAGCCGCAGCGAGCTCCCTCACAACTATTGCATTATTAAAGTCCGAGTGACAAGCGCTCCAGTTAGGAAGTCACGTTAATTCATAAAATTACGGCATTTATCTTCTTAACCTTTATTAAAACGGACGGTGCAACTCGGCGGCTCCACTACAGGGTGTCAACAAGGTGTCCGAGTGGAGAACAGAACTGAAGTGGCTTTCAGTGTAACTAAAACGCGAAACTCCGCACGGCTGACTTTTCAATCTGGAGTTCAAGGTGGTGTCAGACAGGTTAAGAGCGCTGCTGCTGCTAGTGAAGCCAGCTAGTTAGCTAGCTATCCGCTAACTCTCTCGCTAATTAGCAGTTAAAAAACCGTTACCTTGGTAAAAGAACAGTTCATGTACTCCGAGTCATTTGCGGTTTATAGACGCACTCAGTTCAGCAGCCCTATAAATAGAGTCCCATTCTTCTCGGCGCCAACAAGTTCCCGATAGCCTGCTAGCTAGCCCGACTGCTAGCCAGCTAGATCAGTCAGCATTGGCTTCACTGAATGCATATTGCCCGCTAGCGGAGTAACAGCTCTGTTTCTTCTGATAAACTGTTCGCTCGGCCAACACAGGCACCGTGTCTCGGCAAACCACTTTCTGAACAACCCCGGCACCTATTAACAACTTAAATACGAGTGAAACGATGTGCTGTTTCTCCGAGTGGGCCGTACGCAACACAGCGATGACTCTGCTATCAACTACTTATCCTGCCGCGGTAGCAGAAATGCAGGTTGACGTGTTTGCTTATCAAATTTGCGTAGAACATGAACCCCTTAGAGCAGATACGGGAACAAACACAGAAGGTTGCGGTTTTTTATCTTTCTCCACGCAGAAAAACGAAAACTAAGAAGCTGTTTTAGTATGTAAGCGCAATACTATATTGCCAGGGCGAAGCAATCGAGTGCACATATGTTCACCATGAGAACAGAGCTCCTTTCATAGAGACCAGACAGCGCGGCAATATTCCATAGAGCCTTATAATTCAGACAGTGTTTTTCCACTTCACACTGTTGCTCCTCCCCTTGTTTGTTTTAGTATCTATATATCAGCCAGTGCTCCTTTCTTTATACTCAGTTCAGCTGGGGAAAGGTCACATGAAAGACCTGATTGATGTAGATCTTTTGCGGGACAAATCACATACGACAGTGAATGGTAACTTACTGTTACCCTGTATCTCCTTTTATTCAAAATATTCTGTGGCAGTCAGATACAAATTCTGAATATGAATAACCATAACCATTACCATTCTGAATATGGAAAAGCTGTAAGTGTCTATGACACTGTGCCGTTAGGAAAAGAATAATTGCTTATTCCACTACAGAGCCATAGACTGCTGTAAAAAGTATTTGGCCCTCTTGAGTTCTTCTATTTTTTTGCATATTTGTCACACTTAATTGTTTCAGATCCATAATAATAATAATAATAATAATAATAGAATCTATTGAAATATTTGAATATTTGAAGTCCCTGTTGAATGTAAACATTGCTTAAACAGAACCTTTCCATCATGTGAAGTAGGCTTAACAAGCAGCACGCTATGCTGTGATCAAAAGAAACTGTAGAAGGGATGAGAAAGAAAGTTGAAATCTGTCAGTCTGGAAAAAGTCACAACCATTTCTAAGACTCTGGGCCTCCAGCGAATTACAGTAAGAGCCATTATCTCCAAAATAAAACTTGGAACAGTGGTGAATCTTTGCAGAAATGGGCTGCCTACTGAAATTTCTCCAAAAGCACAGTGGCAAGTCATGTAGGAACTCACAAAAAAACCCAGATGAACATCATATAATCATATATACTTAAGTCTACACCCATGACCGATTCTGGACTTGTTTCGGGGAGGGTCTCATTATTGCTGTTTGCTGTCACACACAAGAATTCCATTCAAACCAAGGAGCGACTGGACAATTCCATAAGCCACTTTCCTGGGTGCAAGTTTGCAAAATATTAGGCACTAGCTTAATCCGTTTGCTGCTTTTCATTATTTTCCTTGGATATAAACATTCAAGCCGCAAAGAGCAGAGCTTTTTGTCCAATACAGTCCTTTCCCTGCTATAATGAAACTTGAAAAGGAAAGTAACGTGATAACTCAAAACAGTCACATTACAAAATGAACCAATCACACAACCCCACACATGATGCCGGGAGCGAATAGCTTCCACACTCGTTGCAGACTGTACCAGAGTTCGCTAGAAGTGAAACCCAGACCACCGATTCGAAAACAGCTTTCACACTTGACCAATCGTACCAAACTGACGGAGCAAGTGGTCCTGGGTCCAGAGAAAAGCTTTAGTGTGAAAACGCGCTAGGAAACTGTAGGCCTTGATTGCCTCAGGTGTGGTCATCATTCATGATTCTACCATTAGAAATAGACTGGGCAAAATGGTATATATGGGAGTATACGTTGCAAGGCGAAAACCATTGATAACCAAAAGAAGCATAAAAGTTAGTCTCATATTTGCCAGAAAACACCTTGATAACCCCCAGGCCTTTCATATAATATTAGGCCTCATTTACCAACCATTCTTAACACCCACTTAACACAGTTTTCACGAAGGTTCTGACAATCAGCAGTGTTTTCTTGTTTGGGATTTGTTCTTAGGTAAGAACAGAATCTATGTAAATCTACATACACTCAAGAGCACAAAGGTGCAAACAATTCTGTGGTTTAAGAAAACATCATGAATCTGATTTATACTTTTCTCAACAAAAACACTTAGTAAGATTTTGGTAAATGAGGCCCATTGTTCTGTGGACTGTTGAGCCAAAAGTGGAGATTTTTGGAAGAAAATGTTTCTGTTACATCTGGTATGAGGAAAACATAGCATTCCACAATAAGAGTATCATATCAGCAGTGAAACATGGTGGTGGTAGTGTGATGGTGTGGGGATGTTTTGCTGCTTCAAGACCTTGGGTTGACTTGCCATAATCGAGAGAAACATTAATTCCGCTCTCTGCCAAAAAATCATGCAGTATAATGTCCAGTCATTAGTCCAGCAACTGAAGCCAGTTGGGTAATGCAGCAAGACAACAATCCAAAGCAGAAGTCCACTTCTGAATGTCGCAGAACAAACAAAATTAAGATTTTACAGTGGTCTAGTTAAAGTCCTGACCTGAACCCCTTTGAGATGCTGTGTCAGGATCATAAATGAGCAGTTCATATCTGAAAGCCCAAAGAAGAGTGGCCCAAAATCAAACCACAGCGACATAAAGGCTAATCTCCAGTTATAGAAAGCATTTGATTGCCGTTGTTGCTGCCAAGGGTGGCACAACAAGTTATTAGGTTTAGAGGGCAGTTACTAGTTTCCTTTAATAAATGAAATGATCATTTAAAAACTGTGGTTTATGTTTCCTTATGCTTTCTTTGTCATATGTTACATTTGGTATGAGGTAGGATTCGATCAATTATTGGTCCGACCAATAATCAGAACTGATATTCAGCATTTTTCCCATTATCAGCATTTGAACTTGCTTTCCTGACGATAAAAACGCATTTTGTTATTTATGCGCCTCTCTGATGCAACCGTGTTCAACAAAACACACTTCTGTAGTCTGGCCCAATGCCACGCCAACAGCATTACTGGATTGCTTGAAATGCTTATGACTCATTGAGAACAACCAACCAGCACTTCTGTAATCTGTCCCTATGTCCCGCCCTGTGTCAAGTAAATCCAATCAAACATGCTTTCTGGTTTTCTTAGAGACGTGGGATGGAATGAAAAAGCACCTGCTTCACTCCCACAGTGCGAAGAAAAGGTAAAAACAGGTTATGGCTGAACAACGTAGTTGAAGCTCAATGAACTCAGTCATATAACTTCACTCAGTCTAGCCAGACAAACAGGACTTGTGCATGCAGCTTGAGCCCTGCCCGAAACATCATATTACGCTTTGGTGAGAGTGAGGTTTCTGTGTGTGGAAGCAGACATGCTGTGCAGACCATACTGCTTCTGTAGGAGTTCAAATGTGTTTAGAGTGTGTGCACCTACAGCAGAGCTTCAATGTGTAAGCTACGCAGACAGGCCTCTAGACTAAGCTCTGCTTAGACTAATCAAGCCATTTCCATTGAATTTCAGTGCAGAATACATCTGACACACTCAACACATCCAACTACTACTTGTTATCACATAAAATACATTTTTGGTTGAACAACAAAATTAAATAAACACATTGACATTCATATTCGCTCATTGTTACTTTTTACACAGTAGTGACCATTTTTACTGCATAATTGCTTGGATGCTAACTAATATTTTTATTTAACAGTTCTATGTATGTGGTTGGTGTAGGGTTTATACAGTTTTAGTCAGTATTAAAGTTTTTTGTCTCTTGTATTCATATACTGAAAAGGCAAGGCAGATTTGTTTTTTATACAAATTGTGTAAATATAGTAATATTTATTAATAATAATAATACTCATGTACATGATAATAATATAATAATATAAAATATACATATTGTTATTATTTTTTAATATACATGTAATAATATGTAATATAAATGTATACACTTTTTAATTTAAAGTTTTGAGCCCCTTTTTTGAGCTCCATTTTTATTAAATGTCCCAGAGCTATTTAACTTCACTTTTAAAGATAACTAAAGTCACTATTTTTGCAGGCTTTACTGTCTAAAGCTCAAAGCACTTTAATTTTTTAATGCTTTAATGTTTATTTAATGTAAATTGTGAGTAAGAATTACATTCTTGTAAATTTTCACACTACAAACATCACATTTATGGTAAAGGAATATCGGCTCCAAATATCGATTATTGGTATACTTAATTACTAATAATCAGCATCGGTATCGGCCCTGAAAAAACATATCGGTCAACTGATACCAGTCTGCAACAAAAATGCTAAGTGAGATCAGAAGGGGGAAAATACTTTTTCACAGCACTGTACCCTTCACTTCAAGTTTTATTCCTCTCGGTCAGTTGCTTGTGTTGCAAGGAAGCATGCATGACTTAATACAGAACCAGTATCAGACGAGTTTTAATATACCTAGTCAGAGTAGGCCCCAGGAACATTCAGTTTCGTGCCTCATTAGGTGTGAACATGTTTGTGTAGAATTAAGAGAATGATGATGATGATGATGATGATGAGAATTAAGAGAATACAACTTAATTCGTTAACACATGGGTAATGAACATGTGGAAAACTGGTATAAATAATTTAGATTATTTTTGCCTGCATTTATTATACATGACAGCTGTAAACCTCTGTCTGCTTGACACTCCACAGCCTCCTCAGGTGGTGGGTTATGATTTATTAAAATGGATGCTTGACTGAGCTCTAAAAATCTTGATTAAATTCCAAAATTCAAAAATTTGTTTTGTTTTCTCAGATATGATACAGGGTAGATTATGATATGCTCTCTGCACTCCATACTGATTATTAATGATGCTTTGTACGCAGAACTCCATCATTGACATTTGAAAATCAATTAATTAGGGTTATTAGCTTTTGTGCCAGATAAATGTATTTTATGTAGCCTTTGATTGATGCTGTCTTCCACGGAATGTCAAGGTAATCGTTTTTCATTGATCTCTGTGAGACATTCCCACTTTCTTTTCCAAAATAAAAGGATATCTAGGAGAAAGCCTTGGAAAAATCTTCAAATATTATTGTTTTCAAGAGTGATTTTGAGAATGAATGTTCGGGTCCTTGTCAAGAAATGTCAACAAGTATTTAAGTTCTGTAAAATGTCATTCGGGCCAGTCCTAACAGCTAAACCAGTGCTTTCCAACTCTGTCCTCAGAGCCCTCCAGATAGTCCACATTTCATCCAAATGTGTTGTGAATTGGGTTGGAGCAAAAACGTGGACCATTCTGTATTTTTATTAGCACACCAAGATATGAGAGGAGCATCAGTGCCTATGAGCAGGTCTGCATAAGTGAAGTCCTGTAATTCAGTCGAGGAGTACAAAGCCTCTGATAGCCCCCTCCTCAGCTCTATATAAAGATAAAACAAAAATCTCTTTCTTTCCACTAGCATAACTCTTATTTTATCAAATATCCCTCATGATTCTTGGAAATTGTTAACAAAACATCAGTTTTGCTAATTATACCCTAAGAGACTACATATTATTTGTCATAGTTTTAGAGGTTAGCACATTTCTGTTGTTTTACATTTGTGATTGTATTCTCATGGCCCCACCAACAATATGGCTTTGGGGTATTTCTCCTGTATAAGTGATTTTAAATTAAAAACTTCTCTGTGCTTGTTTCAACAAAAAGCTCTCAGCTGTTTTTCCATCTGGTTTGCTTGTTATAAAATATACTTTCCCATTACAAAACAAATTACTTTTGTAAGCTGCTCTGGATAAAAGCACCTGCTAAATAATGTAGGTCAACAGTAATGTAAATGGTTATAACATCTGTGGTTTTTGTTGTTTATTGATTGCTCATAAGTTCATATTAAAGTCTTTTTTCATGTTACTTTTAAAGTGGATAAATCGAGAGGGATTTTTTGAAAAAAGAGGCTGATAGTGAACAACCTGGAATAAAAGAAAGCTGAAGAGAATGTGAGTGGTTAAAAGATCAAAGATCAGATCTATGTTGCATGAGCAGACGTGTTTACTGGCTAGCATGAGCTGATGTAGGCTTAGGTTGCCTGGCAGCGGTGCTTACTCTTGAAGCTGCTTTTCTCTCCAGGACACAGTGGTCAGTGACCAGTATCTATTTAATACTTTTATCAAACATACATAACAAGCATAACATATATAACACATAACAGAAAATTACACAGATGAAAGTGAAGGTTTTAAGTACTGTTTATCTGATGGTGACAGTTTTGATGGTCTTGCATGGCTGTTAGGAGTCCCATTTTCTCTATATGTTTTGATCAGTTTTCAGTTGTTGTTTTCTTTGACTTTCCCTTCCTTACGTAAGAGGATCTCATGCCTAGTCTGCCCTGAAATATCTCCTTAAAACTGAATAACTTAATGGCTGTTTTGATTGAGTGTTTGTTTAAAGAATTTTTAGGAATTTGAAGTCCAACAGCAAATCTCATGATTACCATGACCACCTCACTCTGCTCCACCTCACTCTGCTTCCTCTTAATGCGATTAAGCTTTGTCCTCATGTCCTCTGTATTTTTCTTTGTTTGTATCACTAGTAAACATCATGAAGTGCTAAACACTAAAGTCTTTCGTCAAAGTGAAACATTATCCTTGAAAGTTTTCCACTTAATAATTTCTCAAAATGTAATACATTTATTGAAATCACACTTTTTCTAATTTTTGTGAAGATGGCTGCTTTCCTGGACTGAGTAAATAAAAATCTTGTCTGTCAATTTGATTCACAGAAAACAGTTAGAAGATTAGAGAAATGGCGAGCCAGCCAGGAGAATCAGCAGACACCACAGACTTTGGGTTGATTGCAGCATAAACAGCATACACCTCACTGCGCTCGCTGACACAGGCTCATCGTTATCCCTACTTTGTGCTCACACACATCGAGAGAGGCACATCAGACAGCTAGAAAGCAATCAACATCCAGCCCAGGTCAGTCAGCAGCGGAGCCGAGGCAGACAGACAGGGCTCCAGCGCGCATGAGTGGCAACCTCAATAGCGTTGACGGCACAGTGGATGGTGGGGAAAGCAAAAGGTGGCTGACAGAAGCACTACTGCTGCTGTCGTCGTCCCCGGTAATGCCAGACTTCTCACAGTGAACTGTAAGGAGTCCTGCCATGCCCAGGAGGAGCCGCAGTATAGAAGTAATACAGACACCATGAGACGGTCCTATAATCACACAATAACATTATTTACTGTTCAAAATTAAAAACAGTGAATAATGTTACTGTGTGATTATAGGACAATCTTATGGTGTCTATATTCCAAAAACAGTCATAATTCAATTTTACTTGACTTAACAGGCTATTTTTTAATGTGCCTTTAAGACTCTGTATTGAAATGATATGCAAATGACTTATGTCCAGTTTGGCACCTCATTTAAAAACAGTCTGGGATTTAGCATGAATGGATGGCGCTAAATTGCTGTGGGCTAAACGGACAGTTATATCAATGCAATGTTTTCTGTGACATCACAAAAAAACACAAAAAAACAGTTTTTTTAATCATATGGACCACATGGCAGTACAGTTTGGAACTTCAACAGTGTTTACATACTACACCCAACTCTTTCCTTCTTTATGTGGACACTGATTATTAATTAGCATACAATCATTTTAATATGGTAAGCCTCCTGTTAACATCGGCACTTGGATTCGGAGGTTAATTATTACTGAATTAACCCACAGGATGTGGTCTATAAATAGTCTTTCCTGAGTCTAGCTGAGTGGAAGCTCTTGAAAGGCAGGGTGAAGGTCAAACATTCCCTCCACTCAATTTATCATCCTTTGCTGCTACAAAGAGAAACTTAACTATAAGACCTAGGCCTGCATTTACAATGAAGGAAAGTATATTTCAGGAAAATAAAGTATAAACATTTTTAATGAGGTTTTTGTATTTGACCAAAACTTGTTTAGTACATTTTTCACAACCAGGGTTACACATTCTTTGGAAATGTAACATGCATGCCTTATGACAGTGTGTGGTACTGGCAAAACCTCCTCTGTCATGATGATCTTATACATTGACTTTTGCTTTTTTTTCAAAAATCTACCTTTTACTATGCTGCTGGTGCTTTATTATCTTTCTTTACAGACAGCTGGTCTTAAAGAAAACACACCAAAATGCATAATGAAACTCACATATTGCAGCTATAAGTAAAGCATATTTTTGGAGCATTTTATGAAAGCCCTACTCCTCATATTCAGTTTCCTAAATATTAAACTGAGTCAGAGTTCAGTAAGAACTCTCACCTTTACTTGCATTTATTTACTGCATCTTCATTTGTTTCATTTTCGAGTTCCAGTTCTCCCTCAGTGTTTTGTTAATTTTATAATAACGATTTCAACTCTTTCTTATGTCCACCCTCTTCAGATCTCCTCCTTGTTACAATTACCACAGTCTGAATGCTAGTTAATCTTAACTATTTTCATCTAGCTTCTCTGTCTGAGTTGCTAATAGAATGGCATGCCCTTGAGCGCCGCATAATGAGCCTAAAGTCACCAGGCCCAGTGCGATACTTTGGCTAGAAGAATATAAAGCCTCCCATCATTGGACTGTGGAGCAGTGGATCTGTGTTCTTTGGAGAGATGGAGCTCCATCCAATACCTCTGGGATGAGTTAGAGTGGTGTTTGTGATCCAGAGCTAATCATCCAACATCAGTAGCTTACCTTACTAATGCTCTTGAGGCTGAATGTAGTCATATCCTCACAGCAATGTTCCAAAATCTAGTGCAAAGCCTTCCCAGAAGAGTAGAAGCTGTTACACCAGCAATATCAGGAGGAATTTTGACGCTATCCTCCAAATCTGAAATGAAGCCTTCCTAATCCACCTACAATATGAGTAGAGGATTTTTATGGAGTATTTTATGAAATGCAGCTCTTGCTCACACAATGCTCTGTGTAAACACTGAACGGCATCAGAGTTTATTGGGTGGACGCATCTTTTGGTCATCATATAAAGTGGATATTTGTTTGACTACAAAGATAAGCAGGAGACTTTTTCTGAATTGTGTGTCAGGTTCATCTGCAACAGCAGTTGGAGAAAGTAGCGTACAATCTTTAGCCAAAGGTTTCTATGGTTTTTTGTTGTTCAGGTATGCCAGGTCAGAGATCTACTTGAGGCACTTAACTTGAGGCACTTTAGGCACATAAAATGCTCACTATTTTTCTATAGTGAAGAAATGAGAGGTAGTAAAATGGGGATGTTTCCAAAGTGCTGTCAGTACACAAAATTGCAAACAGGCGTTTCATCTACAGTCTCACTTACTCACTTACAGAGTCACAATATATTGTGTGAAGGCATCTCTAGACCATAGTTGGATATTTATTTGTCTTTAAGCGGAATTGACTGCATGTGTTCTATATATCACCGCTGTCCAAAGGAAAAAAAAGTATCTCCAAAATTGTAACTTTACAGGAGAGGACAAAACATTCTTTATTATCAATGTAAGCTAACGTAAAGAAATTTTTTTCAGAATTTTGGAGCATTTCTATTGGTCCATTCATCATGAAAGTGTAAAAAACAGCTGCAGAGCTCAGATTATACAGAAAACTGCAATTAGCACAGTTCTTTAACTAACAATTATGGCTGTAACAAAGATGGAGGAGGCAGGATGCATCTCTCATGTATTTGAATCCAGTTTAGTTTAGTCACTTTAGTGAGTATTTACAGGAAGCAGTGTAGTAACATCCATGATGATATAAACCAGACCAGAAAGAACTAGAGTCAGAAATAGGCAATTCCAAGAACATTCAAGACAAACTCAACACATGACAAAGGCAGGGCTCCAGACTAATCTCAGAACTGTCCCAAAAAATACTGTCAGCCATTCCAAAGTGAAAACAGGCCATCCAAAATATGAACAAAATAAACAAATGCTTTGTAATAATATGAATTCCCAGAAGTTACAAATATCAAATAGCAATATGCTGAATACATGCTTCACACACATCCACACCTGCACATGTACTGACACACAATGCATACAAACACATCCCTACTCCATAAACACGTATATGCATATGTGTGTATACAGCATCTATGACAGTATGCATATCAAAAGCTCTGTAACTAAATATGTAATGTTATAAAACAATGATAATGAACTTCATTCTTGAAATGCAAAACAAATCGCTGTACACTCAGATTGTGTTTAGGCTTACTTTCAAAATTATTATATATTAATATTGGAATGTTGCTGCTCTTAGGAACCAACATGCATTGCAGTGGGCACCAGACAGACCTACTAAACAATAACTACAAACAATTAACTTGAGTGTGGGATTCATTCTGTTGGGACCTGTGTTGCAAGGGAGTATTTATGTCCTTTGAAGAATTTGCCATAAAGTACAAACTGAAGAACAGGAGAAACATTTGGAAATACCTTCAAGTAGGAGACTGTATAAAAAAAATAGTTGTAACATGGGGTTAATGAGTTATTTATATATTAAAAGTTACTAGAACAGTATTGTGTCAAATGCAGAACGACACATAAGGGAAGCAAGGGGTGCCTTAAGAAGAGATGGACCGATCAGCGTTTTTATGGCCGATACTGATCGCCGATTGTCTTTAAGCATGACTAGTCGATACTGATTGAGGGTGGGGCTGCGCAGAAGCGATTCTTGACAGCAAAACAAATTCACCCTTCCCTTTATTGCTTCTTCAGAAGTTCTGCCTGCCAAAGTAATGGACGTGCATTGCCAAGGCAAACACGTTTTTAGATCTTTGTGGTCCTAAAACCCATCACAAACCACAAAACAAATGCCATGGTATAATGTTAGAGCTAACAAAACAGCAAGTAATGTTAGCTAATGTTAGCTAGACTGTGAATTAGCAAACTGTCACTACAATTGCTACTACAAAGCTAACCACAAACAGGACAATAAAATACTGACCTACTGATTCTGTGAAGCAGCAAAAAATATGTTGATGTTACCAACCTGTCAAGCAGTAACAGAGCAACATCTTCATTCCTTTCATGCCTTTCAACTCTTATTCAAATTTTCCCCTTCCACTTTCAAAAGGTGCAGCAGTGACCATTGAAATAACTGGAGCCTACGCAACTGAGGCAGCTAACAGGACAAAACAGTCCTCCTGCTTCACAGATGGGTTTTTAAATGTACTGAAAGGCCTAAAAGGGCTAACACAGAATTGCTTTTGTACTTCTGCATTTGATTTTTTTTAGCCCCTGCCAAAGCTGTAGGTCATGAAGCTAGTGCAGTGTAAGCTAAGCTAAAATTAGCGCTTGGATGCTAATTGAATCCTCAAAGCTGTGGCAACAAACTGTGTTTAGTACAGCTGTACACGTTCACACAGTGAGTTTTACAGTGAAATAGTAGACAAATATGTAATATACTACAAGAAAAATGTTTTTCATTGGTGAAACATATGATGAGGCTGAAGTTGGCTTCCTGTTCACCAGCTTCTTGTTCGCCACCTTAAATGGTGAAGCAGTTACATTCTGGCACATCAGGTGAAATATGGCTCACATGTTTTATGTCACTGATCAATTCTCAAGAGCAGCTAAGTTAGAGAAATATCGACCAATCACATATTTGGGCAGAAAATCAGCCAATACCGATACAGAGCCAATTCTTCCATCTCTAGCATAAAGCTGTGTAGAATGGGTCTGAATAAGAGTGACAAATGCTATAAAGTCTGCACACAGAAAGACACATTTATATATGCATTTGGAGCTGCCCTCCTGCACAAGTGTTGGATGGGAATTCTAGAAAATTTAGGTAAACAGGCTGGTTGTATTATCCTGCTATCTCCTAAACTTTGCCTGCTGGGAGATAGGACTAAACTTGTTTCATGTAACAAATTCTCTCTCATCATAGTGGGCACTATTACAGCTGCTAGAATATTTCACTCGAAGACACTAGAAGTACAAATAAGCCTACATGAAAAGCCTGACAGTAATGACTGAAACAGCAGCAGATTAATGCGTCTTAGCAAGGCATACGAATAGCAGGGGACGATTTCCCGCACTTGGGACCACTTCTGTAATATAATGTGTGTGCATGTATGTATGGGATAAGCATAACATTTGAATAACACAAATTATAAAATGTTATTCATATTTGATTTATCATCTTATATGGATGCATTTGGAGTAAGAATACAGCAAGAACATTATCGTGCCCTGTAGCATAATTTGGGTCTGAAGGGGTTAAAGGCTCAGGCGCTATGAGGCATCGTTGGCAAACCACTGATCACAGCAAGCAGTCCAATAGTTAGTAAATAGTACTACCATATTCAAGAAAAAGATTCTAGAGAAAGTGTAAAACTCCTAAACAAAGCAAGGAAATCATATTTAAATGTTATAGTCCATGTTTAAAATAGAGCTAAAAAAATGTGAACAGACACGTCGTTAGCTTGATGCTAATATTACATTGGAATTCCCATTGACAAGCTAAAGGAAATTTGATGAAAAAAACACAACTTATAAAAATGCACATACTAAAGCCAGGACCAAAGAGACAACTAATGCCAGAGGACTGGACCAAGAGCTGCACAGATGAATGGACAGAGCACTGTATGAAGTACTGGATAGGAGACGAGACAGGGGACTGAACTGAACTGGTCAGAGAACAAGACAGAGAACAGTACAGAGATGAGAAGCTGGACTGGACAGATGATTGGCCAGGCAGGGGGATGGGGACTGGAACAAAGACAGTGAGAGGGACTATATGGGTAGAGAAATCAGGACAGGCATGGACACTGAGACAGGGACTGAGGCACAGACTGTGACTGGGATAGTGACTCGGACTGGCACAGGACTGGGGACCTGGGACGGGCAGACTAGGGCAGAACACTTGGACATCGGCAGTGCATATACTGAGTATACAGAGCAACATATACACAGTAACTTATTATATATTGTTGTAAGAGCATATTTGCTTGTATTGTTTAAATTGATTGATTTTGACCTGTCAACAGCAGGCAACTACACTAAGGTGAACAAGTGACCAGGAATGTAATCATCCTCTTGCTCTAGCTTACTTTTTAAACTGTTCTCAGTGGAAAGTGATGGGTTATGATTGATAACAGTTGGCCTGTATTAGAGTGTGCTGGAGACAGTTACAATGGGATGCTTTCTAATCTTTTCATTTCTTCATTGGGCAACAGGGTCTATCGGGTCAAAATAAACTGTGCTTCACTGAACAACTCCATTCCAAGTCCTTCGAAAAGCTATTTTAGCCTCAATTTTTGTCCATTTAGACATCGGAATTCCAACAACACCTTTCCAGCTGCTCTCCAATTTCCCCCATAAGTAAAGTGGAACAGGTCATCATTTGAACTCCACCATGACTGCCTCACTTTCGCACAACTATGAGAGCATACGTATTTCCGAATGAGAATGTTGGACTGCTGTTAATAATAGTGGTAGAGTTGATGTTAGAGGTGGAGTGTGGTTAAAATGTGTATGTGTGTGTACATACTGTAACTACAGTGTAATTTTGTGATATGCTAATGCTACACATCTGGTCTTTCTATCTATTCAGCATAAGAACAGATATAATTAAAGGACTTCTGCTCATTTTATATTTTTCTATATTTTCACTGAGTTTAACATATTGGAAAAAAACAGACAATATTAAATGTGCCATAACATAACATAACTCTGGCCACATTTTGTGTTTAGTTCTTTTTTCCCATATGTTAAATTTAGCAAGAACAGTAAGCATGTGTTAAAACAGGGATGTGTTAACTTCATTTTTCAGATTCTGTTGATTTTCACAGAAAATCAACCAAACAAGGTACTCAAACTTTTGCATACGAATGCATATTCACTTCTTTAGCCTACAGCAGTTTAACCACAAGCCAGTCAGAACAGAGAAATTGACACTTACATATATCAATCTTTAAGGTACAGTAACAAAAACAGCCTGTTTATGCCTAAGGGGTAAACAACACACACACACACACACACACACACACACCCACACACACACAAACACACACACACACACACACAAAACACATGAATGCAGGTGTTTAGGCTTTTTATTAATTCATTAATTATAAATTAAACCTGTAAACCAGTGTAAAAATGTCTCCTCATCAGTCATAATGTTCAAAGAATCCTATTCATACAATACCTGTTTTTTAATTAGACTCTCTTTTAGAGTTTTACTTTCACTGCTTTGATGACCACTTAGATTGTTAGTGCCAAAAGCAGTGAGACAGAACACAAGTACTTAATAGAACTGCTCTTGGAGATCCAGTATTGGTGAGACAGAAATGAATCATGAGGATTTTCATCTGTTTGGAAAGTGTGAACATTAAGAAATCTGTTAATGGTGGACGCAAACCAAACCATGTCCTTAACAATTAACACTCTCTCTATTCAAAAGCCTGATGCACTTAACTGACAGAGCCAAACATTACGCTCTCAAAAACAAAGGTGCCATAGAACAACCATTTTTGTCAAATAGACGTTACAAATTACGATTCTTTCAAGAACCATTTGGAAAATGGGGCATCACTACAGGTCCATGTATAGGGGGGCTAAGCCTGTACTGGGGTCTGAATTTTTTTAATGGCCCCAAAATATTTATAATGTACTTTTAGAGTAGCCACAGCCAGAAAATGTCAAGCACGCCAGCCGTGTTAAGTATATAAAAGAATGGTTATTTTTTCAAATGGACACACAGTAGATTTGTCTCTGATCTACTGTAGCTTGTATTAAGCGCAGAGCTAGTATAACAAACACTATATCCATCCACTTACAACAGGCCCAGATCAAACAAAGGTACTGATGTCAAGCAAAGCTATCTCCTCTCTTAGATCAGCTGCAATACCATAAATATATTATTCAAACACAAACATTATAGATCAGTTCAGTCTCAGTTGGTACGATCAGAGTGTGATGGTGCTCTGTAGGCAGGTTTAATAAGCTGAGTGACAGAATTTTGAGGTCATACTGACAAATATGATATTTTCTCAGCTAAGTTCCATTAAATTCAGTATTAATTTTAACTGAAAGCTTATATAGCCCTCCCTTACTTTCTTCTTGATCACTAATCTTCATCAGATCTGCTCCTTCAGCTTCTTTCTCCCCATCTCTTCCTGTGTTTAGTAATACATTCATCTCATTAAACTCAGATTTACAAGAACTCAAAGACATAACAATCAATCAATTCATTTTTTAGCTGGTAAAAATCTCATCTGACTGGCCTTCGACGGAGCTACTGCCTCTTAATTTCCATCTACAGGATGAGGAATATAAAACTATTATAGGATATAAAACTGTTACGATGATCTTTTTTAGTTTTTTTTGTAATTTTACATCTTAAATGCAGAATTTTCATTCTGACCCCTTGCAGGGGAGAACTTGAGAACAAGAATCTGACAAACAGCAAGCAGCTTCAGCCTCATCCTTTTTCCACTGACGTTAACTTACTGTAAACAATATATATATATGGCATGTATATGGCAAATACTGGTGTCACTGTTTCTAAATACTGAAGAGAAATATAAAAACAAAAAATATAAAAAGCTGTCAATAACGTTATTTCTATCCCTCTTTTTCATTCACACTTCGCACTCGCTATGAAGTGAGGTTAAACCAGAGCTGGTTTATGAGGTTAAACTAGTTGGCTTGTCAGCTAACTTAGTTAGCTAATGCTAATGTTAGCCTGACCTCTTTTCTTTACCTCACTTAAACCTAAAGTTAATTAAAGTTAGCTAGCAAGAGTTAAACAACCATGTAAAAAAACATATATCCAGCTATGCTGAACATAATCCATAGGTGGTCAGGTAGGTAGGTGGATATTCACTTTGTTTAACACTGCTTCACTCTGTATTTTATCAGTTCTGAATAAGGTCTAATGTTTGCCAAAATCCTGTCTTCAGCTCGGTTAACGATTACTTTTCAGTGCAGAAACAGAGCCCCTCCCCCAGGTCTGATACGATTGGCTTACAACATATGAGGTCTGATATGATTGGCCGAACGTTGCGTTAGTCAGTCTCTGGTAGTACAGCAGAGGTAGCGCTGCATTAGAGCAGCTGCAGCAGCGCCTTCCCTCAGGTGGCGCCCTGCTATTACAGTTTATTGTGAACAAGAATAAACTGATATGTACTAGTAATGTACTTTGACATGGGAAGGGGTGTTAAATAACATTTAGGCTAAAGCCCCCCTAAAATTGGCCTTGTCAAGTTGTTCGGAGTCCCATTTTCCCTTATATCTTTTAATCAGTTTTTGAACACCAGTTTTGAACATTTTTTTTTTAAAACCTATTTTTCTTTGACTTTCCCCTTCCTTATGTCTGATCTTCTCAGAAATATCTCCTGAAAACTCAATAACTTGTGCTTAATGGTGATTTTGACTGGAAATTAAATAAACAAAGGGCAGACTATAAATTTTGCACAGCACTCTATGTCCAAGCCAAGAACTACTTCCTATATTTTGAACAGTGTAGTAATTAACCAAATGTTACAGCTAATATGCATAGTTAGTTAAACTCACTTGTTCTGGCTCACTGTCTTAAAATATCCATTAAACTGTCATGTTTATATTATAAAAATGAAAGCAGGATTTGGTGTTTATAAGGGATGTGTATGTGTAGAGGACTGAAAGCATGTTCATGTCTGTTGTGGGTTGAAACATCCTTCACTCTTTCCACTTGCTTTGCCAAATCACACCACACTTCAGCAGGCGCTGACAGTGCACCTGTGACTATAAACACAACCAACATTCTGGGACCCTCACAGGCAAATTGAGGGAGAGTGGCACCGATTTAGTCAAGGTTGAACCAAAATTAAATCAGTCTAGCTCCCTCAATGGGAGAGAGAGGTTAAATCAAGTGTAGTTTATCAAAGACTTATGAATATTGTATGACAGCTTGCACATCACACGAGAACAGACATTTGACATGACCTCGCTTTCTTTTGATCTCTGATATTGATTGTTCTTTCTTTCTTTAAATCACATCTGACAACAAACCACGCTCAATAACTCTATCATTCACAGTGAACATACATGTCAACATACCCTCTGTCTGTTTGCTACAGAGCATTTACTCTCACAATACAGCATGCTTTACTTTATTTTCCATGTAATTAAAACTGCCTGCACACATACTGATACACTAATGATGAACACACTGAAAGCCAAGAAGAGCAATTCCTCTCTTGCAGCGATTCACTGCTGTGAACTTCACATATATATACAGAGCTTGGCAGAATACTTTTCTAATTGCGGGCCCAATAAATAGGAACTTAACTGTTATATAATAGTTTGTTAATGATAGTTAATAATTATATTATTGTTGCTGAATTAATAAGAGCTACCACTTGGATTATGAACTGTTTACTTAGTAAAAACAAATAATTAAAGCATCATAAATGTTTCTCAGAAATATATTTAAGTATAATAAATAATATGATGCATCTTTATAAATATAAAATAAAGCTGCATCTTTATAGTGGGGCTCAATTAATGACAACTGATGTTTATAAAAAATCTATATTTACCGCTTAATAATGGCCAGCTAATCCTTAAGGCAATGTTTATGCATTACAAAGTAGCAAGATCATAAATAACTACATAATCATTAAAAACAGGACATAGACAATCAATTTATGTATAACAGCAAAAACACTTAATATTTCAATTATATAATTTCTGAGTTATGAGTATCAAAAAACTAAATCATTACTAATAGTCTATAATTAATGA
The DNA here is from genome assembly GCF_904425465.1 of Colossoma macropomum. Taxonomy (NCBI): domain Eukaryota; kingdom Metazoa; phylum Chordata; class Actinopteri; order Characiformes; family Serrasalmidae; genus Colossoma; species Colossoma macropomum. The sequence continues at coordinate 22,397,801 of NW_023494784.1, read as the reverse complement.
TTTTCTACAACTCAGAATAATGATTGATTATTTGCATGTCACTAGATGGTTAATAATTCAGATGACACCATTCATTAATGAAAAATTGTTGCTGTGAGAACAAAACAAAACCTTGTGTCAGTTTTTTTTTTTTTACAGAATTTTAACATGCCAGTTACCTTTCGCAATGTGTTAATACTGCATGATGAATGGACCAACAGAAGTGCTTCTTGGTGTTGCCATGTTGAAATAAGCATGGATATCCCTGACAAAAGTGGTGTATGAAAGGCAGCATATGTTGCTCCAAGTAAGCATAATTTTCAGCATTAATGGTGCTTTTACAGATGTGCAAGTTACCCCTTAATAGACCCCCCATACCATGGCGCTTTTGAACTTTGCACTGGTAACTATCTGGATGGTTCTTTACTTCTTTGGCCCACAGAACACAACATCCATCATTCCCATAAACAATCTGAACATTTGACTTGTCAGATCACAATACATGTTTCCACTGTGCATCAGTCCATTTAAGATGTGCTGGAGAAAGAAATCAGCTGTGTTTCTGGAAATCAGCAGAATATTATTCCCGCTGTGCGTAGTACAGTCGTAACATTTGTGGATGCAGTGAAGTGTTTATTGAGAAGTTTTTTTCAGTATATTCCCGAAACCCATGTTGTAATATTGATTACAGACACATGACTGTTTCAATGCTGTGTCGTCTGAAGGCTTGAAGGCCACAAGCATTCAGTTGTGGCCTTTTCCTTTACGTACAGAGATTCCTCAAGATTCCCTGAATCTTTTGATGATATTATGCACTAAGAAAGCATAAAATACCTTAAACTTAAACGTACTGGCTCATTGAGGAACGTTGTCCTTAAATTGTTGCATTATTTGCTGACACATTTTTTGCAAAGCAGCGAGCCTTGACCTGTTCTTGCTCATACAGAAATTGGCCTTTCCTGGATGTTTCCCTTTATACCCAAGCATGATTGTATCATTTGTTTGAGATGTTTTTGAACATTTCACAGCATTCCTAGTCTTAAATTATCAATATAGTTTCGGAATGAGTGTATATTTACAAGCTGATAAAGCAAAACATTAAATATCTTGTCTTTGTACTGTTTTAGTTTAAATACAGATCAAAGTGGATTTACAAACCTTTTTAATTTGCATTTTAACTACTGCCCAACTTTTTAGAATCGAATTTGTACTATGTGATTTTCCTAAAAATATTTGAATAAAGAGGAAACATGCCAAATAAAAGTACCAGCACACACAAACCCAAAATAATTGCCTTGAACATGGAAAACAATAGTAAATAAATTAGCCAAAGATTTATATACCTGCTCATAGACAAGTTTTCCATATTAGTTTTCCATTGTTTTTTTTCTTACTATTGCTATTACTATCCCCTGTCCAGTGAAGGCATCAAAACTACCATAGGCATCAAATCCACTATTTGTATTTGTCTTAGAAACACAGTTTATTTGCATTTAAGCATGATCCTTTAGATGACAATGTGTGTGTACAATGTATTAACTATACACTTTTCCTTTATTTTGGGAATTGGAAACATAATTGTAAATGAAAGTAATCCTGAAATATTGTCCAAATATTTCAAAGATCTGCCTTTTGGGATTTTTGTCAATTGATATACAGAAGAGTTTTGTTTTACACAAATAATATGAAAATGCAAAAGATTATTAAAAAGCAGTCCTGTTATCAAGCAGTTGTTATTCTTCTGTGAGACAAGTCAAGGTTACCTGCCTCTCCACTTCAAAATTCAAAAGGACCTAAAAATACACAGAATTACAGGGATTGTTGGGATTTACTAATAC